>NC_080382.1:22298968-22626468 GCF_014773155.1 Arachis stenosperma
TCTCATCATGAGATCCCTGAGATACCTCAAGGATGCACTTTCCTCCACAAGACTATTGGGAGCAACTGAACACCTCCCTAGAGAATTGAGTTCCAACATGGACAACTAAGGGTGGAGCACCAAGAACATGCCATCCTCCTCCATGAAATTAGAGAAGATCAAAGAATCATGAGAGATGAGCAACAAAGACAAGGAAGAGACATTGAGGAGCTCAAGCACTCCATAGGACCTTCAAGAGGAAGGAAGAGCCGCCATCACTAAGGTGGACCCGTTCCTTGATTTTCCTTGTTCTTTATTTTTCTGTTTTCGAAAATTATGCTTTATGGTTATCCATGTTTGTGTCTTATGATCATTAGTGTCTTAGTGTCTATGCCTTAAAGCTATGAATATGAATCCATCACCTTTCTTAAAAGAAACTGTTTTTATCACAAAAGAACAAGAAGTACAGGATTTCAAATTCATCTTTAAACTAGCTTAATTAGTTGATGTGGTGGCAATGCTTTTGTTTTCTGAATGTATGCTTGAACAGTGCATATGTCTTTTGAATTTATTGTTTTTAAGAATGTTAAATTTTGGCTCTTGAAAGAATGAGGAGAAAAGAGAGAACTGTTATTGAGGATCTGAAAAATCATCAAATTGATTTTGAAGCAAAAAAAGCAGTGAAAAAAAATATTTTCGAAAAAAAAAAAAAAAAAGAAAGAGAAAGAAAAAAAAAGAGAAGAAAAAAAAAAGAAATAATAAAGTGGTGATCCAAAGCAATAAGAGTGTGCTTTAAGAACCCGGACACCTCTAATTGGGGACTTAGCAAAGCTGAGTCACAATCTAAAAAGGTTCACCCAATTATGTGTCTGTGGCATGTATGTATCCGGTGGTAATACTGGAAGACAGAGTGCTTTGGGCCACAGCCAAGACTCATACACTAGCTATGTTCAAGAATCATCATACTTAACTAGGAGAATCAATAACACTATCTGAGTTCTGAGTTCTTATAGATGCCAATCATTCTGAACCTCAGGGGATAAAGTGAGATGCCAAAACTGTTTGGAGGCAAAAAGCTACTAGTCCCGCTCATCTAATTTGGAGCTATGTTTCATTGATAATTTGGAGTCTATAGTATATTCTCTTCTTTTATCTTATTTGATTTTCAGTTGCTTGGGGACAAGCAACAATTTAAGTTTGGTGTTGTGATGAGCGGATAATTTGTATGCTTTTTGGCATTGTTTTTAGTATGTTTTTAGTAGTTTTAGTTTAGTTTTTTATTATATTTTTATTAGTTTTTAATTAAAATTCACTTTTCTGGACTTTACTATGAGTTTGTGTGTTTTTTCGTGATTTCAGGTATTTTTGGTGAAATTGAGGGACCTGAGCAAAAATCTGATTCAGAGACTGAAAAGGACTGCAGATGCTGTTGGATTCTGACCTCCCTGCACTCGAAGTGGATTTTCTGGAGCTACAGAAGCCCAATTGGCGCGCTCTAACGGCGTTGGAAAGTAGAAATCCTGGGCTTTCCAGCAATATATAATAGTCCATACTTTGCCCAAGATTTGATGGCCCAAACCGGCGTTCAAAGTCACCCTCAGAATTCCCAGCGTTAAACGCCGGAACTGGCACCTAATTGGGAGTTAAACGCCCAAACTGGCATAAAAGCTGGAGTTAAACGCCAAGAAGAGTCTCTACACGAAAAATGCTTCATTGCTCAGCCCAAGCACACACCAAGTGGGCCCGGAAGTGGATTTTTATGTCATTTACTCACCATTGTACACCCTAGGCTACTAGTTTTCTATAAGTAGGACCTTTTACTATTGTATTTTCATCTTCGGACATCTAGTTCTTAGATCAGATCTTGGTTCTTCTGGTTCCCTCTCTGGGGCCGAAACCAATGATCACTTTTGTTCTTATGTATTTTCAACGGTGGAGTTTCTACACACCATAGATTAAGGTGTGGAGCTCTGCTGTACCTCGAGTATTAATGCAATTACTATTGTTCTTCTATTCAATTCCGCTTGTTCTTTGTCCAAGATATCACTTGTTCTTCAACTTGATGAAGGTGATGATTGACACTCATCATCATTCTCACCTATGAACAAGGTGACTGACAACCATTCTTGTTCTACAAGCATCCGAGGCTCTAGTGAATATCTTGGATTCTTCGGAATCTCGTGGTATAGGCCTGATGGCAGCATTCAAGAGAATCCGGAAGGTCTAACCTTGTCTGTGGTATCTGAGTAGGATTCAATGATTGAATGACTGTGACGTGCTTCAAACCTGTAACCTACTGGGCGTTAGTGACAGACGCAAAAGAGTTATTCTATTCCGGTAGGGGAGGGAACCAAACCGGTGATTGGCAGCACTGTGACAGAGTGCGTGCATTAGCTTTCACTGCGCGGATGGGAGGTAGCTGCTGACAACAGTGAAACCTTACACGAGCTTGCCATGGAAAGGAGTAAGAAAGGATTGGATGAAGGCAGCAGGAAGCAGAGACGGAAGGGAAGGCATCTTCATACGCTTGTTGAAGCTCTTACACCAATGATACATAAGTATCCCTATCTTTATCTTTTATGTTATTTTCGTTCATCACTATACCCATTTAAGTCTGCCTGACTGAGATTTACAAGATGACCATAGCTTGCTTCATACCACCAATCTCCGTGGGATCGACCCTTACTCACGTAAGGTATTACTTGGACGACCCAGTGCACTTGCTGGTTAGTTGTGCGAAGTTGTAGTGATCACAATTTCGTGCACCACCCCTCCACCGGGATTTGAGTTTTCCTGGGAACAATTTGAGCCTAGAGTTGAAGAGCAGAACCTTTTGTCCTGGCTCAAAGACTCTGGTTGACAATTTCTTGTCATGCCACTTCTTTGCCTTTTCCTTGTAAATTTTTGCATTTTCAAAGGCATTGAGTCTGAACTCCTCTAGCTCATTTAACTGGAGCAATCTTTTTTCACCAGCTAACTGAGCATCCATGTTTAGGAATTTGGTCGCCCAGTAGGCTTTATGTTCCAGTTCCACAGGCAAATGACAGGCCTTCCCATACACAATGGTATGGAGAGGTTCCTATAGGAGTCTTGAATGCTGTTCTGTATGCCCACAGAGCATCATCCAAGCTCTTTGCCCAATCCTTTCTTCGGGCTATCACAGTCCGTTCTAGGATTCTTTTTAGCTCTCTGTTAGAGACTTCAGCTTGCCCATTTGTCTGTGGATGATACGGAGTCGCCACTTTATGGCTAATTCCATATCTAACCATGGCAGAGTATAGCTGTCTGTTGCAGAAATGAGAGCCCCCATCACTGATTAGTACTCTGGGAACACAAATCTGCTGAAGATGTTTTCTGGAGGAATTTTAGCACGGTCTTGGTATCATTAGTGGGTATAGCAATTGCTTCTACCCACTTAGATACATAGTCCACCGCCACCAGAATGTAAGTGTTTGAGTATGATGGTGGGAATGGCCCCATGAAGTCAATTCCCCATACATCAAACAATTCTATCTCTAATATCCCTTGTTGAGGCATGACATATCCGTGAGGCAGGTTACCAGCTCTTTGGCAACTGTCACAGTTACGCACAAACTCTCGGGAATCTTTATAGAGAGTAGGCCAGTAGAAGCCACACTGGAGGACTTTAGTGGCTGTTCGCTCACTTCCAAAATGTCCTCCATACTGTGATCCATGGCAATGCCATAAGATCTTTTGTGCTTCTTCTCTGGGTACACATCTGCGGATCACTCCGTCAGCACATCTCTTAAAGAGATATGGTTCATCCCAGAGGTAGTACTTGGCATCTGAAATTAATTTCTTTCTTTGCACACTGCTGTACTCCTTGGGTATGAACCTCACAGCTTTATAGTTTGCAATATCTGCAAACCAATGAGCTTCCTGAATGGCAAAGAGTTGCTCATCTGGGAAAGTCTCGGAGATCTCAGTAGAAGGGAGGGACGCCCCAGCTACTGGTTCTATTCGGGACAGATGATCAGCTACTTGGTTCTCTGTCCCTTTTCTGTCTCTTATTTCTATATCAAACTCTTGCAGAAGCAGCACCCATCTTATTAGCCTGGGTTTTGAATCCTGCTTTGTGAGTAAGTATTTAAGAGCAGCATGGTCAGTGTACACAATCACTTTGGATCCCACTAGATAAGATCTAAACTTGTCAATGGCATAAACCACTGCAAGTAATTCTTTTTCTGTGGTTGTGTAATTCTTCTGTGCATCATTTAGAACACGGCTAGCATAATAAATGACGTGCAGAAGTTTGTTATGCCTCTGGTCCCAACACTGCACCAATGGCATGATCACTGGCATCACACATTAACTCAAATGGCAATGTCCAATCTGGTGCAGAGATGACTGGTGCTGTGACCAGCTTAGCTTTCAGGGTCTTAAACGCCTGCTGACACTGTGTGTCAAACACAAATGGTGTGTCAGCAGCTAGCAGGTTACTCAGAGGTTTTGCAATTTTCGAAAAATCATTTATAAACCTTCTGTAAAATCCTGCATGCCCCAGAAAGCTTCTGATTGCCTTAACATTGGCAGGTGGTGGTAATTTTCAATTACCCCTACCTTTGCCTTATCCACCTCTATTCCCTTGTTTGAAATTTTGTGCCCAAGGACAATTCCTTCAGTCACCATAAAGTGACATTTCTCCCAGTTTAAAACTAGGTTAGTCTCTTGGCATCTTTTCAGGACAAGTGATAGGTGGTTAAGACAGGAGCTGAATGAGTCTCCATATACTGAGAAGTCATCCATGAAGACTTCCAGAAATTTCTCTACCATATCTGAGAATAGAGAGCATGCACCTCTGAAAGGTTGCAGGTGCATTGCACAGACCAAAAGGCATCCTTCTGTAGGCAAACACGCCAGAAGGGCAGGTAAATGCCGTTTTCTCTTGGTCCTGAGGATCTACTGCAATTTGGTTGTAGCCTGAATAGCCATCCAAAAAGCAGTAATAATCATGACCAGCTAGTCTTTCTAGCATTTAGTCTATGAATGGTAAAGGGAAATGATCCTTTCTGGTGGCTGTATTGAGCCTTCTGTAGTCAATACACATACGCCACCCTGTAACTGTTCTTGTAGGAACCAGTTCATTTTTTCATTATGAACCACTGTCATGCCCCCCTTCTTGGGGACAACTTGGACAGGGCTCACCCAGGGGCTATCAGAAATAGGATAAATAATCCCAGCCTCTAGTAATTTAGTGACCTCCTTCTGCACTACCTCCTTCTGGTTGGATTTAGCCTCCTTTGTGGTTGGACCACTGGTTTGGCATTATCCTCCAACAGGATCTTGTGCATCTCTAGCTGGGCTAATGCCCTTGAGATCACTTATGGACCACCCAAGAGCTGTCTTGTGTGTCCTTAGCACTTGAATCAGTGCTTCCTCTTCCTGTGGATTTAAAGCAGAGCTTATAATCACTGGAAAAGTCACCCTCTCCCAGAAATGCGTACTTCAGGGATGGTGGTAGAGGTTTGAGTTCAGGTTTGGGAGGTTTATATCCTCCTCCTGAGGAATTTTCGAAAATTCCTTTGCTTCCTCTAGTTCTTCTTGATCAGGTTGAGCATCCTTGAAGATGTCCTCAAGCTCTGATTCTAGGCTTTCAGCCATATTGATCTCTTCTACCAGAGAGTCAATAATGTCAGCGCCCATGCAGTCATTTGGTGTGTCTGGATGCTGCATAGCTTTTACAGCATTTAACTTGAACTCATCCTCATTGACTCTCAGGGTTACTTCCCCTCTTTGTACATCAATGAGAGTTCGTCCAGTTGCTAGGAAAGGTCTTCCTAGAATGAGAGTTGCACTCTTGTGCTCCTCCATTTCCAGCACCACAAAGTCAGTTGGAAAGGCAAAGGGCCCAACCTTGACAATCATGTCCTCTATTATGCCTGATGGGTGTTTAATGGAGCCATCAGCAAGTTGGAGGCATATCCTGGTTTGACTTCTCCAGTCAACCCAAGCTTTCTGATAGTGGATGCAGGTATTAGATTGATGCTTGCTCCAAGATCACATAGGGCTGTCTTGGTGCAAGCGCCCTCTAATGTGCATGGTATCATAAAGCTTCCAGGATCTTGAAGCTTTTCTGGTAAGCTTTTCAGAATGACTGCACTGCATTCTTCAGTGAGAAACACTTTTTCAGTTTCTCTCCAATCCTTCTTATGACTTAAGATCTCTTTCATGAACTTAGCATAGGGAGGTATTTGCTCAAGTGCCTCTGCAAACGGAATCTTTATTTCAAGAGTCCTTAGATAGTCTGCAAAGCGGGCAAATTGCTTATCCTGTTCCGCTTTGCGGAGTTTCTGAGGATAAGGCATCTTGGCTTGATATTCTTTAACCTTAGATGCTGCAGGTTTATTTCTTACAGAAGTGGTTGAAGAAGCCTTGTTAGAGGGATTACTGTCAGCACTCTCAGGTGTCTGATCTCCCCTTGGCGTCTGAACGCCAGGATTGGGTGGAAAATGGGCGTTTAACGCCAACTTTTCCCCCTTTTCTGGCGTTTGAATGCCAGAACTGGGCAAGGAATGGGCGTTTAACGCCAGCTTTCCTTCCCTTTCTGGCGTTTGAACGCCAATAACATTCCTCTCTGGGCTCTTACTGTCCTCAGAGGGATTTTGAACATTGGTTTGGTTATCCTCTGTCAATTGTTCCTTGTTTGGCTTTTTGCTCTTTTGAGCAGTGGTATTCAGTGTTCTCCCACTCCTCAGTTGAACTGCTTGACATTCTTCTGTTATCTGTTTAGATATTTGCTGTTTTGCTTGATTCAACTGCAGTTCCATGTTCTTGTTAGCAACCTTAGTATCATGGAGCATTTCTTTAAATTCTGCTAACTGTTCTGTCATCAGGAGCAATTGTTGATTAAGCTCATTCATCTGTTCTTGAGGATTAGGATCAGTGACTAATGCCATGACTTCCTCTTTTGGAACGAACTCATTGCTAGAATATAAGTATGGTTTCTAGCAATAGTGTCTATAAGCTCTTGAGCTTCTTCAATTGTCTTCCTCATGTGTATAGATCCACCAGCTGAGTGGTCTAAAGACATCTGAGCTTTTTCTGTGAGCCCATAGTAGAAGATGTCTAACTGTACCCACTCTGAAAACATTTCAGAGGGGCATTTTCTAAGCATACCTCTATACCTCTCCCAGGCATTATAAAGGGATTCATTATCCTCTTGTTTAAAGCCTTGGATGTCCAGCCTTAGCTGTGTCATCCTCTTTGGAGGGTAAAAATGATTCAGGAATTTGTCTGACAACTGTTTCCATGTCTTTATGCTTGCTGTAGGTTGGTTATTCAACCACCTTTTAGCTTGATCTTTTACAGCAAATGGAAACAGTAATAGTCTGTAGACATCCTGATCGACCTCTTTATCACGTACTGTGTCAGCAATTTGTAAGAACTGTGCCAGAAACTCAGTAGGTTCTTCCTGTGGAAGACCGGAATACTGGTAGTTTTGCTGCACTATGATAATGAGTTGAGGATTTAGCTCAAAGCTGCTTGCTTTGATGGGATGTGTACAGATGCTACTCCCATATGCAGCTGTAATGGGGTTAGCATATGACCCCAGAGTCCTTTTGGACTGATCAATCCCTCTTAGGTCCATAATGGACAAAAGCGAAGTGATAATGATTGCAAATAGATAAATTTTGTTTTTTTTTTTGAATTAAACGAAAAAAATTAAAATAAAATAAAAGGAAATAAAAAAAATTCGAAAATAAAAAAGAAAACAAAATCAAAGCAAATTGAGAACTGAATCAATTAGTTAATTAAAAAGATTTTGAAAAAAAGCAATTAGAAAGATATGATTGAAAAGTTTTATGAAAAAGATTTGATTTTTGAACAGAGGAAAGAGAAAAACCACAAAAAGACACCAACTTAAAATTTTTAGAAAATCAAACACTAATTTTCGAAAATTTTAAAGGAAAAACACAAAGAGGACACCAAACTTAGAATTTTTATGAATCAAAAGGGACTAAGAACATGCAAATCGAAAATTTTAAAAGAAAAACAAAAGCATGCAATTGACACCAAACTTAGAATATGAAACTAGACTCAACTAAGACTCTAAACCAACAAAAATAAAACAGTCCTAATCTAAGCAACAAGATAAGCCGTCAGTTGTCCAAACTCGAACAATCCCCGGCAACGGCGCCAAAAACTTGGTGCACGAAATTACAATCACACTTTTGCAATCCCGCACAACTAACCAGCAAGTGCACTGGGTCGTCCAAGTAATACCTTGCGTGAGCAAGGGTCGATCCCACGGAGATTGTCGGCTTGAAGCAAGCTATGGTTATCTTGTAAATCTTAGTCAGGATATCAGAAATTATCAGGATTGATTGCGAAAAGCAAAAGAACATGAAATGGGTACTTGTTTTGCAGTAATGGAGAATAGGTTGAGGTTTTGGAGATGCTCCATCTTCTGAATCTCTGCTTTCCTACTGTCTACTTCTTCAAACACGCAAGGCTCCTTCCATGGCAAGCTGTATGTAGGGTTTCACCGTTGTCAGTGGCTACCTCCCATCCTCTCAGTGAAAATGTTCCTATGCTCTGTCACAGCATGGCTAATCATCTGTCGGTTCTCGGTCAGGTCGGAATAGAATCCAGTGATTCTTTTGCGTCTGTCACTAACGCCCCGCCTGCTAGGAGTTTGAAGCACGTCACAGTCATTCAGTCATTGAATCCTACTCAGAATACCACAGACAAGGTTTAGACCTTCCGGATTCTCTTGAATGCCGCCATCAGTTCTAGCTTATACCACGAAGATTCTGGTTAAGGAATCCAAGAGATATCTACTCAATCTAAAATAGAACAGAGGTGGTTGTCAGGCACATGTTCATAGTTGAGAATGATGATGAGTGTCACGGATCATCACATTCATCCGGGTTAAGAGCAAGTGATATCTTAGAATAGAAGCAAGCATGATTGAATAAGAAACAGTAGTAATTGCATTAATCCATCAAGACACAGCAGAGCTCCTCACCCCCAACCATGGGGTTTAGAGACTCATGCCGTGAAAGGTACACAAAGAAATGTGTAAAGTGTCATGAGGTACAGTTACAATGTCAAAAGATCTTATTAATAGTAGACTAGTAACCTAGGGTGTACAGAAATGAGTAAATGACGTAAAAATCCACTTCTGGGTCCACTTAGTGTGTGCTTGGGCTGAGCAGTGAAGCATTTTCGTGTAGAGACCTTTTCTGGAGTTAAACGCCAGCTCTCATGCCAGTTTGGGCGTTTAACTCCAAGTTTTATGCCAGTTCCAGCGTTAAACGCTGGAATTTCTAAGGGTGATTTGCCACGCCGGTTTGGGCCATCAAATCTTGGGCAAAGTATGGACTATCATATATTGCTGGAAAGCCCAGGATGTCTACTTTCCAACGCCGTTGAGAGCGCGCCAATTGGGCTTCTGTAGCTCCAGAAAATCTACTTCGAGTGCAGGGAGGTCAGAATCCAACAGCATCTGCAGTCCTTTTCAGTCTCTGAATCAGATTTTTGCTCAGAACCTTCAATTTCAGTCAGAAAATACCTGAAATCACAGAAAAACACACAAACTCATAGTAAAGTCCAGAAAAGTGAATTTTAACTAAAAACTACTAAAAATATACTAAAAACTCACTAAAAGATACTAAAAACATACTAAAAACAGTGCCAAAAAGGGTACAAATTATCCGCTCATCAGTCGTGCAACTAAGAAGTGGAAAAGTGTTATTGGATGGTAACCAAGGAGCAACCAAGAAACTTGTGGAGAATGACAATGAGCCAACAAAGAATAATAAATCCATCAACAAGGACATGACAACCAAGAATGTCCCAGAAAAACTCACAGAAGAAGACAACAAACCACAGAATTTGAAGAAAGGAAAGCAAATCATGGAAGAACCAATTCCAAAACAGCATCAAGTGGAGAAGAGCTCAACACCACCACTGCCTTATCCACAAAGATTCCACAAAGAAACAAAGGATCACCACTTCCACAAATTTCTTGAGACTTTCAAGAAGCTGGAAATCAACATACCTTTAGCTGAGGCATTAAAGCAAATGCCTCTATATGCCAAGTTCTTAAAGGAGCTCATCAACAAGAAGAGAAGTTGGAATGAGAAGGAGACTGTAATGCTTAGTGAGGAATGCAGTGCACTCATCAAAAAGGGACTCCCTCCCAAGCTTGAAGATCCTGGAGGTTTCTTCCTGCCCTGCACTATTGGAAATCTATTCATCAACAAGGGAATGTGTGATTTAGGAGCAAGCATAAATCTAATCCCATCTTCTTTAGTGAAAAAGCTTGGCATAGAGGAGGTGAAACCAATACAGATGTCCTTGGAGTTGGTGGACCAATCAGTGGTATACCCTAAAGGGCTGATTGAGAACCTTTTAGTTAAGGTTGACAAGTTCATTTATCCTGCAGATTTTGTGATCCTGGATTCTTCAGAAAATGGAAATGACGCCATAATACTTGGTCGACCATTTTTGGCCACTGCTAGAGCCATTGTGGATATAGAGCAGGGAGAGTTAACCCTCAGGATGCATGAGGAGAGCATCATCTTGAAAGTCTTTCCAGAATTACAAAGGGATGAAGAAACAAGCAAAACAAGTGGTGATCTCCTTCCAAAGCAATCAACTGACAAGGCAGTAGAACAGAAAAACAAGCAGATGCAAGAAGAAAAAGGAATTCAAAAGGAAGCAGGGGTGATAAACAAGAAGGAGGGTATCACAACCCAAGTCACTGTCAAGAAAGAAAGATCAACAAGAAAGAAAAAGATGAAGAGCAAGAATAAGGCTCACAAAGGGTGGAAGAACAAGAAAATTCCAACTGAGGGGTTTTCCAAAGGTGACAAAGTACAACTAGTATATCAACAGCTGGGAACAGAAGATTACTACACTGTCAACCAAGTACTTTCTCTTGAGCATATGGAAATTGAGCATCAAGGCACACAGAGAAAGCTTACAGTGAGAGGTGACAAGTTGAGACATCACCAGCATCAACCACCCTAAAGGGAGTTCAATGTCAAGCTAGTGACAATAAAAGAGCGCTTGTTGGGAGGCAACCCAACCTGAGGTAGTTTTCTTTTCATAGCTTTTTCAATAAAAAATTGTTGAATAATTGGTCTGGATTGCAAGGAGCTAAGTTTGGTGTTGCACACCAAAACAGTTTAAGGGAGAATGAAAGATTCTAAGTTTGGTGTTCCACCAAAAATATCATTTAAAAACACATTCTCACCTCTTGCATGATGCTAGCTCCAAGCAACCAAACACATTATTCAACTGTTTAATTGCTTTCTAGCTTTAATTTCATTAACCTTTAGCAAGGACACAAGGTTTCACATATGGTTAAAACTGTTGCATAAGAGGCAGTGGCAAACAATTAAGTTTGGTGTTCCCACACCAAAATCAATCCAGAGTCACACTCAATTTATGTATACTAACCATACGCTTAAGGGCTTGAGAAGCAAGCAACTTTGAGAGTTATGCAGGATATGAGTCAACACATGAAGACATCATGCATCTTAACTCAAAGAGAACACAACAGAAGGAAGAATCAAAGGGCTGCAACTTCAAAGGTTGTATCTAAACCTAATCATTGCTGTTGTGAAATGTTTTGAATCTGGAAACCATTGTATGTCTTGCTAAAGTGTTCATCTAGTTGCAAGTGAAACTGCTTGTTAAAATTGCTAATCTGCATAATGGTTGTTATCCATCACTTAGCTTTAAATTTTGTTTTGTTTCCCATATGCTTAAATAAAAGAGCTTTGGTTTGAATTGAAAAGTGAAATATCCAATGTTGCATAAGTAAGAATGAAAGTTGGTGGTGGTATATGTGTTTGATTAAATGCATAACTCATAAAATAATTGTTGCATAATGTCATTCTCATTCAAGTGTGAGTTAGCTTGCTGTTGTAAAGACTCTTATCAATAATAAAAAACCCTTGGTAACAAAAACAGAAAGAAAAGAGAAAGAAAAAGCCAAAATGGCAAGAAAAATAAAGAATAAAGGTTGGACACCAATAGCTTGGACCCTAGGACATATGCCTGTGATGTTCTTGTACTAAGATATGCTTGGATGAGTAAATTCTAAGGGGTATTTTAAAACCCGGTCACTTAGATCAACTGATTTGGGATGGCCAATTGAAAGTCCACAATAAAGAGCAACTTAGATACAAAACATTTAGTTATCCAAAGAGATGCTGGGCATCAATGATCCTAGGAGGAATTAGTGAGCCATGTGTCTGTGGTGGAGAGATGTTGAGTAAAAGAAAGAAACAAATAAAGCCAAAGGCTATTACTGCAACATTTGACACCAAACCTCCAAAAGAATAAGCTTGTTAAGCATTATAAGAAAGAAAAGTTAGTAAGGGAGTGAGTAAAAAGTGAGTCTTATAACAGCAAGTTTAGCAAACCTTTGATGAAAAATGTGTATTATGTAACAGCAAACAATAACTTGAGTTATCATTGTCTGCATAAAGACCCCATAGATCAAGTTCTGCTATATGCCTAATAAGGATATGTGTTCTTTTCTTATTCATTTCATTTACTCTTAGTTTTGATGCTTGCTTGGGGACAAGCAAGATTTAAGTTTGGTGTTGTGATGACAAGTCATCATATACCCATTTTTCAAGCTAATTTCACTTGTTTTGTTAGCATTTATGCACTTTCTTGCATCCTAAGTAAATGATTTGGAGTGAAAATGCATAACTTCTTTAAATCAAGCAACCACCATGAAATTAATGTTAAATCATAAGGTTTAAACTAATTTTAATTGAATTTTAATTGATTTATAAGCCTTATGAATTTAGTGATACTTGGAGTGGTTGTTTTGGTTTATTTTAGGTGAAGAAAAGAATAAAAGAGAAAAGCGTAGCCTAAAGAAAGCGTGACCTAAGGAGAAGGAAGTGTGGTCAAAGGAAGAAAAAGTGTGCCGCATACAAAGGGGGAGGCAAGCATTGCCCTCCACAAGGGCACACTGCCCTCTAGGAGGGCAACATAAGGGAACTAAGCAAAGAAGGCAACTCTGCCCTGCCCACTACAAGCGCAGAGCACAAATCTGTGCCTTGGAATCAAGAGGAATAAAATGTTGCCCTGCCTTCCACAAGGGCAGTATCGGGCTCACCAAGGGAGAAAATCAAAGGAAAATGTCTCCAAATGCTTGCCACAAGAGTTGAACACGGGACCATGAGGAAGCAATGAACTAAGGTCCATTACCGTGCCAAGAAACCAAGGAAAATGATTGAGCGTGTGTTTTTGCCCGGATTCGAACACGGGACTTCATTTTGGAAACACTGCCCTGCCCTCCGCGAGGGCAGGGCAGCATTTTGTTGGTGCATGGATCTGGCGCACCAAGGCTCAATTCTGGCGCACCAAGGCTCAATTCTGGCGCACCATCTCGATCCTGGCAGCACCAATTTTTCCTGCCCTGCCCTCCGCGAGAGCAGGGCAACGTTTTGCGCACCAGCCCGCACCAAGCCGCACCAAGGCCGCACCAAGCACCATTTTCTGCCCTGCCCTCCACAAGGGCAGGGCAGCCTCCTGGAAGCTACCATTTTGGGCCGAAAAATTCAATTAAAATTCCAATTGAATTCATTTCTTCACCAAATCAAAAGCCCATCCAAATCCCAATATCAAAGAATAGAAAGTGTATAAATAGGAGTTAGTTTGATGTAATTAGGACCTTTAACTCTATTTTTAACTTTACCTTGACTTTTACTTTGAACTTTGAGCTTTGCTTTTGAATTTTGCACTTTCCTTGAGAAACTTCACCGAGATTTCAGAGAATTGGGGAGGGGAATTGATCTCTCTTCTTCCTCGTTCTTGCTGGAACACTTTAAATTTTCTTGTTTTGAGTTTTGGGTGTGAAGAGTTGAGGAAATTCTGTCTCAACCTCCATTCAAAATCTCTTTAATCACTTTCTGCATAATTGAATCCATTTTCAATTCTCTTTACTGCTTCTTTTTCAATTTCTTGTTAATTGCTTTTGAGAGCTTGGATCTAGGAAGGGAATTGAGATCTAGGCTCTGCTACCTAGTCTCTGGAATCCTGAGATCCCAATTTACTTTTGGTTCTTCTGTGAACCTTTGCTGCAGAATTAATTTCCGTTTCTGTTTGAATCCTCATTGCTTCCAATTCAATTTCTGCTCTATTAATTGTGGCAATTCAATTTCTCTTTGTTTAGATTCTGCAATCCCAGTCCTCAAACCCCTTTTATATTCAAGCAATTTACATTTCTTGCACTTTAAGTTTCTGCAATTTACATTTCTTGCACTTTAAGTTTCAGTCATTTACTTTCTTGTTCTTTAAGATTCAGCAAGTTTATTTTCCTGTTCTTTAATTTACTGTAAAATCCCCTTCTCCCTTTACATTCCAAGCAACTTATTTTCTGTTAAATACAACCCACTCAACCAAAACTTGATTCGCTTGACTAAATCAACCACTAAACTAAAATTGCTCAATCCTTCAATCCCTGTGGGATCGACCTCACTCATGTGAGTTATTATTACTTGATGCGACCCGGTACACTTGCCGGTGAGTTTTGTGTTGGATCGTTTTCCACACATCAAGTTTTTGGCAAAAACTTGATGGTGCTTTTGTGGAAAAACGAATTTCCAACACACATATCCAACCGGCAAGTATACCGAGTCGCATCAAGTAGTAATAACTCACTTAGAGTGAGGTCGATCCCACAGGGATTGATGGATCAAGCAACTTTAGTGGGTGATTAGTTTAGTCAAGCTAACATTGAAGGGATATTGGATGAAATGTAACCAACAGAATTGTAAATGACAGGAAATTTAAAGTTGCAGAAAGTAAAATTGCAAGTAACTTAAATAACAAGAAAGTAAAATAACTGAAACTTAAATTGCAAGAAATGTAAATTGCATGAAAAGTAAAGGGGGTTGGGTGCTGGAAATTAAAGAGAGCAGTAAAGATAAGCGTAGAACAATTGCAGGGAGATTAACTTGCAGGAAAGTAATTTGGGATCATGAACAGAAATGTAAAATAAAGAACAAGTGCAGAAGAATTAAATTACTTGAAAGTAAATTGAAAGCCAATGGAACAGTAAAAACAGAAGAGCAGCCAAGAACTCAACTCAATTGCAAAATAAAATTGAAGATCTCAAGGAATCAAAGAGACTAGAAAACAAGTCTAGATCTCACTCCCTTCCTTGATCCAACAGCAAATAGATTGAAGAAGAAAGAAAAATAGAAGCAGCAAAGAGAGCCTTGATTCAAATCACAATTCCTTTAATTATGCAGAAGAACAAAGCATGGATTTCAGATCAAAGATTGGAACAGAATTCCTCCAACCTCAATCCAAAATTTCAAAACAAGAGAAAGACTAAAGAGAGAGCTCTCTACTACTACTCCTCCCTAATGGAGCAAGCCTTGCCCTTAGTGAGATGGAATTGATGCCTTTATATAGGCTTTACAAAATGAAAAATGAAAATGAAATTAAAACAAATTACAAAAATGAAAATCCTAATTTAATTGATCCATGTGCCTTTGAGTGATGATGTGGGCTTTGCTTGCTTTGGATTTGAGGAGAAATGGGTTTGGTTGGCCTTGATTCAATTTGGAGAGGAATTGAATTTAAATGAAATTTTGGTTGAATTTTGGCCCATGTTGCTCCCAGGAGGCTGCCCTGCCCTTGTGGAGGGCAGAGCAGGAAATGGTGCGTGCGGCCCTTTGTTGCGTGCGTGCTTGGTGCATCAGGATGCTGCCCTGCCCTTGTGGTGGGCAGGGCAGAGTTGCCATGGTGCGCGTTTGTTGCTGGCCGAAACTCCTTTGGTGCGCGACAATTGTGCAAGCTGGCCGTGCCAATTTTTGTGCCATGCACCAAGAATTGCTGCCCTGCCCTTGCGGAGGGCAGGGCAATATTGCCAAAAGGTGAGGTTCCAAGTTTGAAACTTGGTGGAGGCACACGCTGCTCCTTTTCCTTGGTTTCCTTGGCACCTAATTCACGCATAAGGCTTGGCTTCCTTGGAGGTCTTGTGTTCGAACCTTGGTGAAAGCATTTGGGGGAGCAATTTTTCTTGATTTTTCATGAAGAGCACGACATTGCCCTGCTCTCCAAGAGGGCAGAGCAGAAAAATGAGCGCTACTTGCTTTGGGGTGAGGCTCCAGCTTCAAACCTTGGTGGAAGCACATTGGTTTATTTTCGCTTATTTTTTGCCCTTAAAGATGCCTTCCGTTCCTGCCTCAATTGTATGCCAAATATGGATTGCTATATATCGTTGGAAAGCTCTGAATGTCAGCTTTTCAACGCAACTAGAAGCACATCAATTGGACGTCTGTAGCTCAAGTTATAGCCCTTTGAAAGAGGCATGGTCATGCTGTGAGCGCCCAGATTTTACCTTAGCGAAAATTCTTGCTTCCAACCTCACTTTGCATCACGATTCTGCCCTGCCCTTGGCAAGAGCATGGCAGTGTGTGCTGATTGCCTATTCTCCTTTGATTTGGTCATGGGCCACGCTTTTAAAAGCGTGGCCTAAGGCTCCAAAGTGTGCTCCAACTTCAAAGTGTGTCCCAAAGCTCTTTTTTTCTCCTTTTTTGTGCTTTTTTGCTTCTTTTTCTTTTTATTTCCTACAAGATTTATAAAATTAAAAGATCAAGGAAATATACCAATTAAGTATAAAAGCATTCAATATTTAAGCACAATTTATCAATTTCTTGTATGAAAAAGCATAGAAAAATAGGTATATGATTACTTGTCATCACAACACCAAACTTAAACCTTGCTTGTCCCCAAGCAAGAAAAGAATCATGCAATATAAATTGACAATCCAAGGTAAGAAGAATAGCAACTCAATGTTCATGGTAAGCTAGTTTTCTATGCATGCTACAATTACAAAAGAGATGTAAATGATTGATGCTTCTATCTAGCTCAATTTATGAAATCTTTTTCTTATAATTCTTCCTTGAAACAAGCTTTTGATTTTTTTTTAGCTTCTCCTTTTGGGTGCTTTGCCCCATGAGTTAATAACAAAGCTACGACTTTTAAATGCTTTGTTTTCAAGTATTACCACTTGATACATAAGCACCACAAGCATTTAATTAGAGGACTTCATTAAGCTCATTTTTCTTTTCTTTTCTTGACTCTCTAATCATTGATGCTCAGAGCCTTGAGCTTTGAGGGAGTGCTTTTGCACTTGAGCCTAGCCTTGACTTCTAAGTGTTTTGTTTTCAAGCATTTGGCTTGATACATAAACACCACAAGCACTTAGCAAATAAATTGCCATTGGTACTCAGAGCCTTCAGCTTTCTCATTCTTTCCCTTTTTCTTTTCTTGCTTTAATTGTATTTGCTTCTTCAAGGTTTTCATGATTTCAAAAGATTTCACAAAATGTACTAAATGAAAAACTTCAATTAAATAAAATCCAATGCAATTGAGCAACAATCAATCATACTAGCTTTCCAATACTTGTATGCACATGCTAAATTCTTCTTTAATTCCTTGTTTGTTTATGATCATGATGCTTTTTTGCTTTTGAACTCACAAAACTCAAGTTGGTAGTCATAATGGTACAGCACCATGTTGTAAATCAAATTCAAGCTATGCTTAGTCATACCACACATGCATACAGAAAATATAAAGACAATCATGCAATTTAAGTGCTGGAAACAAATGAGAGAAAAAGGAACTTTACAACCTTGTAGTTCATCTTCATTATTGTTGTCCTTTTTCCTCTATTCTTCTTCTTTCCCATACCAACTCAGAATGCTTGCTCATCCTCAAGCAACAATTAGAACAATGGCTATGGGGCTAAGATGGATCACGAATGTCTTACACAATGATATGTTAGTAGCACATGTGTTTTAAGCAAGCAAAATTAAAGATAACAATTAAGGCACAAGAGACAGAGATATTTTGGTTGCATAGATAAGAAGGTGTGCACAATACATTGCATAAAAGATAAGTGGCACACCAAACTTAGTGTGACACTTTCACTTGGAATTAATGCAAGTATCTTGTAAGAATTAGAACCAAATTTTGTTGCATAGCAACACCAAACTTAGAATGCAACCATATGTCAATTTATTTAAACTAAAACTAAACAAAAGAAACTGTTATTTGTTGAATACAATCACCAAGTCAAGATTTGTCATGAATAAGGATCTCTTGGTGATGTATTAACAAAAACAATTAATAAAAGAAAACAAAAAAAATAAAAAAGGTAACTAAAACAAAGAGAATGCAAAAGAAATGTCAAAACAAAAGAAAAATAACAATGCAAAGGCAATATGATTATGCAGACAAGTGATGTTGCTGGATGAGTTACATAGAAAAATAAGTGGCACACCAAACTTAGAATCTTAGTGTGACACTTTCACGTAGAATTGATGCAATCATCCAAAGGAATTGAAAACAATTTGTTGCACGGCAACACCAAACTTAGAATGTGATCATATGCCAATTTATTGAAATTTAAACAAGGCAAGGAGAAGGAATGTTACCTACTGTTTACCTATTCTTCACTTTCTTCCTCTTCTTCCAGTTTGTTAAGAGGAATGACCTCAAAGGGGGAGACGATTCAGCTAGTGTCCCTTGTCTTGGCCTCTTCTCAGCAAGCTTCCTTTTACACATGGCTTGATTGACCTTGCTTGCTGGACCAGGGACATGATTGGTGCTCTTGTTAGTTGCCTTCACTTCTTGGATGTCAAGACATGGTTGCTGTGTGATGTTTGGAGTTTCGTATTCATCCAGAGCTTTTTGAATTGGTGGTTCCATGAGCTTTTCTTCTATGTACTTCTCTACTTCACTTGAGTGTAAATTTTCTGGAATGACTTCCTCACTTTCTTGCTCCTCCACTCCTTTCTTTGCACCCAACATTTGACTTAATAGTTCTTTTATGGAGGAGGTTTGTTGTTCTTCCCAAGATTTCTTCATCTCCTCTTCATATTTTTCGATCACAGATTCAAGGGAAGTTTGTGAGGGTTGTGAATGTTCATGTTCCTTTGTCACCTCAAGTAGCGTTTGTGAATGTAAAATCCTTGGCTCATGTCCCTCATCCTTCATTGCAATTTCACTTGACATAGGGACCTTTTGTTTTTGTTTTTCCATTTTCTCCTTCCATGCATTCGACAATTGGCCTAACTGCACTTCCATATTTTTGAGGGAGTTCTCTTGTTCTTTCTGGTACTTCTCTTTCTCCTCCGCAAATCTTTTGAGCATGGACTCAAGCTTTGAGATTCTTTGGCTATTGGAAGTTTGTGTGAGTGGTAAGTTTTGAAAGGGGCTTTTTGTTGAAGCATGGTCAAGTGATGATATCTTTGGATGAATATCATATGGAGCATTAGAATTCCTTTCCCAGCCACCATTGGAATTATGACTTGCATCATTTTGTGGTGAAGGGAAATATCCCATATGGTTTTCTTGCTCATCTTGTGTCTGTGAAGCAAATCTCCATGGATTGGAGTGCTTAGAATCTGTGATTTCTTGGTGATATTCCCAACCACCATTAAAGATTGGTGATGGTGGATGATATCCCATAAAATTTTGTTTGACCATAAGATGAGTTGAACTCCATTTGTATTTTGTAAACATCAATGAAATTTGAAATTCATGTCACAGAGAAAGAATTTCTTAGTGAGGCAATAACTCAAACACCTTGCTATCAATTTAAAACAGAGATCAAAAACAAAAAAATGCTTGATCTAGACTTCTCACCCACTTAATCATTGTTGATCTAATCAATCCACGGCAACGGCGCCAAAAACTTGATGGTGCTTTTGTGGAAAAACGAATTTCCAACACACATATCCAACCGGCAAGTATACCGAGTCGCATCAAGTAGTAATAACTCACTTAGAGTGAGGTCGATCCCACAGGGATTGATGGATCAAGCAACTTTAGTGGGTGATTAGTTTAGTCAAGCTAACATTGAAGGGATATTGGATGAAATGTAGCCAACAGAATTGTAAATGACAGGAAATTTAAAGTTGCAGAAAGTAAAATTGCAAGTAACTTAAATAACAAGAAAGTAAAATAACTGAAACTTAAATTGCAAGAAATGTAAATTGCATGAAAAGTAAAGGGGGTTGGGTGCTGGAAATTAAAGAGAGCAGTAAAGATAAGCGTAAAACAATTGCAGGGAGATTAACTTGCAGGAAAGTAATTTGGGATCATGAACAGAAATGTAAAATAAAGAACAAGTGCAGAAGAATTAAATTACTTGAAAGTAAATTGAAAGCCAATGGAACAGTAAAAACAGAAGAGCAGCCAAGAACTCAACTCAATTGCAAAATAAAATTGAAGATCTCAAGGAATCAAAGAGACTAGAAAACAAGTCTAGATCTCACTCCCTTCCTTGATCCAACAGCAAATAGATTGAAGAAGAAAGAAAAATAGAAGCAGCAAAGAGAGCCTTGATTCAAATCACAATTCCTTTAATTATGCAGAAGAACAAAGCATGGATTTCAGATCAAAGATTGGAACAGAATTCCTCCAACCTCAATCCAAATTTCAAAACAAGAGAAAGACTAAAGAGAGAGCTCTCTACTACTACTCCTCCCTAATGGAGCAAGCCTTGCCCTTAGTGAGATGGAATTGATGCCTTTATATAGGCTTTACAAAATGAAAAATGAAAATGAAATTAAAACAATTACAAAAATGAAAATCCTAATTTAATTGATCCATGTGCCTTTGAGTGATGATGTGGGCTTTGCTTGCTTTGGATTTGAGGAGAAATGGGTTTGGTTGGCCTTGATTCAATTTGGAGAGGAATTGAATTTAAATGAAATTTTGGTTGAATTTTGGCCCATGTTGCTCCCAGGAGGCTGCCCTGCCCTTGTGGAGGGCAGAGCAGGAAATGGTGCGTGCGGCCCTTTGTTGCGTGCGTGCTTGGTGCATCAGGATGCTGCCCTGCCCTTGTGGTGGGCAGGGCAGAGTTGCCATGGTGCGCGTTTGTTGCTGGCCGAAACTCCTTTGGTGCGCGACAATTGTGCAAGCTGGCCGTGCCAAATTTTGTGCCATGCACCAAGAATTGCTGCCCTGCCCTTGCGGAGGGCAGGGCAATGTTGCCAAAAGGTGAGGTTCCAAGTTTGAAACTTGGTGGAGGCACACGCTGCTCCTTTTCCTTGGTTTCCTTGGCACCTAATTCACGCATAAGGCTTGGCTTCCTTGGAGGTCTTGTGTTCGAACCTTGGTGAAAGCATTTGGGGGAGCAATTTTTCTTGATTTTTCATGAAGAGCACGACATTGCCCTGCTCTCCAAGAGGGCAGAGCAGAAAAATGAGCGCTACTTGCTTTGGGGTGAGGTTCCAGCTTCAAACCTTGGTGGAAGCACATTGGTTTATTTTCGCTTATTTTTGGCCCTTAAAGATGCCTTCCGTTCCTGCCTCAATTGTACGCCAAATATGGATTGCTATATATCGTTGGAAAGCTCTGAATGTCAGCTTTTCAACGCAACTGAAAGCACATCAATTGGACGTCTGTAGCTCAAGTTATAGCCCTTTGAAAGAGGCATGGTCATGCTGTGAGCGCCCAGATTTTACCTTAGCGAAAATTCTTGCTTCCAACCTCACTTTGCATCACGATTCTGCCCTGCCCTTGGCAAGAGCAGGGCAGTGTGTGCTGATTGCCTATTCTCCTTTGATTTGGTCATGGGCCACGCTTTTAAAAGCGTGGCCTAAGGCTCCAAAGTGTGCTCCAACTTCAAAGTGTGTCCCAAAGCTCTTTTTTTCTCCTTTTTTGTGCTTTTTTGCTTCTTTTTCTTTTTATTTCCTACAAGATTTATAAAATTAAAAGATCAAGGAAATATACCAATTAAGTATAAAAGCATTCAATATTTAAGCACAATTTATCAATTTCTTGTATGAAAAAGCATAGAAAAATAGGTATATGATTACTTGTCATCAGTCGTCCACGCTACCGCGTCGCTTGAGCTTTTCCAATCCGTGCGGCAGTGCGATCCATGCGGCCGCGTCACTGCGATTTGCTCTCCTTCGCGCGGTCGCGTGAGCCATGCGACCGCGTCACTTCTCGCTGGTTATCTCCTCAAATTCTTGTGTTCCTTCCATTTTTTGCCAGCTTCCTTTCCAATCTCTAACTCATTCATGCCCTGTAAAGTCTGAAACACTCAACACACAGATCACGGCATCGAATGGGATAAAGGAGAATTAAAAGTACATAATTAAAGTCTTTAGGAAGCAGTTTTCAAACATGTAATGAATTCAGGAAGGAAATCTAAATGCATGCTATTTTAATGAATAAGTGGGTAAGGATCACGATAAAACCACACAATTAAACATAATATAAACCATAAAATAGTGGTTTATCAGGAGACACAAAGGAATCACTAATACGGTTCCTACGAAATAATGTTGATCTCTTTGCATGGAAAGCTGCCGACATGCCAGGCATTGATCCCAAACTAATGAGCCACAAATTGGCAGTCTACCCGGGATCCCGGCCGGTACAATAAAGACGAAGAAAACTCGGACCAGAATGATCTCAAGCTGTAGAAGAACAAGTACAAGCGCTACTAGAGGCCGGGTTCATAAGGGAAGTTAAATACCCACTATGGCTAGCAAACGTCGTCTTGGTGAAAAAGTCAAATGGGAAGTGGCGAATGTGCACCGACTACACCGACCTCAACAAAGCCTGCCCAAAAGACCCTTACCCACTCCCAAGCATCGACGCTCTAGTAGATGCTTAATCAGGATATAAGTATCTCTCGTTCATGGATGCATATTCGGGGTACAATCAAATCCCCATGTATCCACCAGATCAAGAAAAGGCCTCGTTCCTAACACCGAAAGCAAACTACTGTTATATCGTGATGCCTTTCGGTCTCAAGAACGCAGGAGCTACTTATCAAAGGCTAATGAATAAAGTTTTCTCAGATCACATCGGAAAAATCATGGAAGTTTATGTAGACGACATGTTGATAAAGACACAAAGCGAAGACACCTTATTATCCGACCTGACTCAAGTGTTTTACACTATCAGGAAACACAACATGCGACTTAATCCCACAAAATGCACCTTCGCAGTAGAAGCAGGCAAATTCTTAGGCTTCATGCTCACACAAAGAGGAATTGAAGCAAATCCAGACAAATGTCAAGCCATACTCAACATGAAGAGCCCAACCTGTGTCAAAGAAGTACAACAACTCAACGAGAGGTTGGCCGCCCTATCCCGATTCTTAGCAGGAGCTGCGATAAGATCTCTTCCCTTCTATGCTACTTTAAGAAAAGGAAAATAGTTCAAATGGATGACAGAATGTGAGCAAGCCTTCCGAGACTTCAAGGAGTTCTTAGGACGGCCACCTATCCTATCTCGGCCACGAGAGGGAGAACCGCTCATATTATATCTCGCAGTAGGGAGCCGGGCAATAGCTTCAGCACTAGTAAGAGAAGACGAACATGGGCAACAACCCGTCTACTTCATTAGCAAAACGCTACAGGGATCCGAGCTGAACTACCAGAAAATAGAAAAGTTTGCCTACGCTCTGATCCTCACATCCCGGCGGCTTCGCCCATACTTTCAAGCACATACCATTAAAGTTCGGACCAACCAACCCATAAAAGGGATATTGCAGAAAACAGATCTAGCAGGAAGAATTCTACAATGGGCAATCGAGTTGTCCGAGTTCGACCTCCAATACGAGGCGCGGACAGCCATCAAATCGCAACACCTGGCCGACTTCATCGCAGAATTCACAGACATCCCGAAAATCCCCAATGAGTGGAACATATACGTGGACGGATCCTCGAATAAAATAGGAAGTGGTGCGGGTGTGATAATCGAAAGCAACCAAGGAACTCAACTTGAGCTCTCCCTTAAATTCGGATTCCCGACCTCAAACAACCAGGCAGAATACGAAGCACTATTAGCTGGTTTGAAGCTGGCTAGGGAGGTTAGAGCTCGGAAACTCAACATCTACAGTGACTCACAAGTCATCACCTCACAAATAATAGGAAGCTACCAAGCCAAAGATCCGACCATGAAAAAATATTTGGATAAAACCAAAGAACAGCTCGGACAACTTGGGGAATATAGGATCTCCCACATACCCCATGAGCAAAATGCCCGAGCTGACGCCCTTTCAAAATTAGCCAGCACCAAACCAGGAGGCAACAACAGAAGCCTCATCCAGGAGATACTACAGAACCCGTCAATAACGGAAGAAGAAAAAATCTTAGCCATAATAGGTCGGGATCAAGGATGGATGACCCCCATAATAAACTACCTCAAAACAAAAACACTCCCTACAGATGAAAAAGGAGGCAAAGAGGCTGAAAAGGGAGGCACAGTACTACACTATCATAAATAACACACTATACAAAAGAGAGATATCAACACCTTTACTAAAATGCGTACCGACTTCTAACACAAAGGAAGTCTTGGAGGAAGTGTACAGCGGCATTTGTGGTAATCATCTCAGAGCGCAAGCTCTCACCAAAAAGGTACTCCGAGCGGGATTCTATTGGCCAACTCTACAAAAGGAGGCTACAGAATTTGTGAGGACATGCCCACCATGCCAAAAGCATGCCAACTTTCACATTGTCCCACAAGAAAAGCTCATCAGCGTGACCTCACCCTAGCCATTTGCGAAATGGGGACTCGACCTTCTCGGACCCTTCCCACAGGAATCGGGACAAGTAAAATTTCTCATAGTAGGAGTAGACTATTTCACAAAATGGATCGAGGCAGAATCCCTAGCCAACGCCACCGATCAAAGAAGTCAAAAATTTCTATATAGGAACATTATTACGAGATTCGGAGTACCATACTCCATCACCACGGACAACGGTACCCAATTTACAGATGCAGGCTTCAGAAAACTGGTGGCCGACTTGAACATAAGACACCAGTTCACCTCCATTGAACATTCCCAAGCCAACGGACAAGCTGAAGCGGCCAACAAAGTCATATTAGCCGGACTAAAGCGGAGGCTACAAGAAGCAAAGGGAGCTTGGGCCGAGGAACTTCCACAAGTCCTATGGGCATATCGAACAACCCCCCATTCTACTACAAACGAATCACCATTCCGACTAGCATACGGAGCGGAGGCAATGATTCCAATAGAAATCGTGGAAGGATCTCCTCGAGTAGTCCACTACAATGAACGAGCAAACTCCCAACTTCAGAGAGAAGAGCTCGACTTGTTACCCGAAATCCAGGAAAGAGCTCGGATCAGGGAAGAAGCTCTAAAGCGCCGAATGGCTTCCAGATATAATCAAAAGGTAGTACCGAGAAGTTTTGCAGAGAATGATCTCATCCTAATCTGGAATGATATTGGAACAACTCGACCCGGAGAAGGGAAGCTGGCAGCAAACTGGAAGGGACCCTATCGAGTCATAGAAGTACTTGGGAAGGGCTACTACAGACTGTCCGAGCTTGATGGACGAGAGCTTCCTCAATCGTGGGACGCCTGCAACCTACGAAGGTACTACAGTTAGAAAAGGTAAAGGGTCTCACTAAATGGATGCACTCTTTTTCCTGAAAAGGTTTTTTAATAAGGCACCAGGTCGAGACCTAGACCAGAAAATTCCCACATGTATATATTTTCATTTTCCTTTAAATAAAATATATTTTAAATATTCTACAAAGATTTCAAGACGCATTAATCTGAAGCATTCATCGTCCGATTATAAAGCAACAGATCGGCAGGAAGTGAAAAACAAATTTCACTGCACGATCACGGTAAAAGACAACCATCCGATAAAGGTGAAAACGCGATTCACCCAAAGGATGATCTAGAGATGACAACCATTTTCTACAAATCGGCAAAGATGAACACAGAATAATGTAAGAAGTTATCGAAAGTGTCTAAAAAAGAACCTGATGAGGTCTTACGGATCGCTAAAATAATAACTTAAGGACTGGTTGAACGTTAAGAAATTGAACCAAGTCAGCCCAAGTTATAAGTAAACCCTGGAAAGAGGTCTGGCCAACCCTATTAAAGAGGATTACTTTAACTTAGAAGGGCCTGACATAATAAAGTCTGCCCAAAATGAAAAGTTATACAAGTAGTCCCTGAAAGAGATCTGACAAAGATCCAAGAAAGAGGACTACGAAAAATAACTTAAAGGAGACTGACACAACCAAGTCGGACTCCTATCACTAAAAAAGTTATACAAGCAGTCCCTGAAAGAGATCTGACAAAGATCCAAGAAAGAGGACTACGAAAAATAACTTAAAGGAGACCGACACAACCAAGTCGGACTCCTATCACTAAAAAAGTTATACAAGTAGTCCTTGAAAGAGATCTGACAAAGATCCAAGAAAGAGGACTACGAAAAATAACTTAAAGGAGACCGACACAACCAAGTCGGACTCCTATCACTAAAAAAGTTATACAAGTAGTCCCTAAAAGAGATCTAACAAAGATCCAAGAAAGAGGACTACGAAAAATAACTTAAAGGAGACCGACACAACCAAGTCGGACTCCTATCACTAAAAAAGTTATACAAGTAGTCCTTGAAAGAGATCTGACAAAGATCCAAGAAAGAGGACTACGAAAAATAACCTAAAGGAGACCGACACAACCAAGTCAGACTCCTATCACTTAAAAGTTACCAAAGTAGTCCCTGAAAGAGATCTGATAAAGATCCAAGAAAGAGGGACCAGCGCAAAAGACCCGTCAAGAAACAAGTTGGACCCCCGAGTCACAACCTCAAAGGATTAAAGCTACAAACAATAAAACAATCCGAGGAGGTCGAGCTGCAAGATCTCAACATCTGTAGAAAACAGAAGAAAAGGCCAAGTCAAAAAACTACTTTTTTTTAAGGCCATGAAAGGCCACCAAAACCTACTATCAAAAGACAGCAAGCTATTGTTCAAAATATAAAAGTTGCTAGAAGTGTCAGCAATTAAATAAAAAAGTTTCAAAAGCCCACAAGTCGGGCCAGCTACAGATCAACAAGCTTCAGGAACCTTCTTGGCATCATCAGGACAAGGAGAAGGAGGACGAGTCTGAATAGGAACGGCATCTATAGTTCCATCTTCCAGGTTCATAACCTGGCAATCCGAATCAGGCGCAACCGGAGGAACAGAAAAAGTCGACACTTTGGCAAAGGACACAAGAGGAGGATCAGCATCATCATCACCATCGTCATCAGGGACAATCTTGCCATCCCTGACAACATTGTCCAGGTTGAAAGGGGTGAAATTGGCCTCGAGGGCAATGACCCAAGCTTGCTCCTTCAAGTTCTCGTAAGCAGCAGTCACACTACACACGAGATGACCTTGGAGCTCAGAATAATCCTCCCGGGCATTGTTCAACTCCTCCTTCAGGCGCATCACCTCTCGATAAGTCGTAACATAACTCTCCTTATGCATCAGGGCTGTGTCCTCGGCCAACCTCAAAGAAGCCGCCAGTGAAAGAGAACTCGCCTTCTCATTTTCTAGATCCTTCTCTAACTTGGTCACCTTTAATTCAAGCTCCTCCTTCAGCCCCTTTATCCGGTCAAACTCCTGCTTTACCTCCTCCATAAATGCCTTGGTGGCATGAAGAGGGAGACTTTGAGCAGTCCGGTGTATAGCGGCCGCCATATACGCCATCTGTACGTGATTCCGAGCCATAAATTCCAAATGATGGAGGATGGACACGTCATCCATTGAGAGGGTACCGTAGGGCCCAATTTGTTGATCTATAAACTCAATAGCATTGAAGTCAGGGGCATTGAGATCGAAGGGCTCAACCGTCTTTCACTTCTTACTTGGAGGGGCAGCAGATGGAGCGACAGAAGTAGAGTGAGGGTCCACCAAACGGACCCGAGGTGTTGGGATCACCTTCCTCACCCCGTGGGAACTCAGCACTGATGGCTTCTCACGCACTTGGGAGGATCCCTCCCCAGCCGCCTTGGCGGCAATATTCCTGGCAGTAGTCGCCTTCTGCACCCTCTTAAAAGCTTTCATAGATTCGTTATTCTTCATTGCCTCTGCAAATAAAACAAGAAGTCAAGCTACAAATCGAACAAGTCGGAAATACAGCTACAAAAACAGATAGCAAAGAAAACACAAGATACACAGTTCAGTTTGAAGAAGAGAAGGATTGGTTAGAAATTTCTTTGTATCAAGATGGGGAGGTTGACCTCAGCGCTCTTCCAAAACAGTCACAAAGGCCCGCTCAACCTCATCCAACATGTCCCAAGAATACCTGGAGACCCTCACATCTTTTTGCCATTCTAGGGGAAAGGCAGGCTCATCATTTTCATCCAGAAAAAAGGGGCAAGTTCCTTTAACAGCTCGGACCTTGAAAAAATAGTTTTTAAAATTGCGGAATGACTCGTCAAACATGGAAAAAACTTTCTTTCCCTGGATGGAACGAAAGGAGACCCAAGCTGCCTTCTTTTTTACCACTCTAGGCTTAGTCAAGACAAACAAATAGAAGAAAAGAGATTGGGAAGCAGGAATACCAAAGCCATTGCACAACAATTGGAAAATTTTTATGAAACCCCAGGAGTTGGGGTGAAGTTGAGAAGGGGCAACATTACAAGACCATAACAGGTCGATTTCAAATTGAGTAAAGGGAAGGGTGATACCCAGCTGACCAAAGAAAAAGTCATAAGCATAAAAGGAAGGGCGACCATCAACAACCCGAGTTGAAAAACAGACTCTCTCGTCAGAGGAAGGAGGGACAAGTTCATAGTTCTTCTCATCACCAGAATTGCTACAGACACTATGAAACTGCCTAAGCTGAGTACAAAACTCAGAATCAGCCAGCGAGACACACAGGAGAACCATGGAGTCCACCCAATCGGCCATACCCGCAGGAACCTGGGAAGGCATCTCTACAACGTTATTTTGGGAAGACATGAGGCCAACTAAATCCTACAAAAAGAAAAGAAGAGTGGATTACTTAAAAACATCTCGGACATGGGTCAAAACATCTCAACGGGCGGATAAACCAAAAAGGGAAAAACCCCAAGACTCAAGATAAAAAGTCTTGGAGCATCCCTTGGAGGCAGTAAACAAGAAAGGTCTTCAAATCATTTCTACAGTCTACATCTCGACACTCATCAAAATAAAATCCAGAAAAGAAAACAAAGGAAGCAAAAAACGCAAAAGGTCCACCCTTCTGCAGTTTATCAGAAAAAGTATTGCTTCTACAGTATACCAGCACTACTGCTGCAGTTTGTCAGAACACCAAAAAAGGCCAAAATGGAAAAACAGCAAAGGCACAAACTTTTCAAAAGCAAGCAAAAATCATCAGCCAAAGGCACAAACAGAAACGGCGGCAACATGCAAAAGAAAAAGATTCAAGCAAACAAAAGATTCGCACTGAAAAAGAGAAAAATCCAGAGCATGCAACAAGTCAAGCACGATAAAAACAGAAAGATCCAAACTTTCTCCAAAAGGAAGATCAAAAGGAAAACCCCATCGCAAAATCAGAAATAAACGAGGAAACACGAAATAAGACTAACCTGGAGAATAGAAGGAAACCTCGAAGAAAGCTGAAAAGCAGAAGCAACAAAGCCACCCCCTCAAAGAGGAAGAATGCGAAGACAAAAGGAAAAAATGTGGAAACAGCCCTCTTCCGAAAACGCAGTAGCAGAACAGACGTCACAAAGAAGAAACTACAAACTTTGGGCAAGAAACAGAAAATGAGAGAGTAAAGGAAGGAGTTACGGAGAAGAAGTGAAGAAGAGAAACCGTTTTTTGATTAAGAGATTCAAAATAAAAGCCAAGAGAGAATGGGGCAATTAATGACAATTAAATGCGGATGTTAAAACCGCTTGTGTTCCCAAAAAAGCGCTAATACAAAAGCGCGCGCTTTTAGAGGAAAACGTTCTACATTCAAAAAAGACTCTACAAAGAAAGGAATCGACAAAATGCTTGAGTTCGACTTCACTGAAGAAGGACCGAAGTCAAAGACTCGGCCTCAAAAAAGAAGACCGAGCTCAAGCAGGGGTACTGTTCATACCCTGGATCGAGCTGTCCGACCCGGGATGTTCTACAGATAAAGCGACCGACCTCTTCAGGTCAGGACAACCCGACCTCTTCTCAAAGAGCTCGGACAAGTCACAGGAAAGCCCAAACAAAGGGCCCAAATAGAGGAACACGTCCCAAATCCAAGGGCAGCCCAAGCCCGTAGAGATAAAGGCAGTTCCCTTAAAGATGACCTCACTAAGAGATAAGATAAAGATAAGATAAGATAACTAACTTATCTTATCCACAGGAGGCCACATCTCACCATTATAAATACACTGGAGCACCCAGGTATAACTCATACTCTGATACTACTCAATACCTGCTTAATACCCTTGCTAACTTAAGCATCGGAGTCCCTTGCAGGTACCCCCCACCCTCCGGGGACGAAGGATCAAGCACCATCACCAAGTCCAACAAGTCGGACACACCAGCTTCGGCCGCTGAACACCTGCCGGACACGGCGGCTCCGACCAACATAGAAGATCTCGACCGAGATCAACCTACAATTTCAGGTAACCCTCGGAACACCGGGAATCCAAATTTTAGGAAAAGCTCAAGTTGGGTTCCTTGGTTGCTTTTGATTATCACACTTGCACCGCTTCCAGTTTTATTCGAGGAACCGTCCACGTATATGCTCCACTCTATGGGGATTTCCATGGTGTCTGTGAATTCAACAATGAAGTCGGCTAGGTATTGTGATTTGATGGCTGTTCGCGTCTCGTATTGGAGGTCGAACTCGAACAACTCGATTGCCCACTATAGGATTCTTCCTGTAGATCTGTTTTCTGCAATATCCCTTTTATGGGCTGGTTGGTCCGAACTTTAATGGTGTGCGCTTGGAAGTATGGGCGAAGTCGTCGGGAGGTGAGTATCAGAGCGTAGGCAAACTTCTCGATTTTCTGGTAGTTCAGCTCTGACCCCTGTAGTGCTTTACTAATGAAGTAGACGGGTTGTTGTCCCCTTTCATCTTCTCTAATTAGTGCTGAGGCTATTGCCCGACTTCCTACTGCGAGGTACAGTATGAGTGGTTCTCCCTCTTGTGGTCGAGATAGGATGGGGGGCTGTCCCAAGAATTCTTTGAAGTCTCGAAAGGCTTGTTCACATTCCATTGTCCACTCGAAGTTCTTTCCCTTCCTTAAGGTAGCGTAGAAGGGGAGGGATCTTATTGCTGATCCTGCTAGGAATCTGGACAAGGCCGCCAATCTTCCATTGAGTTGTTGTACCTCTTTGACGCAGGTCGGGCTTTTCATGTTGAGTATGGCCTGGCACTTATCTGGATTTGCCTCGATTCCTCTTTGTGTGAGCATAAAGCCCAAGAATTTACCCGCTTCCACTGCGAAGGTGCATTTAGCCGGGTTGAGTCACATGACATGCTTCCGTATAGTGTTGAACACTTGAACCAAGTCGGTTAGTAATGTTTCTTCACTTTGTGTCTTTATCAATATGTCATCCACATAGACCTCCATGATTTTTCTGATGTGGTCTGAGAAGACTTTGTTCATTAGCCTTTGATAAGTGGCTCCCGCGTTCTTAAGGCCGAAAGGCATTACGATGTGGCAATAATTTGCTTTTGGTGTGAGAAACAATGTTTTTTCTTGATCCGGTGGATACATTGGGATCTGGTTGTAGCCTGAGTATGCGTCCATAAACAAGAGATACTTATATCCCGATGATGCATCTACTAGAGCATCGATGCTTGGGAGTGGATAAGGGTCTTTTGGGCAGGCTTTGTTGAGGTCGGTGTAGTCGGTGCACATTCGCCATTTCCCATTTGACTTTCTCACCAAGACGACGTTTGCTAGCCATAGTGGGTATTTAACTTCTCTTATGAACCCTGCCTCTAGTAGTGCTTGTACTTGTTCTTCTACAGCCTGAAACCGTTCTGGCCCGAGTTTTCTTCGTCTTTGTTGTACCGGCCGCGATCCCGAGTAGACTGCCAACTTGTGGCTCATTAATTCCGGATCTATGCCTGGCATGTCGGCAGCTTTCCATGCGAAGAGATCAACATTATCTTGTAGGAACCGTATTAGTGATTCCTTTGCGTCTCCTTTCAGGATCGTGCCAATATTAGTTGTTTTATCCGGAGTATCTCCGATCTGAACTTTTTCTATTTCTCCTTCGGATCGTGGGCGGCGTTCTTCTCGTCTCTGATCTCCGCCGAGTTCGATTGTGTAGAACTCTCCTCCTTCGCCTCGGAGGTTTAGACTTTCGTTATAACAGCGACGCGCCATCTTTTGATCTGCTTTTATTGTAGCTATCCCTTCTGCAGTTGGGAATTTCATACATAAATGTGGTGTTGAAACTATTGCGCCGAGTTGATTTAACGTTGTCCGACCTATTAAGGCATTGTAGGCTGAGCTTACGTTGACCACGATATAGTCTATCTTGAGTGTTCTGGATTGGTTCCCCTTTCCGAAGGTTGTATGTAACGATACGTATCCCAGTGGTTGTACTGGGGTATCCCCAAGTCCGAACAGGCTGTTCGGGTATGCTCTTAGTTCTTTTTCTTCTAAGCCGAGCTTGTCGAAGGCAGTTTTGAATAAGATGTCGGCGGAGCTTCCTCGGTCAATTAATGTACGGTGTAGATTGGCGTTTGCCAATATGATTGTGATGACCATGGGGTCGTCGTGTCCTGAGATGATTCCGGATGCATCTTCTTTGGTAAATGTGATTGTTGGGATGTCTGGTGCCTCCTTCTTGTCTTTGACATGGTATACTTCTTTGAGGTGTCGCTTGCGGGATGATTTGGAGATTCCTCCTCCAGCAAATCCGCCGTGTATCACGTGGACATGTCTTTCCGGTGTGTGGGGTGATCGTTCAGATCGTCCAACATCTTCATCTCTTCTTCTTTTTCTCGGTTCTTCGTCCCGATTGGCTAGGAACCGATCTAGTTTTCCTTCCCTTACTAATTTCTCAATGACGTTTTTCAAGTCGAAGCATTCGTTAGTGGAATGTCCTCGGACTTGATGATACTCACAGTATTCGTTCCAATTTCCTCCTCCCCTTTTACCTTTAAGTGGCCGGGCTGGGGATATTTTTTCCGTATGGCAGACCTCTTTGTAAATATCTACCAAGGATACCCTAAGAGGGGTGTAGTTATGATATTTTTTATTTTTTCTCCGGAGCGATCTTCTTTTTTCTTGGATTCTTTATCTTTATCTTGGTAGGCAGAACCGAATCTCGAGGCTTCCCCAAGTCGAGAATTCTCCTCCATGTTGATGTACTTCTGCGCCCGTTCTTGTACTTCGTCTAGGGATGCCGGATACTTCTTTGATATAGATTGGCTAAATGGTCCTTCTCGTAGGCCATTTATGAGGCCCATGTTGGCAGCTTCTGTTGGTAGACTTTGTATGTCCATGCATGTTTTGTTGAATCTTTTTATGTAGTTATGAAGACTCTCCCGATCTCCTTGCTTGATTCCTAGTAGGCTGGGTGCGTGTTTGGCTTTGTCCTTTTGTATGGAAAATCGGGCCAGAAACTTTTTGGCCAAATCGTCGAAACTCGAGATGGATTTTGGAGGTAGGTTGTCAAACCATCTAATGGCTGTCTTGGTAAGAGTTGTTGGAAAGGCTTTGCAGCGGACTGCATCTGAGGCATCAGTGAGGTACATTCTACTTCTGAAGTTGCTGAGATGGTGGTTGGGGTCTGAGGTGCCGTCATACAGAGTCATATCCGGAAGTTTGAAATCTTTTGGGATTTTGGTTTTCATAATTTCCCTGGTGAATGGATCTTGATCTTTGTGAGAGCTATCCTCTGGGGTGGATCGAGTAGCTTTAGTTTTGAGATCAGCTTCGAGTTTCACAAGCTTATCTTCTAATTCTCGGCGCCGCCTTATCTCCCGACGTAGATCCTCTTCTTTTTCGCGTTGGTGTTGGGCTTCTTTCTCAAGTTGCTTTAATCGATTTTGAAGTGCTTCTATCACCCCTGGATTTGATGAATTTTTGTGTCCATTGGGTTCTGGAGTATCTTTAAGTATAGCATCCGTGTTCTTGTGTGGCGTTCTATCTTCCAAACCTGTGTCGTGGTCGTTGCCATGGTTGTCCGCCATGGTGTTGGGATGACTTCCAGGTCCCCGGCAACGGCGCCAATGTTTCGAGGGTTACCTGAATCTGTAGGTCGATCTCGGTTGAGATCTTCTGTGTTGGTCAGAGCCGACGTGTTCGGCAGGTGTGTAGCGGCCGGAGCTGGTGTGTTCGACTTGTGGGACTGAAAGTGCTGCTGATCCTTCGTCCCCGGAGGGTGAGGGGTACCTGCAAGGGACTCCGATGCTTAAGTTAGCAAGGGTATTAAGCAGGAATTGAGTAGAATCAGAGTATGAGTTATACCTGAATGCTCCAATGTATTTATAATGGCATAGAGTGACCTTTTTGGATAAGATAAGTTAGTTATCTTATCTTATCTTTATCTTTTGGGAGAGGTCATCTTATCTTTAAGGGAACCGCCCTTCTCTTGTAGGCTTGGGCTGCCTTAGGATCTGGGGCGTGTTCCTCTATTTGGGCCCTTTGTTTGGGCTTTCTCGTGACTTGACCGAGCTCTTTGAGAAGAGGTCAGATTGTCCTGACCTGAAGAGGTCGGTCGCTTTGTCTGTAGAACATCCCGGGTCGGACAACTAGACCCAGTATATGAACAGTGCCCCTGCTTGAGCTCGGTCTTCTTTTTGAGATCGAGTCCTTGACTTTGGTCTTTCTTTAGTGAAGCCAAACTAAAGCATTTTGTTGACTCCTTTGTAGTAGCTTTTGAATGTAGAACGTTTCTTCTAAAAGACGCGCGCTTTTATATCGGCGCTTTTTTGGGAACGTGCGAGGGTTTAATGCCTTCTTTAATTTGAGCATTAATTGCCCCGTTTTCCTTTGGCTCTTTATTTCGATTTTGAAAATCCAGAAACGGTTTCTCTCCTTTTTGTCCTTTTCGTAACCTCTATTCTCCGCTCCCTGCTTTTTGTTTGCGCTTCTGCTTTCTTTGTGTTGCGGCGTCGTTTAGCGTTTCTGGAGCCTGGAGTTTTGCGTTTTTCCCTGCGACATTGCTCTTGTTCGCGTTCTTTTCTTTTGCTTGTGAGAAGGCGTTCCCAGATTTCGTCTTCCATCTTCAGTTTCTTTGAAGCTCGCTGTTCTTTCCACCAGGTTGGTACTAGCTTTCTTGCTTCTTTCGTAGCTTCGTCTTCAGTTTTTTGGTGAAGTTTTGATTTTGCATGTTTGAAAGTTTGAATCTTTTCGTGGTCTTGTATTCGCTTGTCGCTTGTAACATGTTTTTCCTATCTTTATAGATTATCTTGGCAATTCTGTCGAGGCTTTCTAGGGTTTTATTGTTGCTTCTGGTTGTTTCCTGTCTGATATCGATAGAAAATCTGCATCTTTAATGGTCTCTGCTTGGCGTGCTTGATGTTTGGGAATGCTTTTTGCTTTGTAGACTTGTAATGATTTTTGTGTTTTTCTTTGATGAAAAGTGTTTGCTGTTTTGAATTCTTTCTGAGAAATGCTGGGATGCAAGCTGTAGATTTTTTCTGGAAACCTTGCTTTGTTACTGCCTCCAAAGGATGCCCCGGGACTTTGGTTTGAGTCTTGGGGTTTCCTTTTCTTTGTTCCATCGCCTGAGAAGTATTGACCGAGTTGTTTTCTCCCTTTGTCCGAGATGTTTGTGGCAACCCCATCTTCTTTTCTTACTTGTAGGGTTAGTTGGCCTCATGTCTTCTCGCAATAATATTGTAGAGATGTCTTCCAGAGTTCCCGAGGGGATGTCCGATTAGCTGGACTCCCTTATTTTGTTGTGTGTTTCTGTTGTGGATGCTGAGTTTTGCACCGAGCTGAGGAAGCGCCATAGGATTTGTGGTAACAATGCCCGTGAGGAGGATTACGAGCTTTTGCTCCTGATTCTGATGAGAGAGTTTGTTTTCTGACTTCCATTGAGAGGGAGCGTCCCTTCTTCTATGTCTATGAATACTTCTTCAGCCAGTTGAACGTTACTTTTCCTTTTATTGCTTTCGAGACCGACCTGTTGTGGTCGTGTAATATTGCCCCATCCCAGCTTCACCCTAATTCCTGGGGTTTTATTAAAATTTTTCAACTTCTCTGTCGTGAATTAGACGTAACACCTTCCCAGACTCTTTTCCTTTATTTGTTTGTTTCCGCCAAGCCTGGCGGTTCTTCAAAAAAGAAAGCTTCCTGGGTTTCCTTCAGGTCCACCCAGGGCCACAAAGTTTTTGCTATGTATGATGAGTCCTTTAAGGACTTCAAGAATTACTTCTTTAAGGTTCGTGCTGTCGAGGGGGCCCGCCCCTTTTTTCTTGATGAGAATGATGAGCCTTATTTCCCTCTAGAGTGGCAGAGGGATGTGAGAGTGTCTCGTTATACCTGAGAGATGCTTGATGATGTTGCGCGTGCCTTTGTTATTGTTCTTGAGGATCTATGGGGGAAACCACCCCATCTTGATACAAAAAGGTTTTTGAAAGACCCATCCTTGGTTCGGACTATTTTGGGTATTTGTCCGACTTGTCTCTTATACTTGTTTCTTAAGTTTTTTCTTCCTCTTGTTTGTGACCGTAACTCTTTGTTGTGGTTATTTCTGTATTTGTAGAGATGTCAAAGAACAACATCTCCATGAAGGCTTTTAAAAGGGCAAAGAAAGCAACTGCTGCTCTGAACGTCTCGGCCAAAGTGGCCGGTGAGGGGTCTTCTCAGATCCCAGTGAAGCCTCCTGTGCCGAGTTCTCTCGGGCCGAGGAAAGTAATTCCTACTCCTCGGTTTCATCAGGTCGATTCTCCACAGACTTCTGCCATTGCTTCTGGTGTCCCTCCCTTGAAAAAGAAAAAAACATCCGAGCCTTTTAACCTGGATGCCCCGGACTTTGATGCTATCGAGTTTGTTGACCAGCAAATTGCCCCCTATGGTGGGCTTTCCATGGACGACGTGTTTCTTCTTCAGCATCTGGATTTTATCACCAAAAGTAGTGTGAAGATGGCTCATATGGGTGCGGCTATTTTCCGAACAGTTTAGGGGATTCCGATTCATGCCACAAAATCCTTCATGGAGGAGGCCAAGTCAGAATTTGATCGGATCAAGGGTCTGAAGGATGAGTTGGAGGTGAAGTTAGCGAAGGTGGAGAAGGAGCTGGAGGGTGAGAAGGCCAGCTCTATTGCCTTGGCTGCTTCTTTGAAGTTGGCTGAGGACATGGCACTGAAGCATAAGGATAGCTATGTCTCAGCTTATAGGGAGTTGATGCATCTCCGGGATGATTTGGAAACTGCTCGGGTTAATTATGCCGAGCTTCAGGGTCACCTTGTGGGCAGCGTAACTGCCGCCTCCAAAAACCTGATGGAGCAGTTCCGGATTGTTGCTCCTGATGCCGACTTGACTGTCATCAGCCTGGACAATGTTGTGAGGGATGGTAAGATTGTCCCTGATGACCAGGATGATGATGATGCTGATCGTCCCCCAGTGCCTTCTCTTAAAGTGTCGACCTCCTCAGTTCCTCCCGTTACGTCTGATCCGGATTACCAGATTCTGAACTGGGATGATGGAACTGTAGATGCTGTGCCTATTCAGACTGGCCCTCCTTCTCCCCGTACTGATGCTGCCGGGAAGGCTCCAGATCTTGGTTGATCTCCTTTAAGTATTTGTGTAAATAGCCCGATTTGTGGGCTTTGAACTCTTTTTTGTGAATGATGTTTTATTTGACTGTTGATACTCCAGTTTCTATTTTAGCAACTTTATTTTGAAAACAAAATGGTTTCTCTGAGGTTGATTTTGGTGGCCTCTTGAAGCTTTATCATACTATGCTTTCATTGTGCTTTAACAGGGTATCTGTTGGAATCTTGCTGCTTGGCCTCTTTAAATTACTTTCGTACTTATTGTTTGTAGCTTGGATCCTTTTGAGATCCTGACTGTGGGGGGTCCGACTTGTTTCTCGGTTTCCTCACTTTTGTTTGTATTTTTAGCGCCTTATAACCGATTTCTTTATGTTGGTCCCCTTCTAAGTTATTTTTGTAATCCTTTTTTCCGGACCTTTGTCAGGTCTTTTTAAGGAATTACTTTTATAACTTATCTTTGTAGGAGACCGACTTCGTCAGGTCGATCTCTTCTAAGTTGTTTTTGTAATCCTCTTTCTTGGACCTTTATTAGGTCTCTTTCAGGGATTACTTTTACAACTTGTTTTGTAGGAGACCGACTTCGTTAGGTCGATCTCTTCTAACTTGTTTTTGTAATCCTCTTTCTTGGACCTTTATTAGGTCTCTTTCAGGGATTACTTTTACAACTTCTTGACTAAGTCGTTGAAACTCGAGATGGACCTAGGAGGTAGATTGTCAAACCATCTAATTACCGTCTTTGTTAAAGTAGTCAGAAAGTCTTTGCAACGAACTGCATCTGAGGCGTCGGTGAGGTACATTCTACTTCTGAAATTGCTGAGATGATGGCCGGGATCTGTAGTGCCATCGTATAAAGTCATATCCAGGAGTTTAAAGTCTTTTGGGATTTTGGTCTTCATGATCTCCTTGGTGAATGGATCTTGTTCTTTGCGGGAGCTATCCTCATGAGGCGATCGGTTAGCTTTGGTCTTGAGATCGGCTTCAAGTTTTAGGAGTTTGTCCTCCTATTCCTGGCGTCACCTTATTTTCTTTTGTAGATCTTTCTCAGCCTCTCGTTGAAGTAGGGCTTCTTCTTCCAGTTGTTTTAAACGGTCTTGAAGCGCCTCCATGGCTCCTGTATTCGAAGAATTCTTTTTGTTGTTAAGTTGAAGAGTATCCTTTGGTGTAGTGTCCGCGTTTTTGTGCGATGTTCTATCCTCTAGATCTGAATTGTGTTCGTTGTCATGGTCGTCCGCCATGGTGATGGGATGACTTCTAGGTCCCCAACAACGGCGCCAATGTTCCGATGGTTACTTGAAACTGTAGGTCAATCTCGAAAGAGATCTTCTGTACTGGTCGGAGCTGTTGTGTCCGATTTGTGGGACTTGGTGATGGTGCTGATCCTTCGTCACCGGAGGGTGGTGGTACCTGCAAGGGACTCCGATGCTTAAGTTAGCAAGGGTATTAAGTAGGTTTTTTGTAGAATCAGAGTATAAGTTATACCTGGGTGCTCTAGTGTATTTATAATGGTGTAGAGTGACCTTTACAGATAAGATAAGTTAGTTATCTTATCTTATCTTTATTTTATCTTTCATGGGAACCGCCCTTATCTCTATAGGCTCGGGCTGCCTTTGGATTTGGGTCATGTTCCTCTATTTGGGCCCTTCATTGGGTTTTCCTGGCAATTTGGCCGAGCTCTTTGAGAAGAGGTCAGGTAGCTTGACCTGAGGAGGTTGGTCGTCTCGTTGCTAATCATCTCGGGTCAGACAGCTCGACCCAGGGTATAAACACTTCGGGATATCAATACTTGTCGTTCATAGATGCGTACTCGGGATATAATCAAATCTCGATGTACAGGTCGGATCAGGAGAAAACATCTTTCATCACGCCTAGAGCAAATTATTGCTATGTGATCATGCCCTTTGGGCTAAAAAATGCAGGAGCCACATACCAAAGGCTGATGAATAAGGTGTTCGTACCTCACCTTGGAAGTTTAATGGAAGTCTATGTAGATGACATGTTAATAAAAACCAAGGAAGAGGCCAACCTCCTGACCGACTTTTCACAAGTCTTCGGCACCATAAGGGCGCATGGGATGAAACTAAATCCCGCAAAGTGCTCCTTTGCAGTAGAGGCCAGAAAATTTTTAGTGTTTATGCTAACACAAAGGGGGATTGAAGCTAACCCCGATAAGTGTAGAGCTGTCCTAGAAATGAAGAGCCCGACCTGTTTAAGGGAGGTCTAGCAGCTAAACGGCCGGCTTGCAGCTCTCTCCAGATTTTTGGCAGGATTAACATTGAGATCCCTACCACTTTTTTCCCTACTAAGGAAAGGATACCAGTTCGAATGGACTCCTGAATGCGAAGAAGCTTTTTAGGAGTTCAAAAGATTCTTGAGCCAACCTCCCATTTTAACCCGACCCAAAATCGGGGAAGAACACGTTCTGTATTTGTCTGTAGCTTAAAAGGTTGTGGTGTCAGCACTAATATGGGAGGATGAGGCCAGACAGCATCCTGTATACTTCACCAGCAAAGTTTTACAAGGCCTCGACTTAAGGTATCAAAAACTGAGAAGTTAGCGTATGCCTTAATAGTGGCATCTCAAAGGCTACGACCCTATTTTCAAGCTTATACAATAAAAGTTCGAACGAACCATCCCGTGAAGCAATCCTTCTAAAAATAGATATTGCGGGTAGAATGGTTCAATGGATTATAGAACTATTTGAGTTTGACTTAAAGTATGAAACTCGGACAGCAATTAAAAACCAGTGCCTGACCGACTTCATGGTGGAATACGCAGGAGATCAAGAGGAGGCCTCCACAACTTGGGAGTTGTATGTGGACGACTCTTCCAATAAAGTCAGAAGCGGCGCATGCATAATATTGGCCAACCAAGAAGTAACCCAAATAGAAGTCTCTCTGAAGTTTGAATTCCCGGCTTCCAACAATCAGGCAGAATATGAAGCCTTGATTGTCGGGTTGAAGCTAGGAGAAGAAGTCGGTGCAACCAAAGTAGTGGTCTTCAGTGACTCTCAAGTGGTGACTTCTCAAATCGATGGAGTGTATCAGGCTAAAGACCCAAATATGAAAAAGGTACTTGGACAAAACTTTGGAGTACCTTAGGCGATTCTCAGAGACCGAGGTCAAACACATAACATGGGATCTTAACATTAGAGCTGACGCCCTCTCCAAGTTAGCAAGTATCAAGCTAGGAGGAAATAACAGAAGCTTGATCTAGAAAACTCTCCAAGAGCCCTCTGTCGTGAAAACAGAGGCCAAACAAGATATCCTGGAGGTATCCAGCTTAGATCTCAGGTGGATGACCTCATTAATCGAATACATAAAATTCGACATCCTACCCAAAGAGGAAAAAGAAACCAAGAAAATCCTGAGGGAGGCATAAAGCTACACCTTGGTGAAAAATATCCTCTATAAAAGAGGAATCTCCACACCATTGTTGAAGTGCGTCCCGAATTCAAAGACAACAGAAGTTCTGGAAGAGGTGCACATTGGTATCTGCGGAAACCATCTCGGAGCAAGGTCTTTAGCCAGGAAAGTTATCCGAGCCGGGTTCTACTGGCCGACCTTGCAGAAAGATGCTACCGAGTTCGTGAAGAAATGTCAGCCATGCCAAATGCATGCCAACTTTCATGTCATTCCCCCCGAAGAACTCATCAGTATAACTTCTCCATGGCCTTTTGCAAAATGGGGATTAGAACTGCTCGTACCATTTTCCCAAATGCCTGGACAAGTAAAATACCTCATAGTAGGAGTAGACTAATTCACAAAATGGATTGAAGCAGAACCCTTGGCCACCATTACAGCCCAGAGAAGTCGAAAGTTCCTCTACAAAAATATCATTACCAGGTATGGAATTCTCTATTTTATCACCACAGATAATGGAACCCATTTCACCAACTCTACATTAAAAAATTTGGTAGCTAGCATGAAGATCAAGCACCAGTTCACCTCAGTTGAACACCCACAAGCAAATGGGCAAGCGGAGGCAGCCAATAAAGTCATACTGGCTGGATTGAAGAAAAGGCTTCAAGATGCAAAGGGGGCTTGGGTCGAGGAGCTCCCTCAAGTGTTGTGGGCCTATCGAACCACATCTCAATCAGCTACTGGAGAAACACCCTTCCAACTTGCTTATGGCATAGAAGCCATGATACCAGTTGAAGTCAACGAGCAAAGTCTAAGGGTGAGGTTCTATGATGAGGTCGGCAATATTTAGCCACATAAAGAAGAACTCGAACTACTCCCTGAAGTCCGAGAACAGGCACAGATAAGGGAAGCGGCATTAAAGCAAAGGATGACAAACAAATACAATAAGAAAGTCATTCGTAGAAGCTTCACCTCAGACGACTTGGTCTTGATTAGGAATGACATCGGCGTAAACAAGTTAGGTGAAGGAAAGCTCGCTGCCAATTGGAAGGGGCCATATAGGATAATTGAAGTACTCGGAAAGGGGTATTACAAAGTGTCCGACCTAGAGGGAAGCGAGCTCCCCAGGTTATGGCATGCCTGCAACATGAGGAGGTATTATAGCTAGAAGCGAACTCCCCTCCCTGATGTACTCTTTTTCCCAACTTCATGGTTTTTTCCCAAAAAGGATTTTCTTGAAGGGGGTTTTAACGAGGCATCAAAGCAGGGACTAAGGGTTAAAAGTTTTAAATCCCTTAGTAGCTAAACAACAACTTTTGTAAAAGTTATCTCCACCAATAAAAAAGCATTTACTTTATCTCTTTCATAAATTCCATTAGTATTATTATCCTACGAAACACAACGATTTAAGCTGGAAAAAGCGTGAAAATTCTTTGACCGACCTAAGTGGTCGGTGAGATGAAACAACGAGGTACAAATCGGTGTAAAGAGGTTATAAGAGATGATCATGATAACTGGAAAGTAATATCGCTAATGACTTACAAGTCAAAGAGCTCGAGAAAAACAAAATGCATCACAAAAATGACCTATGCTATGAAAGTAGTTCGATAAGCAAAATCGAGTATGTAAGTTTGAAATAATGGAACACAAAAGAGATACGAAAACACCTCGAGGATAGAAGCGAAGACTTTCTCAAGTTTTTAAAGAGTTTTTGCCAATAAATAAAACTGTCTAACTCGGACAAAACAACCCACACGACGAAAAGATTTTTTCAAAAGATCGAAGGGATTTTTCGCAAAAACCTTAGGAAGATAAAGCATCAAAACATCCGCAAGCATGCAAAATCAAAATATTTTGATAAAAGGCTCTTATCCAAAAAAAAAAAGGACCAACAACATAAATAACTTTTTTTGTTAATGACCCTATTAAAGGTCAAAATGTCAGGAAACCACCATATCAAACAAACATATAGAAATAAAATTGTTCAAAAAGGGCCCCACAAGCCGGGCCCAAATAGCTAAAATCAATGGGAAGGAAGAGTGGAGTCATCAAAAGGAATGGAACTCAGGTCTGCTGTAGGAGTCGGAGGGGTCGGAGCGATTTCTTCGGCGGCAGAAGTCGGAGACTCAGAAGTACTCGGCAGGAATCCTTCCTGTTGATCCACCTCACGAGGAGGAGACTCAACAATTCGATGCCCACGATCTTCAGCTCGGAATCAGTTTCGGGATGAGGAGGAGAGACAATTGCCCCATCAACGACCACCTTGTCAAGATAGAGGGGTGAAAGGTCCAAGTCGGGAGCGATAACTCCGACTTGTTCCTTGAAGACTGGTGCGCGTAATTGTGATTTACACTTTTTATAACTCGAACAATTCTTAGCAATGGCTCCAAAAACTTGGTGCACACTACTATGGTTCACTCACATTCTTCACAACTTCGCACAACTAACCAGCAAGTGCACTGGGTCGTCCAAGTAATACCTTATGTGAGTAAGGGTCGATCCCATGGAGATTGTTGGTATGAAGCAAGCTATGGTCATCTTGTAAATCTCAGTCAGGCAGATTCAAATGGTTATAATGGTTTTTGAAAATAAAGATAAATAAAGCATAAAATAAAGATAGAGATACTTATGTAATTCATTGGTAGGAATTTCAGATAAGTGTATAGAGATGATGTGTTCCTTCTGAATCTCTGCTTTCCTACTGCCTTCCTCCAATCATTCTTACTCCTTTCCATGGTAAGCTGTATGTAGGGCATCACCGTTGTCAATGGCTACTTCCCATCCTCTCAGTGAAAATGGTCCAAATGCTCTGTCACAGTACGGCTAATCATCTGTCGGTTCTCGATCATGTCGGAATAGAATTCATTGATTATTTTGCGTTTGTCACTACGCCCAACAATCGCGAGTTTGAAGCTCATCACAGTCATTCAATCCCTGAATCCTACTCGGAATACCACAGACAAGGTTTAGACTTTCCGGATTCTCAAGAATGGCCACCAATAATTCTAGCTTATACCACGAAGATTCTGATTAAGGAATCCAAGAGATACGCGCTCAATCTAAGGTAGAACGGAAGTGGTTGTCAGTTACGCGTTCATAGGTGAGAATGATGATGAGTATCACGGATCATCACATTCATCATGTTGAAGTGTAACGAATATCTTAGAATAAGAATAAGCGTGAATTGAATAGAAGAACAATAGTACTCTGCATTAATACTCGAGGTACAGCAGAGCTCCACACCTTAATCTATGGTGTGTAGAAACTCCACCGTTGAAAATACATAAGTGATCAAGGTCCAGGCATGGCTGAATGGCCAGCCCCCATGGTCTAAGAACTGAACGTCCAGAGATAGATACCAAGATGAAAATACAATAGTAAAAAGTCCTATTTATACTAGACTAGCTACTAGGGTTTACAGAAATAATTCTAAGTGCAGAAATCCACTTCCGGGGCCACTTTGGTGTGTGCTTGGGCTGGGCTTGAGCTTTACACATGCAGAGGCTTCTCTTGGGATTAAACGCCAAGTTTTAACGTGTTTTTGGCGTTTAACTCTGGTTTGTGACGTGTTTCTGGTGTTTTACTCCAGAATGCAGCATGGAACTGGTATTGAACGCCAGTTTGCGTCATCTAAACTCAAATAAAATATGGACTATTATATATTGCTGGAAAGCTCTGGATGTCTACTTTCCAACGCCGTTGAGAGCACGCCAATTGGAGTTATGTAGCTCCAGAAAATCTATTTTGAGTGTAGGGAGGTCAGAATCCAACAACATCAGCAGTCCTTTGTTAGCCTGAATCAGATTCTTGCTCAGGTCCCTCAATTTCAGCCAGAAAATACCTGAAATCATAGAAAAATACACAAACTCATAGTAAAGTCCAAAAATGTTAATTTTGCATAAAAACTAGTAAAAAATCCCTAAAAGTAGCTAGATCTTACTAAAAACTACCTAAAAACAATGCCAAAAAGCGTATAAATTATCCGCTCATCACAACACCAAACTTAAATTGTTGCTTGTCCCCAAGCAACTAAAAATCAGTTAGGATAAAAAGAAGAGAATATACTATAAATCTTAAAATATCAATGAATATTAGTTTTAATTAGATGAGCAGGGCTTGTAGCTTTTTGCTTCTGAACAGTTTTGGCATCTCACTTTATCCTTTGAAGTTTAGAATGATTGGCATCTACAGGAACTCAGAGTTCAGATAGTATTATTAATTCTCCTAGTTTATTATGTTGATTCTTGAACACAGCTACTTTATGAGTCTTGGTCGTGGCCCTAAGTACTTTGTTTTCCAGTATTACCACCGGATACATAAATGCCACAGACACATGACTGGGTGAACCTTTTCAGATTGTGACTCAGCTTTGCTAAAGTCCCCAGTTAGAAGTGTTCAGAGCTCTTAAGCACACTCTTTTTGCTTTGGATCACGACTTTAACCACTCAGTCTCAAGCTTTTCACTTGGACCTGCATGCCACAAGCACATGGTTAGGGACAGCTTGATTTAGCCGCTTAGGCCTCGATTTTATTTCCTTGGGCCCTCCTATCCATTGATGCTCAAAGCCTTGGATCCTTTTTACCCATGCCTTTTGGTTTTAAGGGCTATTGGCTTTTTCTGCTTGCTTTTTCTTTATATTTTTTTCGCCAAATATTTTTTTCGAAAGCTTTTGTTATTTACTGCTTTTTCTTGCTTCAAGAATCAATTTTATGATTTTTCAGATCATCAATAACATTTCTCTTTTTCATCATTCTTTCAAGAGCCAACAATTTTAACATTCATAAACAACAAGATAAAAAATATGCACTGTTCAAGCATTCATTCAGAAAACAAAAAGTATTGTCACCACATCAATATAATTAAACTAAATTCAAGAATGAATTCGAAACTCATGTACTTCTTGTTCTTTTGTATTAGAAACATTTTTCATTTAAGAAAGGTGAATGATTCATGGAATTATTCATAGCCTTAAGACATAGACACTAGACACTAATGATCATGTAACAAAGACACAAACATAGACAAACATGAGGTTCATAAACCGAAAAATAGAGAAATAAGGAAGTTAAGGAATGAGTCCACCTTAGTGATGGTGGCACCTTCTCCTTGAAGGACCAATGGTGTTCTTGAGCTCCTTTATGTCTCTTCCTTGCCTTTGTTGCTCCTCCCTCATAGCTCTTTGATCTTTTCTAATCTCATTGAGAATAATGGAGTGCTCTTGGTATTTCACCCTTAATTGGTTCATATCATGACTCAATCTTTCTAGAGAAGTGTTGAGTTATTCCCAATAGTTGTTTGGAGGAAAATGCATCCCTTGAGGCATCTCAGGGATTTCTTGATGATGAGCTTTCTCATGCGTCTCTTGAGATCCATGGATGGCCTCTCTTGTTTGCTCCATCCTCTTCTTAGTGATGGGCTTGTCCTCTTCAATGAGGATGTCTCCTTCTATGACAACTCCAGCTGAGTAGCATAGATGGCAAATGAGATGAGGAAAAGCTAGCCTGTCCAAGGTGGAGGGCTTTTCGGCAACTTTGTAGAGTTCTAGAGAGATGACTTCATGAACTTCTACTTCCTCTCCAATCATGATGCTATGGATCATGATGGCGCGATCCACAGTTACTTCGGATCGATTGCTAGTGGGGATGATGGAGCGTTGGATGAACTCCAACCATCCTCTAGCCACAGGCTTAAGGTCCAGTCTTCTCAATTGAACTGACTTGCCTTTTGAATCTCTTTTCTATTGAGCTCCTTCCACACATATGTCCATGAGGACTTGGTCCACCCTTTGATCAAAGTTTACCCTTCTAGTGTAGGGGCGTGCGTCTTCTTGCATTATAGGCAAGTTGAACGCCAACCTTACATTTTTCGGACTGAAATCTAAGTATTTCTCCCGAACCATTGTAAGATAATTCTTTGGATTTGGGTTCATACTTTGATCATGGTTCCTAGTGATCCATGCATTGGCATAGAACTCTTGAACCATTAAGATTTTGACTTGTTGAATGGGGTTGGTAAGAACTTCTCAACCTCTTCTTTGGATCTCATGTCGGATCTCCGGATACTCATTTTTCTTGAGCATGAAAGGAACCTGAAGGATCACCTTCTTCTTGGCCATAACTTAGTAGAAGTGGTCTTGATGGGCTTTTGAGATGAATCTCTTCATTTTCCATGACTCGGATGTGGAAGCTTTTGTCTTCCCTTTCCTCTTTCTAGAGGTTTCTCCGGCCTTAGGTGCCATCAATGGTAATGAAAAAACAAAAAGCTATGCTTTTACCACACCAAACTTAGAATGTTGCTCGTCCTCGAGCAAGAAAAGAAAGAATAGAAGAAGAAGAAGAAGATATGGAAGAAAGGGAGAGATGTGTGGTTTTCGGCCAAGGAGGAGAAGAGAGGGTTGTGTTGTGTGAAAATGAAGAAGGATGGAGGGGTTTATATAGTGGAAGGAGAGGGAATGGGGTTTGGTCATTTAGGGTGGATTTGGGTGGGAAAGAGATTTTGAATTTGAAGGTAGGTGGGGTTTATGGGAAAGAGTGGATGGATGTGAGTGGTGAAGAGGTGATGGGGAAGAGAGATTGAGGTGATTGGTGAAGGGTGTTTGGGGAAGAGTGTTATTGGATTGTGAGAAGAAGAAAGAGGGTGAGTTGAGGTAGGTGGGGATCTTGTGGGGTCCACAGATCCTGAGGTGTCAAGGATTTATCATCCCTGCACCAATCAAGCGTGTAAAATGCCCTCTGCATGCAATCCTGACATTTAACACCAGACTGAAGCTTGTTTCTGGCGTTAAACGCCCAAATGTAGCATGTTTCTGGCGTTTAACGCCAGCCTGATGCTTGTTGCTGGCGTTAAATGCCAGCTTTCCTCAGGGTGTAATCCTGGCATTTAAACGCCAGACTACTACTTGTTTCTACCGTTCAATGCCAGATTCATGCTCTGTTCTGGCATTGAACGCCAGCCAGATGCTCCTTACTGGCGTTTAAATGCCAGTAAGCTCTTCCTCCAGAGTGTGCTGTTTCTTCTGCTGTTTTTGATTCTATTTTTAATTTTAGCAATTGTTTTGTGACTCCACATGATCATAAACCTAATAAAACATAAAAGAACAATAGAAATAGAGATAAATAAAAATTGGGTTGCCTCCCAATAAGCACTTCTTTAATGTCAATAGCTTGACAGTGAGCTCTCATAAAGCTCACAGATTATCAAAGTATTGTTGGGACATCCCAACACCAAACTTATAGTTTGAATGTGGGGGTTCAACACCAAACTTAGAGTTTGGTTGTGGCCTCCCAATACCAAACTTAGAATTTGATTGTGGGGGCTTTGGTTGACTCTGTATTGAGAGAAGCTTTTCATGCTTCCTCTCCATGGTTGCAGAGGATGATCCTTGAGCTTTAAACACAAGGGTCCCCATTCAATTGAAGGACTAGCTCTCCTCTGTCAACATCAATCACAGCTCCTGTTGTGGCTAGGAAGGGTCTTCCAAGGATGATGGATTCATTCTCATCCTTCCCAGTGTCTAAGATTATAAAATTAGCAAGGATGTAAAGGCCTTTAACCTTCACTAACACGTCCTCTACCAATCCATAAGCTTGTCTTATTGACTTGTCTGCCATCTCTAATGAGAATATGGCGGCCTATACCTCAAAGATCCCCAACTTCTCCATTACAGAGAGTGGCATAAGATTTATACCTGACCCCAGGTCACATAGAGCCTTCTCAAAGGTCATGGTGCCTATGGTACATGGTATTAAGAATTTACCAGGATCTTGTTTCTTTTGAGGTAGAGTTTGCTGAACCCATGTATCTAGTTCACTAATAAGCAAGGGAGGTTCACCTTCCCAAGTCTCATTACCAAACAACTTGGCATTCAGCTTTATGATGGCTCCTAGATATTGAGCAACTTGCTCTTCAGTTACATCTTCATCCTCTTCAGAGGAAGAATAGTTCTCAGAGCTCATGAATGGTAGACGGAGGTTTAATGGAATCTCTATGGTCTCTATATGAGCCTCAGATTTCTTTAGGTCCTCAATAGGGAACTCCTTCTTGTCTAGGAGACGTCCCATGAGGTCTTTCTCATTGGGATTCACGTCCTCCCCTTCCTTTCTAGGTTCAGCCATTTTGATTATGTCAATGGCCTTGCACTCTCTTTTTGGATTCTCTTCAGTATTGCTTGGGAGAGTACTAGGAGGAGTTTCAGTGATTTTCTTACTCAGCTGGCCCACTTGTGCCTCCAAATTTCTGATGGAGGACCTTGTTTCACTCATAAAACTTAAAGTGGCCTTAGACAGATCAGAGACTATGTTTGCTAAGCTAGAGGTGCTCTGCTCAGAATTCTCTGTCTGTTGCTGAGAAGATGATGGAAAAGGCTTGCTATTGCTGAGCCTGTTTCTTCCACCATTATTAAAGCCTTGTTGAGGATTCTGTTAATCCTTCCATAAGAAATTTGGATGATTTCTCCATGAGGTATTATAGGTGTTTCCATAGGGTTCACCCATGTAATTCACCTCTGCTATTGCAGGGTTCTCAGGATCATAAGCTTCTTCTTCAGAAGATGCCTCTTTAGTACTGTTGGATGCATTTTGCCATCCATTCAGACTCTGAGAAATCATGTTGACTTGCTGAGTCAAAATTTTGTTCTGAGCCAATATGGTATTCAGAATATCAATTTCAAGAACTCCCTTCCTCTGAGGCGTTCCATTACTCACAGAATTCCTCTCAGAAGTGTACATGAATTGGTTATTTGCAACCATGTCAATGAGTTCTTGAGCTTCTGCAGGCATTTTTTTTAGGTGAATAGATCCACCTGCAGAATGGTCCAGTGACATCTTAGAGAACTCAGATAGACCATAATAGAATATATCCAAAATGGTCCTCTCTGAAAGCATGTCAGAAGGACACCTTTTGGTCATCTGCTTGTATCTTTCCCAAGCTTCATAGAGGGATTCACCATCTTTTTTTTTTTGAAGGTATGAACATCCACTCTAAGCTTGCTCAGCTTTTGAGAAGGAAGGAACTTAGCCAAGAAGGCTGTGACCAGCTTATCCTAAGAGTCCAGGCTATCTTTAGGTTGTGAGTCCAACCATGTTCTAGCTCTGTCTCTTACAGCAAAAGGGAAAAGCATGAGCCTGTAGACTTCAGGATCTACTCCATTAGTCTTAACAGTCTCACAGATCTGCAAGAACTCAGTTAAAAATTGATAGGGATCTTCTGATGGAAGTCTATGAAACTTGCAGTTCTGTTGCATTAGAGCAACTAGTTGAGGCTTCAGCTCAAAATTGTTTGCTCCAATGGCAGGGATTGAGATGCTTCTTCCATCAAATTTGGAAGTAGGCGTAGTATAGTCACCAAGCATCCTCCTTGCGCCTCCACCATTGTTATTGGGTTCGGCCATGTCTCTCTCTTTTTCGAGATTCTTTGTAAGGTTTTCTCTGGATTGTTGTGCTTTAGCTTCTCTTAGCTTCTTCTTCAGAGTTCTTTCAGGTTCAGGATCTGCTTTAACAAAAATGTCCTTGTCCTTGCTCCTACTCATATGAAAAAGAAGAGAACAGAAAAAGAAGAGGAATCCTCTATGTCACAGTATAGAGATTCCTTTATGTTAGTAGAAGAAGAAAATAATAAAAGGAGAAGAGAGGAATTCGAACATAGAGAAGAAGAGGGGGTTCAAATTTTTAAGATGAAAAGAAGAGTGTTAGTAATTAAATAAATAAATATAAGCAGATGAGAGAGAGAGAAATTCAAAAATTGTTTTTGAAAAAATAGTTAGTGATTTTCGAAAATTGAGATAATAAATACAATTAAAATTAAAATTTGAAACAATTAGTTAATTAAAAAGAATTTTGAAAAAGAGGGAGGTGATTTTTGAAAATTAGAGAAAGAAAGGTGGTTAGGTGGTTTTGAAAAAGATAAGAAACAAACAAAAAGTCAATTAGTTATTTGAAAAAGATTTGAAAAACAATTTTGAAAAGATAAGAAGTTAGAAAAGATTTTGAAAAATATATGATTTGAAAAAGATATGATTAAAAAGATATGATTGAAAAGATGTTTTGAAAAAGATATTTTGGAAAATATTTGATTTTTAAAATTAAAATTGATTACTTGACTAACAAGAAACTAAAAGATATGACTCTAGAATTTAAAGATTGAACCTTTCTTAACAAGAAAGTAACAAACTTCAAATTTTTGAATCAATCACATTAATTGTTAGTAAAGTTTTTGAAATTTTGAAATAAAGATAAGAAAAAGATTTTGAAAATCAAATAAAAAATTTCGAAAAAAATAATAAGAAAAATGAAAAAGATTTGATTTTTGAAAAAGATTTTGAAAAGATAGGATTTTTAAAAATTGAAATTTTGACTTGACTAACAAGAAACAACTAATTTTAAAAAATTTTGACTAAGTCAATCCAAAGATTTCGAATTTTTGAGTAAAAGAAGAAAAAGATATTTTTTATTTTTTGAATTTTTAATGATGAGAGAGAAAAACACAAATATGACCCAAAACATGAAAATTTTGGATCAAAACCAATGATGCATGCAAGAACACTATGAATGTCAAGATGAACACCAAGAACACTTTGAAGATCATGATGAACATCAAGACTTATTTTTGAAAAATTTTCGTGAAAAGAAAAAAACATGCAAGACACCAAACTTAGAAATTTTTCATGCTCAAACACTATGAATGCAAAGATGCATATGAAAAACAACAAAAAATACAAAACAAGAAAATATGAAGATCAAACAAGAAGACTTACCAAGAACAACTTGAAGATCATGAAGAACACCATGCATGAATTTTTCGAAAAAAAATGCATAAATTTTAAAAACATGCAATTGACACCAAACTTAAAAATTGACATTAGACTCAAACAAGAAACACAAAATATTTTTGGTTTTTATGATTTTATTAAATTTTAAAATATTTTTTTATTTTTTTCAAAAAAAATGAAAATAAAATAAAAATTTTTTGAAAGATTTTTGAAAAGAAAATTACCTAATCTGAGCAACAAGATGAACCGTCAGTTGTCCAAACTCAAACAATTCCCGGCAACGGCGCCAAAAACTTGGTGCGCGGAATTGTGATTTACACTTTTCATAACTCGAACAATTCTTAGCAATGGCTCCAAAAACTTGGTGCACACTACTATGGTTCACTCACATTCTTCACAACTTCGCACAACTAACTAGCAAGTGCACCGAGTCGTCCAAGTAATACCTTACGTGAGTAAGGGTCGATCCCATGGAGATTGTTGGTATGAAGCAAGCTATGGTCATCTTGTAAATCTCAGTCAGGTGGATTCAAATGGTTATAATGGTTTTCGAAAATAAAGATAAATAAAGCATAAAATAAAGATAGAGATACTTATGTAATTCATTGGTAGGAATTTCAGATAAGTGTGTGGAGATGCTGTGTTCCTTCTAAATCTCTGCTTTCCTACTGCCTTCCTCCAATCATTCTTACTCCTTTCCATGGCAAGCTGTATGTAGGGCATCACCATTGTCAATGGCTACTTCCCATCCTCTCAGTGAAAATGGTCCAAATGCTCTGTCACAGCACGGCTAATCATCTGTCGGTTCTCGATCATGTCGGAATAGAATCCATTGATTCTTTTGCGTCTGTCACTACACCCAACAATCGTGAGTTTGAAGCTCGTCACAGTCATTCAATCCCTGAATCCTACTCGGAATACCACAGACAAGGTTTAGACTTTCCGGATTCTCAAGAATAGCCGCCAATAATTCTAGCTTATACCACGAAGATTCTGATTAAGGAATCCAAGAGATACGCGTTTGATCTAAGGTAGAACGGAAATGGTTGTCAGTCACGCGTTCATAGATGAGAATGATGATGAGTGTCACGGATCATCACATTCATCATGTTGAAGTGCAACAAATATCTTAGAATAAGAATAAGCATGAATTGAATAGAAGAACAATAGTACTCTGCATTATTACTCGAGGTACAGCAAAGCTCCACACCTTAATCTATGGTGTGTAGAAACTCTACCGTTGAAAATACATAAGTGATCAAGGTCCAGGCATGGCCGAATGGCCAGCCCCCATGGTCTAAGAACTGAACATCCAGAGATAGATACCAAGATGAAAATACAATAGTAAAAAGTCCTATTTATACTAGACTAGCTACTAGGGTTTACAGAAATAATTCCAAGTGCAGAAATTCACTTTCGGGGCCTACTTTGGTGTGTACTTGGACTGGGCTTGAGCTTTACACGTGCATAGGCTTCTCTTGGGGTTAAACGCCAAGTTGTAACATGTTTTTGGCGTTTAACTCTGGTTTGTGACGTGTTTCTGGCGTTTTACTCCAGAATGCAGCATGGAACTGGTATTGAACGCCAGTTTACATCGTCTAAACTCGAATAAAATATGGACTATTATATATTTCTGGAAAGCTTTGGAGGTCTACTTTCCAACGCCGTTGAGAGCGCGCCATTTGGAGATCTTTAGCTCCAGAAAATCCATTTCGAGTATAGGGAGGTCAGAATCCAACAGCATCAGCAGTCCTTTGTTAGCCTGAATCAGATTCTTGCTCAGGTCCCTCAATTTCAGCCAGAAAATACATGTAATCACAGAAAAATACACAAACTCATAGTAAAGTCCAGAAATGTGAATTTTGCATAAAAACTAATAAAAACATCCCTAAAAGTAGCTAGATCTTACTAAAAACTACCTAAAAACAATGCCAAAAAGTGTATAAATTATCCACTCATCACAACACCAAACTTAAATTGTTGCTTGTCCCCAAGCAACTGAAAATTAATTAGGATAAAAAGAAGAGAATATACTATAAATCCCAAAATATCAATGAATATTAGTTTTAATTAGATGAGCGGGACTTGGAGCTTTTTGCTTCTGAACAGTTTTGGCATCTCACTTTATCCTTTGAAGTTTAGAATGATTGGCATCTATAGGAACTCAAAGTTCAGATAGTGTTATTGATTCTCCTAGTTTAGTATGTTGATTCTTGAACATAGCTACTTTATGAGTCTTACCCGTGGCCCTAAGCACTTTGTTTTCCAGTATTACCACCGGATACATAAATGCCACAGACACATGACTGGGTGAACCTTTTCAGATTGTGACTCAGCTTTGCTAAAGTCCCCAGTTAGAGGTGTCCAGAGCTCTTAAGCACACTCTTTTTGCTTTGGATCACGACTTTAACCACTCAGTCTCAAGCTTTTCACTTGGACCTGCATGCCACAAGCACATGGTTAGGGACAGCTTGATTTAGCCACTTAGGCCTAGATTTTATTTCCTTGGGCCCTCCTATCCATTGATGCTCAAAGCCTTGGATCCTTTTTACCCTTGCCTTTTGGTTTTAAGGGCTATTGGCTTTTTCTGCTTGCTTTTTCTTTATATTTTTTTTTGCCAAATTTTTTTTCGAAAGCTTTTGTTATTCACTGCTTTTTCTTGCTTCAAGAATCAATTTTATGATTTTTCAGATAATCAATAACATTTCTCTTTTTCATCATTCTTTCAAGAGCCAACAATTTTAACATTCATAAACAACAAGATAAAAAATATGCACTGTTCAAGCATTCATTCAGAAAACAAAAAGTATTGTCACCACATCAATATAATTAAACTAAATTCAAGGATGAATTCGAAACTTATGTACTTATTGTTCTTTTGTATTAGAAATATTTTTCATTTAAGAAAGGTGAAGGATTCATGGAATATTCTTAGCCTTAAGACATAGATACTAGACACTAATGATCATGTAACAAAGACACAAACATAGACAAACATGAGGTTCATAAACCGAAAAATAGAGAAATAAGGAAGTTAAAGAATGAGTCCACCTTAGTGATGGTGGCGCCTTCTCCTTGAAGGACCAATGGTGTTCTTGAGCTCCTCTATGTTTCTTCCTTGCCTTTGTTGCTCCTCCCTCATAGCTCTTTGATCTTCTCTAATCTCATTGAGAATAATGGAGTGCTCTTGGTGTTCTACCCTTAGTTGGTTCATATCATGACTCAATCCTTCTAGAGAAGTGTTGAGTTATTCCCAATAGTTGTTTGAAGGAAAATGCATCCCTTGAGGCATCTCAGGGATTTCTTGATGATGAGCTTCCTCATGCGTCTCTTGAGATCCATGGATGGCCTCTCTTGTTTGCTCCATCCTCTTCTTAGTGATGGGCTTGTCCTCTTCAATAAGGACTCAATCCTTCTAGAGAAGTGTTGAGTTGTTCCCAATAGTTGTTTGGAGGAAAATGCATCCCTTGAGGCATCTCAGGGATTTCTTGATGATGAGCTTCCTCATGCGTCTCTTGAGATCCATGGATGGCCTCTCTTGTTTGCTCCATCCTCTTCTTAGTGATGGGCTTGTCCTCTTCAATGAGGATGTCTCCTTCTATGACAAATCCAGCTGAATAGCATAGATGGCAAATGAGATGAGGAAAAGCTAGCCTTGCCAAGGTGGAGGGCTTTTCGACTACTTTGTAGAGTTCTAGAGAGATGACTTCATGAACTTCTACTTCCTCTCCAATCATGATGCTATGGATCATGATGGCCCGATCCACAGTTACTTCGGATCGGTTGCTAGTGGGGATGATAGAGCATTGGATAAACTCCAACCATCCTCTAGCCACAGGCTTAAGGTCCAGTCTTCTCAATTAAACCGGCTTACCTTTTGAGTCTCTTTTCCATTGAGCTCCTTCCACACATATGTCCATGAGGACTTGGTCCACCCTTTGATCAAAGTTGACCTTTCTAGTGTAGGGGCGTGCGTCTTCTTGCATTATAGGCAAGTTGATCGCCAACCTTACATTTTTCGGACTAAAATCTAAGCATTTCCCCCGAACCATTGTAAGATAATTCTTTGAATTCGGGTTTATACTTTGATCATGGTTCCTAGTGATCCATGCATTGGCATAGAACTCTTGAACCATTAAGATTCTGACTTGTTGAATGGGGTTGGTAAGAACTTCTCAACCTCTTCTTTGGATCTCATGTCGGATCTCCGAATACTCATTTTTCTTGAGCATGAAAGGGACCTCAGGGATCACCTTGTTCTTGGCAACAACTTCATAGAAGTGGTCTTGATGGGCTTTTGAGATGAATCTCTCCATCTTCCATGACTCGGATGTGGAAGCTTTTGTCTTCTCTTTCCTCTTTCTAGAGGTTTTTCTGGCCTTAGATGATTTCAAAGGAAAGCATCATCCATAGCAATTTGGCTATGAGGAAAGATGTGCTTTTGAATGAATTTCGGACCATCGAAACCGGCCTCTCTAGCAATAGAACCAGACTTTGAGGTCTTACGTTTCTTCCTTTCAGGTTCGGAAGAGGGCCGGACTGGGGGGACAGGGATAGGAGGAGGAAGAGGAGAAGCAAAGGCATGGTTTACCAAAATTGGGCGAGAGAAGGTCCCCAAGTCGTGAAGAAGAGGAGGAACACCAGAAGCTCTAACCTTAGCAGCATCAGCTTGGGCACGAACCTTCCTCTTGGCCTCCTGGACCTTTTGGTAAGTAGCGCTGACCCGTTCTTCATTATTTTTGAAAGAAAGAACAAAAGATGGTCAGCCTACAAATCGGAAAGGAACATATTGCAAGTCAGAATTCTTCAAAAACAACCACAAAGAAACAAAAGCTACCTAGCTCAGTTTGGACAAAACTTGGAGGGCCAACAATGAATTTTTTAGTATCCAGATTTGGAGCTCTCCCCCAGGCCTCTCAAAAAAATCCAACAATGACCTCCTCTACCTCATCCAAATCATCTAGGCCATTTTCTCAACGGGGGAGGCCTCCGACCAGTACAGAGGAAATAAGGGCTGGCTGTTCTCACTCAAGAAAAAAGGATGATGGCTTTCTACGGCCTGAACCTTGAAAAAGAACTTTTTGAAGTCGTAAAAAGACTCGTCAAAGGTGGAAAAAAATTTTTAGACCTTGAATAGCCCGGAAAGACACCCACTGCTGTTTGTTTTGTTTATTGGAAGCACTAAAAGGTTTAGTCAAATGGAAGAGATAGAAAAATATTTTTAAAGAGGTTGGAAAATCGAGCTCTTGGCTAACAAGTTGGCAGATCCTCATAAAATCCCAAGAATTGGGATGAAGCTGGGTATGGGCAACTCGGCAATGGGACAAAACGTCCATTTTAAAATCAGAAAAGGAAGGAAAACCTCCAAACGGGTGAAAAGGCAGTTGTACATGATGAAAAAATGAGAGTCGGAATCAGTAATTCTCCCATAATAAACCCGGTCCTCAGGATCCGGGGCCACTAATTCATACTTAGGCTCGTCAGCCTCAAGACTACAAATCCTATGATGGGTGTGAAGCTCGGTTATGAAGTCAGTATCCACTAAAGGTTTCTCAATAAGCACATAATCATCTATCCATCTCAAGAGGGTCTCAGGGATACGGGAAGACATTTTTTCGACAATAAGGGAGTGTATAAAAGCGATAAGACCTACAAAGAAAAATAAAATCATCAAAATACAGGGCTCCCAAAGACAAGACAGTTTCATTGAAAGCAAATAAGAAAAAGAATCACCAGGCGGCAATAACGATTTCTAATAAACATGCAAAAATCCTAAAGCCTCGCATTGCAAATAAAGGTACGGTAAAGGCACGAAATTTTCTTCAAACACATAAGAAATACAGAAAGCACTACACAAATGGAAAGGGAAGATAAAGAACTAACCTTTTTTCTGTAAAATCAAAGAGAAGCAGTCGTGACGACAGAAAGCAGCAAAGCACCCGAGAATGGAAGACCAAAAGGATTTTTTGAATAAAAAGAATGAGAGAGCAGGAAAGAAACTTCAAAGAGAAGACGAAAGAAAACAAAGGAAGAAAAAGAAAAAAGTATTTATAACAGACCAGGGGTATAACAGTAAAATGACGTAGTCATTAAAGAAACGCGCTGTTACCAATGTAGCTGCCCCCACGTATAAATGCAGAATCCCAAATGGACGCGACGTTTGATTAGACGCGACGCTTGAAAAATTCAAAATCACGTCAGTTTTAAACTAAAATCACGTCGTTTTCCGACTTGAATGGACCCGAGTTTAATTATTACTCGAAGCCAACTCATAGCCAAGAGGTTGGGCTCAAGTAGGGGCACTGTTCATACCCTGGTCCAATATTATGGCCCAAGTCCAAGTAAGCCAAAAAGTCCCAATCCAAAGGTTGGCCTTTACCACCTACCCGACCTCCCCAAAGAGGTCGGGCGCGATATAAGCTCCTCCTCAAAGAGGTCAGGTTCGATATTAGCTGGCAGATAAACACTTATTCATCAAATAAGTAACTTCCCCCTAAAATCTATCATCCACTTCTAGAAGAGATATCTCAACAATCCTAAGATAAAGGGATGGTTATCCACCTTGAGAAGTGGAACTACTCCAACGGTGGTTATTGAACCATCACCTATAAATACACTGACACACTCCGGTAAAGTTAAGTTCTAATACACTCAAAACCTGCGTACCCCCTTGCTAACTTAGGCATCGGAGTGTCTTTGCAGGTACCACCCCCCATGCTTTCACATACACCACTCGGATGACGGCTCTCAGGCATCAACTAAGTCGGAGACCATCCTCCTTTAGCGTTTGGGCTTCTCATTCAAGCCCAACATTCCTATTCCAAGTTACCCACGTAATAGATATATATGCAGGAGTTTTTCATTTTGAATTTCTGAATTTTGCTTGAATTTTATAAAATTTTTGCTCGTTATGAATTTTATTGAATATTGATTGTTGTTGTGATGATGTTGGTTTATGAGGGTTCTTTTTCAATTTTTTTATATAGTAATGTGAAATTTGGATTTCACCATAGGTTTGTCTAAGAAGAAAATTGGGAAGGAAAAACGTTGAAGAACAGAAATATCAGAAATTTGAACTTATTATAGGGAAAAGACAGGAGTATACAAGTAATTTTACAGTTTATTAACGTTTTTTGACGTTTAATATTGATAGGGACTAAATTGAAAAAAATTAATGTATAAAAACTCAATTAAAAAAAAATATAAAAATCTAATTAAAAAATTGATCAAATTATAAAGGCTTATAAAATAATTAAACCTAATTTTTACGCACTTATCTATTGACATCATGCTAACCGCTAACATCATCAATGAAGACATGGATTAAATAGTGTATTTATAATTAGAATAAATAATTAATTTTAATCATTAAAAATTCGTATGCTAATAAAATTAATTATGCAAAAATAAAACTAATTTGATAGTTATAAAAGATAGATTTTAACAAAAATATTCAATCAAATTGATCGTATATTAAAAAAATAACATTAAATTTTTTTATTATTCTTCCTTTAATAAAAGATAAGCATATTATAAATCAACAATCAATATAAATTATTTTTTCACATTCCAATTTTTATGTGCTCAAATAGAGGATTGTAACTAGAGAAGAGAACAAAATCAAAATTATAGATTCCAATTCCATATTATTCAAAGATCAAATAATGAAAGCTTAAGTAAAAAGAAATAAATAAATTAAATAAATAAAAGGACTCAATAATAAAAGACAAGAAATTGAAAAAACAAATTATAAAAAACCACAGCATACAAACACCTTACTTAGAATAATTTTATATCACAATAAATAAAAATACTAAAATATAATTTATTATGAAAATAATAAAAAAATATAAACACACATTAATAAAACAAAGCTAACTGAAAAAAAGTAAAAAAAAAAAAGTTAGGATTAAGGTTCAAAAAAAGAGTTAGATTTTTTTATTTAAAATGAAGTAAAAACAAAAATGAAATAGATAGAGAAGGATGGGAGCAACTTACTTAGAGAAGGGGAGAGAGACACAATTCCGGCAACAGAAGGTGCAGCAACGACATCAATGATGGCGGAGACAGAGGGAAAAATTTTATTTTAGGCAACGAAACAGGATTAAGACGATTCCACAGAATCTTTGAAAAAGAATGTAGGTGATTGGCGCTGGCAAAGGGTGGTCGGACGAGCTGCCAAAAGTAGAGAGAGAAGAGAACGTTGGAGAGAGAGGGTGTGTGTTGCGAAAATGATGAGGGAAAAGGTTTACGTTTTGAATTTAGGGTAATTAAGTTTATTGGCAGATAAATCTGACAGTAACGTATTGTAGATTACCAAAATGCAGCATTCCACTAATTATATTTACTAGCGAAAAAATTCACCGTTAAATCCCACGTTAAATTTTGCGCCTATTTTCCCATTTTTCTTTCAATTATTATCGGTAAATTTACCGTTGAAAATAAAAATTTGCTGATAATAATTTGACCCGACAAATCTAAAATATAAACCATCAATAAATCTACCGATATATAAAGCTAACACTAATGTGTAACACTAAATTTAACGATATTCTGTATTTTTTTTGTAGTAATTTCTTTAACCTTCTCCTGCCAAAAAAAATGAAACGAGAAAATTAACCATTGAATCGAATATTCTTTGGTCACACTTGTGTGTGATTAATAATCCTTTTAATTATTTAATTACTAATTATTGCAAGTATAATTGAAGCCAAGTTTCAGTGTGAATGAAAGAACTTGACCAAAAAAAAAATTCACTATCCAGAATAATTTATTTTTTAGTAATATTTATCCTATCAACTTGCAGTTAAAATTTGTAGTGATCTAGTGTGGTTAATCTAATTCAAATATGCATTAATTTATTTGAATTAAAATTTTGTGTAATTTGCACACGTTTTATGACGAATATAAATTATTAACGTTGTTTAAATAATAATTAACGGTTAATTCAAAACAAAAGAAATGAAGTCAATAATTTTATCATAGATGGTTATATAGTTGTCCAAATTCTAATTAAATTAATATTAATTATTATCATAATTAAATTCTTTTAATAGCTATAAAACATATTATAAAAGGTAATATACCCTTAAATAAGAGAGTTGACTAGAATTTATCCTTTTAAATTTTTATATAGATGTCAAGAATATTTGATGTATGAACAATGTTTTTCTATTTTCACTATTCTATTTCAAAGTGTATATATATCTTGTATATGGAAACCTATATTATATGGCGGCGCAAACCACTACTAGCAGAAGTTGATGGACTCGCCAATTAATCAATATTGTCAGAGAACGTGATTATTCCATTGAAAATTGATTAACTTGTGGCAATTTGCGGTTGTGGTTCTTGTTGTGATGAGTTGGTGTCAGACAGTCTTCCATGCTTATCGAGTTCAAGAATACTCTGAGAAACTATGTAATCTAGTGCAGCAACAATATCACGAACATGTGGACGAAAAATTGGTTGGTCCTGCAGACACATTGCGGTTATACAAATCGCATGATGCATGCAACGCACAGGATAGCTTCCCCGCAATCGAGGGTCAACCATTTGCCTAAACTTTTTCCTGTCACTTAAGAAAGCACGAGCCTGCATGCAAGTAAGGTAACGTGTGCATGTGTAATTATGAGAAAAAAGAATAATTGTAAGAATGTGTACGTGTATGTATATGTATAGCGGCGTCGTCTATATACGTACCCATGAAACTAAGTTTTGGCTGCCTTGTTTTCTAGTGAAATCCATGGCCTTACGACCAGTGATCAACTCGAGCAAGACAACACCAAAGCTGTAAATATCGGATTTAAGAGTTAATTTTCCACTCATGGCATATTCGGGGGCGCAGTAGCCGTACGTTCCCATGACTCTGGTGGAAACATGGGTGTTGTCTCCAACAGGCCCTAGCTTGGCGAGCCCAAAATCTGAGAGTTTTGGGTTGAAATCATTGTCTAATAAGATATTCGCCGATTTCAAGTCGCGATAGATAACAGGTGGATTTGCTTTGCAATGGAGATACTCCAGCCCACGAGCAGCCCCGGCCGCGATTTTCATTCGAGTTATCCAACTTAGCCCTCCTTCCTTATTATTCAATGTAGGATCTGCTGCTGCAAATTCATTTCATGAATAATTATTAGAGCTTGCGTTAGTTGCATTGTCATTGATAGCATTAATTAATTAAATATAATTACCAAAAAGATGATCTTCAAGGCTACCCATGGGCATATATTCATACACCAACAGCCTCTGCTCACCATCGGTGCAATAGCCAATCAAGTTAACGAGATTAGAATGGTGGAGGAGGCTAAGCATAAGCACCTCTGTCACAAATTCTTGAAAACCTTGATGCCCGTCATGATTTAATTGTTTTACAGCAACCACCTATATATCAAAGCTAAGTCATGTCTAGATCATATATATATTTGTAAAATAAATAACATGGATGCATGCCTGGCCTGTCAAAAGACGACCCTTGTAAACCCTTCCAAAACCGCCTTCCCCAATCAAGTTGGCTTCCTTGAAAGTGTCGGTTGCCCATTCAAGCTCCCGAAAACCAAAGCTGATGGCAGCGTCTGTCTTGCTTTCACCCCGATCCTGCTTCTTCTTCTTCCGCCCTCTCCCTGTATTATTCTTCTTAAAGTAGTTCTCAATTAATAATTCCATTCTGTTCATCTCCCCGGGCCCATGCTTCCCGTGGTGATCATCATCAACAAGGCAAGAGAAGCAGCTCATTTCATCTGATGTTGATGATGATTCTCAATCATCGAATTTTCAATAGTAATATATTACACAAATATATGGATCGGATAGTGGCAGATGCATGCATGCACATGCAACACAAACAAATTAAATTAATCTAAGTAGCGGCAATAGAAATATAGAGAAATTACGCCTTGGAGCCTTCAATTCGTCGTATTTCTATCATTCATGCCAAATTTAGAACACCAGACAACACTAATTTTATCGAATACCAAGTGTATCTTCATTGTCTCCTTATCAAGTCTACCTTTCTAACTACTTTCCTCGTTTTTTTCTTTAACTAACGCGTAAAGACTAAATATTCACTAGATTAAATTATTCTTATTTTTTCAAAAATTAAAAACCTGCATACACAAAAATTAAGTTATCGACATGTATTTATGTAATTTACACATTTAGGTATTGTTTATTTTATGGTAATCACTTAAAATACAAATGTTTAAAAACGTTTTAAAAGACGGATACAAATGTCCCACTAATGATAATAGGACACATGTAAAATCTCGAATTCATTAAGAAAATGTATAAGTAGATAATGAAAATATTAAACAATGTGAACAATGGATATACTAGATGTTCAATTTATTAGGTGTATCGATGGTTATTCTAATATTAAGATTTAGATGAGTAATTTGGAGATATAGTGTGTTTTACTTGAATTGGTCCAATTTTAAAATTTATTATTTATGTTGTTCAAAAAAATCATTAATTACCTAACATAATTCATTGATTAAATCGGACAAATTGTATTTATACGAAGATGTGGTCTACAGGTTCAACCCATTTAAAAAAAATGTGATTGAACCAGTTTGTGGAGCCAAGCATATACCAAGTTTGGCCAGAAGTTAGCCTTTTTCTTTTTTTATTTGTATGGGCTTAACTTTTTAATATAATTTTGATGTCAGTAAATCTAAGATTATTTAAAAAATATCAAAATAAAAAATTTAAACTTTTATTAATAGTTATATAAGTTATATATTTTTTAGAAAATTATTCATAGTTAATTATTATCAATTTAATCTATGTAACTTTTATTATTTTTTATTCTTGTAATATACAAATTATATAGTGTCTGAATTTATATTTTTAAAAGAAAAGTACTTTTTTTAATTCGAAAAATTACTTTATCAAATTATATAGATGTTTGAATAAAATTTCTTACATATTTAATTCCATTAAAAAGACTGAAAAACATCCTTTAGCAAGTAACAATTTGTAGTAACAGCAAAAAGAAAAACAGAGAGAAAAAAATAGTTAGTGAATCACGTGACTCTTTTCTCATCATCCATTTAATTCTTCTGCCTCTCGAAATCCTTTTCTTCCTTTCCGAATTTCATTTTTTTTTCTCATTTTTTCTTCTTCTTTGAACATGGCAAAAATTTTTGGCTAAGGCTAATTTTTATTCGCGGGAATGAGAAATAAAATTCCGTATAATAAACAGGATGAAGATATAATAGGATAAAAGTCTCTACTCCGTGAAAATCCGTTTAACTTCCATTTATATGAAAAGACTAAAATATTCCAATACATATATAACATATGAGATACGAAAAAAATTTTAGACCGTCAAAAATTCAAAACTTCCGGTGCTTCAGAGTCTCTCTTCTCCTCTCTTCGTCAAACCCTCAACCACTCATCTCCTGAACACTGTCAACCGTTGGCCGCCACCTTCCAACTCTTTGGTCCCTCAGCGCCACTTCCCACCCTTTTAGTGGCTCAGTCGCTCACCGCACCTCTCGAGCTCACTGTCACGCTCACCTCGTCTTCTTCTCCTCGTCGCGTCATTACCGATTGTCGTCTTCTTCTCGTCGGCAAAGCAGCGTCTTCTCCTCGTCGCCGATCATCGCATCTTCGTCGTTCGTCCACGTCTGGAGTTAGGTTAATGAGATTCTGATTCTAATTTCTAATTTAATTATCATTTATATTTGTGATTCAATCTAAGGTTAGTGTGATTCTAATTCATGATTTATATTTCTGATTAAAGCTTGGGTTAATCTGAAGTTAGGTTAATATGATTTTGATTCATGATTTTTAATTTAATTATAATTTATATTTGTGATTCAATCTAGGGTTAACTGATTCTTATTCATGGTTTATATCTTTTATTCAATCTTAGGTTAATGTCTTTGTTGTTGTTAACGTCTTTGGAGACAAGGAACATGATGTTTAACATATTTTTTTCATTTTTTTCTAATTTTTTTAATTTTTTAAAAATCTACAAATATCCATGGATTCCTCAGTCTCCGGCAAATACGGAATCTCCGTTACCCGTTACGGGAACGGGACAGGGACGAGAATTGAATATGGAGGCGGGGGACGGGGGACAAGGAGCAGGTAGCATGTCCCTGCCTCCGTGGATACCCGTTGCCATGCCTATCTTTTCATCTCTTCTTGTAATCACACACACAATATTATTAAAGTCATTTTCTTTATCTTATTTTTTTTCTTTTTCTACTCTATTTCTGGTTATTTGAATATTATTTTTTACATTTTAAATCATGGAGTTTCAGATTAATAAGTAAAAGAAGCATTTAGTTTTTAAATTTCAGTTATTATTGAGACTTTAAAATAATTATTTTATTCAATAATTAATTATATCTCTAATTTTGTCATTTTTCTACTTGTGGGTATAAAAATTGCGTAAGATTGTGTTAATCGACATTAGCTCACAAATATTATTATTATTATTATAGAATTGTAGAGTTATTGGATATCATTCGGTAGCTTGGTTTTTACGTAATCAAAATTACTTTCAGTTCTTTAGAACCAAGTTGTGAGTAGATGTTATATGTATAATTATTTTTAAGTGTATTATTATTAATATTTAAATTGAATCATTAATTCTAGCATTTAAAAATATTTGATTTTTGTGATTTTTAAATTATTGGGATGAATATTAATTTTTGAAAAACTCATAATTTTATAAAAATACACACGAGGCGATATGCATATATTTTATACAGTATACATATTTTTTTATTTGACTTTATTTTACATTAATTAAATTTTTAGTATGTAATTTTATATATTTTTTATTTACTAGTGTGAAGGCCCGTGCATTTGCAAGGGATTTCATTTTGGTCAACATGTTAAAAAATGAAATGATTCAACATTCTCAAAAGAAGAAAAAAAGATAACCTAATAGTTCACATTTATTTACAAAAACTATTCATAGCATAAAGCAAAAAATAATATAGACTAATTAACAAATTCACATATTATACATATTATGTGTTCTAGAAGATGGAAAATTAAAGTTCCAAAATATGATACACATCCCAAAAGTAAACCAGAAAGTTGAGAATCCATCTAAATAATTACTTTCTAGTTACAGAAACTTGAATTAGATGATCTTCTTTCGAAACCATCTTAAAAACACATGAATATGCGGCTTTAAATTTATATATTTTCACAAAATCTTTCTATTTAGGACCAATTTTGTATTCACGGTTCCTGCCTTTATTTTTCAGCACATTCATTACAAAGCTTTTAGTAATCTCTGAGTTCTTAACAACAAACTTCTAATGTTTTGATCCTCTAGTATTAAGTAGTAACCTAGCAAAGTGATATGGGATATGCTCTATAAAAAAAATAACAATTAGTCCATAAAAAATAAAGTAACCAATAAACATGAAAATATAATTATACAAACTTACAAATCGATCAACTTTGACATCATATTTAGTCAAGGTCTTGTTATGATGTAGAACAACATATCTATTTATTTCAATATTAATTTATAGGAAAAATATCATGAAACTAAATATTACAACAATAAAAAATGTAAGATGATGCTATACAAAATATTCTGAAATGCAAATTAACTATTCTACTCAATACAGTTTGAATGTAATAAACCTAACCACTAATTAGTTTACATTAAGAGATACAAATTAAAGAACACATATAAATTAATGTAATATTAAATCAGAAAAGAATAAAAAATAATATGAAAATAAAAATTAAGCATAAAACATGTAATGCTAAAAAATAAAAAAAACTAATATGGAAATATTTAACATATATGATAATACCTGACGCTAATAAATTTTGTGTTAGACCACCAGCATCTTAATCAACACCAATATCATTTGACATTTAAAAAAATAAAAAGAACATTCAAATAAAGAAAGAAAGAAGATAGTATTAAGGAAAATTATAAAAAAAAAGAAAGTCCATATATAAAAAAGATCATAATAATAACAAGAAATATAATAAGTGAAAAGGAAGGAAAAGCTATAATACTTAACCATTAGAAAAAAACAAATAACCTATAGTATTTGTGGATGTAGTGTTAGTTAATGAAGAAACAACATTTCCTACGAAATATCACAAACAGCGAGCACAATATAATATATACTATATCTAACACTTGATTGAGAAATACATGAAAGAAAAATTACCCGGACCATGTGAATGTTGAGATCTTTGACTTCGTTTTCTTTTTAAACATTCCTTTCTATATAACCTTGCTGAAGTATATTACTGAGACATTTAAACTTGATTTATCTCAAAAAACAACAGAAGATAAATATACTAATATGTAGCAAAGAATCTTCAACATGATACTTGAGTTATTTTGTTTATAAAGAATACCAACCAATCACTTCAGCAAACAAAACTACACACACATATAGAGACACACACATATATAGATATATCTATAAAGTAAATCTACAATAGAAATGAGAGAAAAAATCTAAAACCCAGATATCTAATATGCATCTGAGCCTAGTCTAACAAAAATATGTTGAAAAATCTGACTCCTAAAATATAGCATCAAAGCTATATCCAATAACACAATATACCTAGTACATAGCTAGATAAAAGAATAACATATAACTCATAATTTATTGTTTCACACTCACAATAATCTTATATATTTTATCATTTGATATGGATCCTGTTATTATTATTATCATCGTCGTCGTCGTCGTCGTCGTCGTCGTCGTCGTCGTCGTCGTCTTTTAGATACGAAATTAAAAAAAATACCTTGCTAGGATACTCAAATAATTATAAAACAACCATTAATGAAATTAAAAATACACACTACACGAATAAATAGAAAAGCGGTTGGATTTCATTTATTCTTCTACTTTCACACAAACATACATATACATAAACATCACAGCTAGAAATAAAAAAAGGCTAAAATTCGTAACCTGGCCACATCACATCATTTATACAGGACACTTTGTACAATTCCTAACAAAGTAAAAACAAACAAAAGGAAACTATCAAACCATGCTAGTCTTTGGACACAGCTAAAAAATGGATGGGACAGAGAGACAACATCTTCATACTCATTTGTAACATTGGATTTAGTGCCTATGGTTTAACTATTTCTTAGATTAGTAGGCTATTTCACAATAATACCAGTAGCTCCATTAAAACATCTTAAGAATCACGGTTCTTGAGAACCTTAAAAGCCGGGGCAAGCCCCTCATCAGCAACTTCATCAAAAGCATTCTTCAGATTTCTCTTAACCTTTGCACCCCTAGGAAGATTCTCAGCAGTCTCTTGCTTGATCACATGAACAGGAGATCCATCAAGAACAGTAGAAAGTACTTCCTGCCATGCAAAAGAATGGAATAATTAAATAAATGTATACAGGAGAGAACATGCAACCATATAAAGAGGCACATCATCCTAATTTTCCAGCTCAAAAAAATTTATAGTCATCGCTAATTTGTGAAACACAGCAGATAATTTAACCAACCAACACATTCAAAATTTAAATCTCTCCAAAATAAACAAATTACTGTAGTTTTAGTGAGAGAAAATTCAAGAGGACCTCAATGTCGAGGTTGCACTCCCCATCAACAAGTACACTATCATTAACAGTTTTGCCTTTCTCTTTCATAATATCAACTTCGCTGCTTATATCTTCCAATCTAGGAACTCCAGCATCATTTTCACCAAGAAAATCAATAAAAAGTCCGCAATTTGTCTTCACATCGAAACAATTTCCATCACAAGAAAAATACCCTCGTCCAGTGGTGCGCGAAATTGTGAACAATACTTTTTCACAACTCAAATAATCCCCGGTAATGGCTCCAAGAACTTGGTGGCTCAATACCATGGCATTACACAACTTCGCACAACTAACCAGCAAGTGCACTGGGTCGTCCAAGTAATAAACCTTACGTGAGTAAGGGTCGATCCCACGGAGATTGTTAGTATTGAAGCAAGCTATGGTCATCTTGTAAATCTTAGTCAGGCAAACTCAGATGTATATGGTGATGAACGAAAATAACATAAAAGATAAGGATAGAGATACTTATGTAATTCATTGGTAGGAACTTCAGATAAGCGCATGAAGATGCCTTCCCTTCCGTCTCTCTGCTTTCCTACTGCCTTCATCCAGCCCTTCTTACTCCTTTCCATGGCAAGCTCGTGTAGGGTCTCACTGTTGTCAGCAGCTACCTCCCATCCTCGCAGTGAAAGCTAATGCATACACTCTGTCACAGTGCTGCCAATCACCGGTGTGGTTCCCTCCCCTACCGGAATAGAATAACTCTTTTGCGTCTGTCACTAACGCCCAGTAGGTTACAGGTTTGAAGCACGTCACAGTCATTCAATCATTGAATCCTACTCAGAATACCACAGACAAGGTTAGACCTTCCGGATTCTCTTGAATGCTGCCATCAGTTCTTGCCTATACCACGAAAACTCTGATCTCACAGAATGGCTGGCTCGTTTGTCAAGCGAGCACTCGGTTGTCAGGCGATCAACCATGCATCGTGCAATCAGAAATCCAAGAGATATTCACTAAGCCTCAAATGCTTGTAGAACAAGAGTGGTTGTCAGTCACTTTGTTCATGAGTGAGAATGGTGATGGGCGTCAATCATCACCTTCATCAAGTTGAAGAACAAGTGATATCTTGGACAAAGAACAAGCGGAATTGAATGGAAGAACAATAGTAATTGCATTAATACTCGAGGTACAGCAGAGCTCCACACCTTAATCTATGGTGTGTAGAAACTCCACCGTTGAAAATACATAAGAACAAAAGTGATCATTGGTTTCGGCCCCAGAGAGGGAACCAGAAGAACCAAGATGAAGATACAATAGTAAAAAGGTCCTACTTATAGAAAACTAGTAGCCTAAGGTGTACAAAGATGAGTAAATGACATAAAAATCCTCTTCCTGGCCCACTTGGTGTGTGCTTGGGCTGAGCAATGAAGCAAATTTCGTGTAGAGACTCTTCTTGGAGTTAAACGCCAGCTTTGGTGCCAGTTTGGGCGTTTAACTCCCATTTGGGTGCCAGTTCCAGCGTTTAACGCTGGGATTTCTTGAGGTGACTTTGAACGCCGGTTTGGGCCATCAAATCTTGGGCAAAGTATGGACTATCATATATTGCTGGAAAGCCCAGGATGTCTACTTTCCAACGCCGTTGAGAGCGCGCCAATTGGGCTTCTGTAGCTCCAGAAAATCCGCTTCGAGTGCAGGGAGGTCAGAATCCAACAGCATCTGCAGTCCTTTTTGGTCTCTGGATCAGATTTTTGCTCAGGTCCCTCAATTTCAGCCAGAAAATACCTGAAATCACAGAAAAACACACAAACTCATAGTAAAGTCCAGAAAAGTGAATTTTAACTAAAAACTAATAAAAATACACTAAAAACTAACTAGATCATATCAAAAACATACTAAAAACAATGCCAAAAAGTATACAAATCATCCGCTCATCACAACACCAAACTTAAATTGTTGCTTGTCCCCAAGCAACTGAAAATCAAATAAGATAAAAGGAAGAGAATATGCAATGAATTCCAAAAACATCTGTGAAGATCAGTATTAATTAGATGAGCGGGGCTTTTAACTTTTTGCCTCTGAACAGTTTTGGCATCTCAATCTATCCTTTGAAATTCAGAATGGTTGGCTTCTTTAGGAACTTAGAATCCAGATAGTGTTAATGATTCTCCTAGTAAAGTATGATGATTCTTGAACATAGCTATTTATTGAGTCTTGGCTGTGGCCCAAAGCACTCTGTCTTTCCAGTATTACCACCGGATACATACATGCCACAGACACATAATTGGGTGAACCTTTTCAGATTGTGACTTAGCTTTGCTAAAGTCCCCAATTAGAGGTGTCCAGGGTTCTTAAGCACACTCTTATTTGCCTTGGATCACAACTCTTATTTTTTTTTCGTTTTCTTTTTTTTTTCTTTTTTTTTTCGATTTTTTTTTTTTGAATAGCAATGCTTTTTCTTGCTTCAAGAATCATTTTATTGATTTTTCAGATCCTCAATAACATGTCTCCTTTTTCATCATTCTTTCAAGAGCCAACATTCATGAACCACAAATTCAAGATACATATGCACTGTTTAAGCATACATTCAGAGAACAAAAATATTGCCACCACATCAAAATAATTAAACTATTATAAAATTCAAAATTCATGCAATTCTTCCTTTTTCAATTAAGCACATTTTTATTCAAGAAAGGTGATGGATTCATAGGACATTCATAACTTTAAGGCATAGACACTAAGACACTAATGATCATAAGACACAAGCATGGATAACATAAAGCACTAAAATTCGAAAAACAAAGGAATAAAGAACAAGGAAATCAAGGAATGGGTCCACCTCAGTGATGGCGGCTCTTCCTTGCTTTTGAAGGTCCTATGGAGTGCTTGAGCTCCTCAATGTCTCTTCCTTGCCTTTGTTGCTCCTCTCTCATGATTCTTTGTTCTTCTCTAATTTCATGGAGGAGAATGGAGTGTTCTTGGTGCTCCACCCTTAGTTGTCCCATATTGGAACTCAACTCTCCTAGGGAGGTGTTTAGTTGCCCCCAATAGTCTTGTGGAGGAAAATTCATCCCTTGAGGAATCTCAGGGATCTCATGATGAGTGGGATCTCTTGTGTACTCCATCCTTTTCTTAGTGATGGGCTTGTCCTCATCAATGGTGATGTCTCCCTCTATGTCAACTCCCACTGAATAACAGAGGTGACAAATGAGGTGAGGAAAGGCTAACCTTGCCAAGGTAGAGGTCTTGTCCGCCACCCTATAGAGTTCTTGGGCTATAACCTCATGAACCTCTATTTCTTCTCCAATCATGATGCTATGGATCATGATAGCCCGGTCTATGGTAACTTCGGACCGGTTGCTAGTGGGAACGATTGAGCGTTGTATGAACTCTAACCATCCTCTAGCCACGGGTTTGAGGTCATGCCTTCTCAATTGGACCAGCTTTCCTCTTTAATCTTGCTTCCATTGTGCGCCCTCTTCACATATGACGGTGAAGACTTGGTCCAACCTTTGATCAAAGTTGACCCTTCTAGTGTAAGGATGCTCATCTCCTTGCATCATAGGCAAGTTGAACGCCACCCTCACACTTTCCGGACTAAAATCCAAGTATTTCCCCCGAACCATAGTAAGATAATTCTTTGGATCCGGGTTCACACTTTGGTCATGGTTCTTGGTGATCCATGCATTGGCATAGAACTCTTGAACCATCAAGATTCCGACTTGTTGAATGGGGTTGGTAAGTACTTCCCAACCTCTTCTTCGGATCTCATGGCGGATCTCCGGATATTCACCCTTTTTGAGTGAAAAGGGGACTTCGAGGATCACCTTCTTCAAGGCCACAACTTCATAGAAGTGGACTTGATGCACCCTTGAGAGGAATCTATCCATCTCCCATGACTCGGAGGTGGAAGCCTTTGCCTTCCCTTTCCTCTTTCTAGAGGTTTCTCCGGCCTTGGATGCCATAAATGGTTATGGAAAAACGAAAAAGCAACGCTTTCACCACACCAAACTTAAAATGTTTGCTCGTCCTCGAGCAAAAGAAGAAAGAAGAGAGTAGAAGAAGAAGAAATGAGGAAGAGGGAGATGGTGGTGTATTCGGCCAAGGAGGGGGAGAAGTGGTGTTTAGGTAGTGGGAAAATGAAGGGGTAAAGAGGGGTTTATATAGGAAAGAGGGGGATGAGGGTTCGGCCATTTGAGGGTGGGTTTGGGAGGGAAAGTGGTTTGAATTTGAAGGGTGAGGTTGGTGGGGTTTTATGAAGGATGGATGTGAGTGGTGAAGAGAAAGATGGGATTTGATAGGTGAGGGGTTTTTGGGGAAGAGGTGTTGAGGTGATTGGTGAATGGAGGAAGAAGAGAGAGAGTGATGGTAGGGTCCTGTGGGGTCCACAGATCCTGTAGTGTCAAGGAAAAGGCATCCTTGCACCAAATGGCATCAAAATCCACGTTTTGAGCCTTTTCTGGCGTTAAACGCCGGGCTGGTGCCCATTCCTGGCGTTTAACGCCAGGTTTTTGCCCTTTACTGGCGTTTAACGCCAGTCTGGTGCCCCTTTCTGGCGTTAAACGCCCAGAAGGGTGCCAGACTGGGCGTTAAACGCCCAACTGCTAGGCTGACTGGCGTTTGAACGCCAGCAGCATCTTCCTCCAGGGTGTGCTGTTTTTCTTCCTGTTTTTCATTTTGTTTTTGCTTTTTTCATTGTTTTTGTGACTTCTTATGATCATCAACCTACAAAAAAGATAAAATAACAAAAGAAAATAATTAATTATAAAACATTGGGTTGCCTCCCAACAAGCGCTTCTTTACTGTCATTAGCTTGACAGAGGACTCTCATGGAGCCTCAGAGATGCTCAGAACCGTGTTGGAACTTCCCAACACCAAACTTAGAGTTTGATTGTGGCCTCCCAACACCAAACTTAGAGTCTGACTGTGGGGGCTCTGTTTGGCTCTGTTTTGAGAGAAGCTCTTCATGCTTCTTCTCCATGATGACAGAGGGATATCCTTGGGCCTTAAACACCAAGGATTCTTCATTCACTTGAATGATCAACTCTCCTCTATCAACATCAATCACAGCCTTTGCTGTGGCTAGGAAGGGTCTGCCAAGGATGATTGATTCATCCATGCACTTCCCAGTCTCTAGGACTATGAAATCAGTAGGAATGTAATGGTCTTCAACCTTAACCAGAACATCCTCTACAAGTCCATGGGCTTGTTTTCTTGAGTTGTCTGCCATCTCTAGTGAGATTTTTGCAGCTTGCACCTCAAAGATCCCTAATTTCTCCATTACAGAGAGGGGCATGAGGTTTACACTTGACCCCAAGTCACACAAGGCCTTCTTGAAGGTCATGGTGCCTATGGTACAAGGTATAGAAAACTTCCCAGGATCCTGCCTCTTTTGAGGCAATTGCTGCCTAGACAAGTTATCCAGTTCTTTGGTGAGCAAAGGGGGTTCATCCTCCCAAGTCTCATTTCCAAATAACCTGTCATTCAGCTTCATGATTGCTCCAAGGTATTTAGCAACTTGCTCCTCAGTGACATACTCATCCTCTTCAGAGGAAGAATACTCATCAGAGCTCATGAAAGGCAGTAGTAAGTCCAAGGGAATCTCTATGGTCTCAGTTTGAGCCTCAGATTCCCAAGGTTCCTCATTGGGGAACTCATTGGAGGCCAGTGGACGTCCAGTGAGGCCTTCCTCAGTGGCGTTCACTGCCTCTTCTTCCTCCCAGAATTCGGCCATATTTATGGCTTTGCACTCTCCTTTTGGATTTTCTTCAGTGTTACTTGGGAGAGTGCTTGGGGGAAGTTCAGTAATTTTCTTGCTCAGCTGACCCACTTGTCCTTCCAAATTCCTAATGGAGGATCTAGTTTCAGTCATGAAACTTTGAGTAGTTTTGATTAGATCAGAGACCATGGTTGCTAAGTCAGAGGTATTCTGCTTAGAGCTCTCTGTCTGTTGCTGAGAAGATGATGGAAAAGGTTTACCATTGTTAAACCTGTTTCTTCCACCATTATTATTGAAACCTTGTTGAGGTCTCTCTTGATTCTTCCATGAGAGATTTGGGTGATTTCTCCATGAAGAGTTATAGGTGTTACCATAGGGTTCTCCCAGGTAATTTACCTCTTCCATTGAAGGGTTCTCAGGATCATAAGCTTCTTCCTCAGATGAAGCATCCTTAGTACTGTTTGGTGCATTTTGCATTCCAGACAGACTTTGAGAAATCAGATTGACTTGTTGAGTCAATATTTTATTCTGAGCCAAAATGGCATTCAGAGTGTCAATTTCAAGAACTCCTTTCTTCTGACTAGTCCCATTGTTCACAGGATTCCTTTCAGAAGTGTACATGAATTGGTTATTTGCAACCATTTCAATCAGTTCTTGAGCCTCAGTAGGCGTCTTCTTCAGATGAAGAGATCCTCCAGCAGAGCTATCCAAAGACATCTTGGATAGTTCAGAGAGACCATCATAGAAAATACCTATGATGCTCCATTCAGAAAGCATGTCAGAGGGACATTTTCTGATTAATTGTTTGTATCTTTCCCAAGCTTCATAGAGGGATTCTCCATCCTTCTGTCTGAAGGTTTGGACTTCCACTCTAAGCTTACTCCATCTTTGTGGTGGAAAGAACTTTGCCAAGAAGGCATTGACTAGCTTTTCCCAAGAGTCCAGGCTTTCTTTAGGTTGGGAGTCCAACCATATTCTAGCTCTGTCTCTCACAGCAAAAGGGAATAGCATCAGTCTATAGACCTCAGGGTTAACCCCATTAGTCTTGACTGTGTCACAGATTTGCAAGAACTCAGCTAAAAACTGATGAGGATCTTCCATTGGAAGTCCATGAAACTTGCAATTCTGTTGCATTAGAGAAACTAATTGAGGCTTAAGCTCAAAGTTGTTTGCTCCAATGGCAGGGATAGAGATGCTTCTCCCATAGAAATCAGGAGTAGGTGCAGTAAAGTCACCAAGCACCTTCCTTGCATTGTTGGCATTGTTGTTGTTTTCGGCTGCCATTTGTTCTTCTTCCTTGAAGAATTCGGTCAGGTGCTCTAAAGAGAGTTGTGCTTTGGCTTCTCTTAGCTTTCTCTTCAAGGTCCTTTCAGGTTCAGGATCAGCCTCAACAAGAATGCCTTTGTCTCTGCTCCTGCTCATAAGAAAGAGAAGGGAACAAGAAAGTGTGGAATCCTCTATGTCACAGTATAGAGATCCCTTTAGGTGTCAGAGGAAAAGAAAAATAGAAGAAAGAAGAAGGAGAATTCGAACTTGATCAGATATAGTTCGAATTGTGCATTAAGAAGGAGTGATACTCCATAAATAGAAGGATGTGAAGAAGAAGGGGGGAATAATTTTCGAAAATTAATTATAAAATTTTGAAAACATTTTTGAAGAACACTAGTTGATTTTTGAAAACAAAAGTGGGAAAGAAGTTAAGTGATTTTCGAAAAAAAGATTTTGAAATTAGACATCAAAAAGATTTGATTGAAAACTATTTTGAAAAAGATGTGGTTAAGAAGATATGATTGAAAAGTAATGGTCAAAGAGATGTGATTGAGAAGATATGATTTGAAAACAATTTTAAAAGATATAATTTGAAAACAATTTGAAAAAGATTTGATTTTTTTAAAAATTAATGACTTGCCTAACAAGAAAAGATATGATTCAAACATAAAACCTTTCTCAACAGAAAAGGCAACAATTTTGAGATGTTCAATCAAATCATTAATTGTTAGTAAGTATCTTTTAAAAAGGAAAGAAATTGATTTTGAAAACATTTGATTGAAAAGATTTGATTTGAAAAAGATTTGATTTTGAAAAACTAAAAAAAAATTGATTTGAAAACAAAATCTTCCCCCTAGCACCATCCTGGCGTTAAACGCCCAGAATGGTATACATTCTGGCGTTTAACGCCCAAAATGCTACCTCTTTGGGCGTTAAACGCCCAACCAGGTGCCCTGGCTGGCGTTTAAACGCCAGTCTGCCTTCTTCACTGGGCATTTTTGAATGCTCAGCTTTTTCTGTGTAATTCCTCTGCAGTATGTTCTGAATCTTCAATTCTTTGTATCATTGACTTGAAAAGACACAAATTAAAAATATTTTTGGATTTTTTTTTTATAATCAAAATGCAACAAGAATCAATTAACAATGCATGCAAGACACTAAACTTAGCAGTTTTGTGTGCCACTGACACTATATGAGACACACAAAATACTTCAAGTCAATAGAATTCAAAGATCAAAACAAAAAAATATATGCATGGATTCGAAAATTATAACAAAAACATGCATTTGACACCAAACTTAGGATGAGACACTAAACTTAAGCAAGAAACTTCAAATATTTTTGGTCTTTTTATGATTTTGAAATTTTTTTTTTTTGTGTTTTTCAAAAATTAAATGGGAAAAGGTATCAAAATTCTTAATGAGAATTCCAGGAATCAGTGCAATGCTAGTCTAAGACTCCGGTCCAGGAATTAGACATGGCTTCACAGCCAGCCAAGCTTTCAAAGAAAGCTTCGGTCCAAAACACTAGACATGGCCAGAGGCCAGCCAAGCCTTAGCAAATCACTGCTCCAAAAGCAAGATTGATAAGAAATCAACAAGTTCTTGTGGTGATAAGTTGAAACCTCGGTCCAATGAGATTAGACATGGCTTCTCAGCCAGCCAGATTTCAACAAATCATCATGAAACTCTAGAATTCATCTTCAAGAATTTCGAAAAAAAATAATACCTAATCTAAGCAACAAGATGAACCGTCAGTTGTCCAGCCTAAACAATCCCCGGCAACGGCGCCAAAAACTTGGTGCGCGAAATTGTGAACAATACTTTTTCACAACTCAAATAATCCCCGGTAATGGCTCCAAGAACTTGGTGGCTCAATACCATGGCATTACACAACTTCGCACAACTAACCAGCAAGTGCACTGGGTCGTCCAAGTAATAAACCTTACGTGAGTAAGGGTCGATCCCACGGAGATTGTTAGTATTGAAGCAAGCTATGGTCATCTTGTAAATCTTAGTCAGGCAAACTCAGATGTATATGGTGATGAACGAAAATAACATAAAAGATAAGGATAGAGATACTTATGTAATTCATTGGTAGGAACTTCAGATAAGCGCATGAAGATGCCTTCCCTTCCGTCTCTCTGCTTTCCTACTGCCTTCATCCAGCCCTTCTTACTCCTTTCCATGGCAAGCTCGTGTAGGGTCTCACTGTTGTCAGCAGCTACCTCCCATCCTCGCAGTGAAAGCTAATGCATACACTCTGTCACAGTGCTGCCAATCACCGGTGTGGTTCCCTCCCCTACCGGAATAGAATAACTCTTTTGCGTCTGTCACTAACGCCCAGTAGGTTACAGGTTTGAAGCACGTCACAGTCATTCAATCATTGAATCCTACTCAGAATACCACAGACAAGGTTAGACCTTCCGGATTCTCTTGAATGCTGCCATCAGTTCTTGCCTATACCACGAAGACTCTGATCTCACGGAATGGCTGGCTCGTTTGTCAGGCGAGCACTCGGTTGTCAGGCGATCAACCATGCATCGTGCAATCAGAAATCCAAGAGATATTCACTAAGCCTCAAATGCTTGTAGAACAAGAGTGGTTGTCAGTCACTTTGTTCATGAGTGAGAATGGTGATGGGCGTCAATCATCACCTTCATCAAGTTGAAGAACAAGTGATATCTTGGACAAAGAACAAGCGGAATTGAATGGAAGAACAATAGTAATTGCATTAATACTCGAGGTACAGCAGAGCTCCACACCTTAATCTATGGTGTGTAGAAACTCCACCGTTGAAAATACATAAGAACAAAAGTGATCATTGGTTTCGGCCCCAGAGAGGGAACCAAAAGAACCAAGATGAAGATACAATAGTAAAAAGGTCCTACTTATAGAAAACTAGTAGCCTAAGGTGTACAAAGATGAGTAAATGACATAAAAATCCTCTTCCTGGCCCACTTGGTGTGTGCTTGGGCTGAGCAATGAAGCAAATTTCGTGTAGAGACTCTTCTTGGAGTTAAACGCCAGCTTTGGTGCCAGTTTGGGCGTTTAACTCCCATTTGGGTGCCAGTTCCAGCGTTTAACGCTGGGATTTCTTGAGGTGACTTTGAACGCCGGTTTGGGCCATCAAATCTTGGGCAAAGTATGGACTATCATATATTGCTGGAAAGCCCAGGATGTCTACTTTCTAACGCCGTTGAGAGCGCGCCAATTGGGTTTCTGTAGCTCCAGAAAATCCGCTTCGAGTGCAGGGAGGTCAGAATCCAACAGCATCTGCAGTCCTTTTTGGTCTCTGGATCAGATTTTTGCTCAGGTCCCTCAATTTCAGCCAGAAAATACCTGAAATCACAGAAAAACACACAAACTCATAGTAAAGTCCAGAAAAGTGAATTTTAACTAAAAACTAATAAAAATACACTAAAAACTAACTAGATCATATCAAAAACATACTAAAAACAATGCCAAAAAGTATACAAATCATCCGCTCATCATCCAGCACCTCACACGGATCCTTCTTGCCAACAATATATTCATTGTCACTTGAAGGGATCTTTCCCAAAGAACCATCTTAAATATCATTTATTAAAAACATAAAAGAAAATCAAATGACAAGAAACCAAGAAAGAAGCAGCAAGGAATAAACTAAAAAAACATTATGAAAGAGACACATATCAAATACAGGAATTTGAAGAGGCAACCTTGACTGGAGTTCACTCATCATTAGCATCATAGTTAGGCAACTCAAACATGGCAATAATAGCAGCATCATCACAAACTCTTCTCACACGAAAAGTTCCAAAATATTTATCAGCACTAACATTCTTGGTATCTATCTTAAGAAGCAATTTTTTTCAGTAATTGTTGAAACATCACAGGATAACTACCTCCACAAACAACCTATGAAATAATTTGAAGTGTGTGATTCTTTGAAAAATCAAGGACCAAGTGCACACTCAAACACAATCAACATATACAATTATACATGACACAAACGGATCCTATCTATTACTAAATTCAACAACAGGAAAAAAAGCATAAACCATACATTTGCATCCTTTTGAACCTCCCTAAACAGATCACCACATGATTGTTTCAATAAATAAGCAGTCTCACGATCGAACAAGACAAATACACCATGTCCGTTATCATCCTCAACAGCTACTTTGATTCGATATCTGACCATATAATAATTACCCAATAAGCAATTTACTAAAAAGAGAAACACAAGAAAACAACTATAGTTAGAAAAAATGGAACAAGGAGAATGAAACAATAGAAGGACAAAGAAAGAAAAGAAAACAGAAGTCAATATCATAGAAAATAAATAAACAAATAAACACAACAATCCTAGGAGTCACATTGGTAATATAGTACTGACAAAAATCACAATAATATGCACCACCTTGAGGCTAAATTAACTTCCCACAAACACAAGCTAAATACCACCAAGGTCCTTCATCTACAATAGATCTCACAATACCAAAAACCACGAAAGACCCTTCCTATTATAACATAAAAATAAACCTTGAGATACAAATGGAAAACATAACTTTGCATTACTTTTTAATTAAAAGACAACTAAGTCAAAATTGACTAAAGACAACAAAAACTTAATAAACCTCATTGTTATCATGGTATTCCTCAATAGTGCATCTCCTAGTAAGTCGCATAAAATCATCTTCCAATGAAACACCCTTGCCCTCATTAGCAATAAACAATGGTTGTGTTCTGTTAATACCTTGATCAACTATATTAATACTAATAATCATCACAGAAGAATAAAAAAAAGGGAAAGATAAAAAAATTCAGAAACAATATCAATTAAACTTAAAACACAAAGAGAATAAAATGAAATCATATTAGCTAAATTAAAATTGTAAATAAGAACACCAATGAACTAAACATATCATTTATTAAGATACTATCTAATAACCTGTTTTTGAAATCAACAACTTCAGCCAAATCAGGATTAAAGAACAGACGAGTAGCATGCATAACATTTTGGAGACCATATTGTCCTACAAAACACCCAACTGAATAAATAAAAAAAGGAGAAATAGGAAAATAAATATAAAATAGAGAGTTCAGAAGAAATTGAGAAGAATGAATATTATAATATTCACTAATCCTAAAGAATTTAACTTTAGCAAGTTAGATCACAATAATTGGCTGCTCCATATAACCAGAACCTAAGAAATGATGCACTTCATCCATGTACTCCCCAAACAGAACACAGCGTATTGTCAACCTAAATTTTTTTAAAAAAACTTCGATCTATTAACAATCCAATATAAAATAGCACTAAAAACTGAAGGACAGTTCATAACATAAATAATAGGCAACTAATACAAAACACAATCAATATGAAGATAAGATGGACAAAAACAAACTCTTTTGAAGATAACTCAAGAACAATCATCTTCATCACTTTGCCGTCTTTCACATACTTTTTCTCTTCACTGACAGAAGTTAGCAAACCAATAACATCAATCCAAAAAACAAACATCAATAAAATTACATTTCAAAAGTGCACGATTCCATAAAAAAAAACCAACGAAAAAGAAAAATTCGAAAGAAAAAAGAAAATGGAGGGGATAAAGAAGATACGAAGTCACCTACCAACTAAGTAAACATAATCGTTAATCATCTTCAAGAGCTCATCAAATGGACAAAAACTGAAACATGTCTTAGGGATAGCATCATCAGGGACAGGAACAACACTTGTACGGTTAAGGAAAATCAACTTAAACTCGTGTTCTGCTGTCCTATAATTGTGTTGATTTACAACAATATTAAAATATACCATTCGATATGTTTGACCGTCAATAATATTCTCTTTAAACCTATTTATCAACTACTTCTTAACAGTTGTCTAAATTTTGTTAGACTGCAAAAATAAATTAAGCATAAAAAACAGCCACAACAACTAAAATTTAGGAACAAAGAAAGTCATAAATAAAATCAACTAAAAATTAACAATGAACAGCCACTCACATTTGCACCAACAAGAACAACTTCCATTGAATTTGCAACATCATGATTCTAAATGAAGGAACAATCCAAGTCCTTAGTACCATAACTTTGAGTCTCCATGCCTCCCTTGGAGGGTGGATCTTAGAAATAGAATCAAACGGATGAGGCATTAACTCAACCACCAAACACAATAGAGAGAACCAACAATAAATAAAAATCAAGAACAAATGATTTGAGAGAGGAGGAGAGATGCATTAGACTACACAACCAAGGAGTCCTTTTTATGGAGAAGATAACACATCATCAAAAGATTTGAATTTAAATACCTCAAAAAAAGGTGAAAAAATATGTATCACATATCATATAACATCATCTATCACATACATATCCATACATATGTAGCTACCACATCAAGAACACGTATGCTATACTCGCTGGGCACTAATTGAATAAGAAAAAACAGATTCCAACAAATCTCATACCATTATAGAGTAATAGAATAGAATACTACCCTACAACCTACTAATATCTAATATACTTGAACATGTACATATACATCTATTAGAAAATCTCATCTCATATTATTATACCATTATATTATATAATAATATAATTCCCTAAAACCTAGTAAAAAAGATCACATCTCATACTATCATAGAGATATAGAGTATACTATAACCCACTTATATCTAATTAAACCAACTAATTCAATGTAGACCATTAACATCTAAATTCCAAAATTTCAGTTGCAGAAAAAAAGTAAAAAAAAAAGAAACATACAGATGATAAATATAATTATCAACCAACAAATTAGTTAGACTAATTAACCACAAACAAAATGAAAATATGAAGAGTAACAATATTAAAATAACATTAATTGTCTTAAGAAATCAATTAATCATTCAAGTTAGATATAACACTCAATAGAATCAATTAATCACTAAATATATCTATAACTATATATTACATATTAACTAAACTAACTAAATTGTAGTTAATTGCCTAACTGATTTGATAGATGCAATATATAAATAATATAAAACAACCCAAAGAAAGAAAAATCACAAACTGTTCCAATCTCCTACATAAAAAAAGTTCAGTTGATACATATAGGATTTAGTAAACCTATAAAAAGTAAAATCTACTTAAAAATACTAACTACCCCTCTCAATCACATTAATCATCACAATAAACAACAAACACCTATAAAAAGCAATCAACACATCAATCAAGGTGTAAAGTGAGGAAAAATAAAATTGCTAAACTCTAAAAAAGTTCAAAGAAGGAAAAATCACAAACTGTCCCAATCTCCTACATAAAAAAAAGTTGCGTTGACACATATAGGAATTAATAAATCGAAAAAAAGTAAAATCTACTTGGAAATACCAACTACCCCTCTCAATCACATCAATCACCACAACAAACAACAAAGACCTATAAAAAGACATCAACACGTCATCCATAATGTAAGGTACGGAAAAAAACAAAATAAACTAAATAAATTACTCTATTTTTTAATTAATATTTTCCCTAAAAAAATAACACATTATACACAAAATTTCGTAAAGTGCTTAATCCTAGTTATAAGAGTATACGAAAAAAAATACAACAAAAAATCAACATGCAAAGAAAAAAATGGTAAAAAACCATATGTAACATAAATAAAAAGGAATATAAAAATTAAATTAAATTCATATTCATTTGAAAGAAAAAGGAAAAAACACACAAAAAAGATAACAATCTACCATAGACTACTAATTCAATAGGAAAAGACATGATTCAACAAATCTAATGCTATTATAAAGTCATAAATTACCCTACAATCCACCCACACCAAACTAAACCCTACAACCTCATCATAGACTTCTAAGTCATATACTATTAACTTCTACCAAATCCATATAACAAAAATACATAAGTCAACATAAGTACCCCATATCATTACATCATAAACAATACACTAGATTGAGCCTAAAAAATAAATTCTATAATTATCAAAAATTTAATTTTACATATATAGGAGTTACACTACAAGATTTCTATTTATTTACGGGACTTTTTTATGAAGGTTTTTTAAAACCTCTCCAATATATTTTATTTGTGGCATAATATAAAACTTCCATTAATTACTATTAGTTAAAATTTGAAAATTTTAAATCCAATTGTCCAAACAAATATTTATACAAGTCTAAAAAAAACAAATGTTTATACCTTAAATTATTATAATTAAACCCAAATAAATTTTACTCAAAACAAAAATTTGTCAAATTTAGAATTATAAAAAAAACTGAGATCTGAACCCTAGATCCACTCGCCACTACCATATTCATCTCTTCGTCAAGCTCGCTGTAGTGTTTGAGATCAGAAGGAGAGTAAGCTTGCGATTGTCGCCATTCATGTTTTCGTCATTGTCGCCATCAAACTTCTATGTCAATGTGTTGTTTCATTCGTCTACATGCCATAACTTGAGATCAGAGAGGGTGAGTTCGTAGCCACCGCCGGCGCCTCCATCAAGCTTATCCGTCGATGCGTTTGATTTTCTCCTCAATCACCAAAGTTCAATTTCAGTTTGTTCAATTTTCTTTTTCATTGTTATTTATTTAACTCAGTTTGGATATTCTTTTGTTTTTCACTTTTTCTCTACATTTTCATGCATATATAGCGTGGTTGGAATTTGTTATGAAAAAAATATCACGGCGGTGGTAGTGCGACGGTAGTGGCGGCGGTGGAGCAAAGAATGGTTCTTCAGAGAGCGCAACAAGTGAAGAAGAGTAGACATGGATTGAGGTCGCGAAGCTCAGAGTATCGCGGCGTCACCTTCTATCGAAGGATCAGACGATGGGAATCGCATATTTGGTTAGCAATCAATGATTCGATTATAACTTTCTTGTTGAGTTTTATTTCTCCATTTTGATCATTTTATAATTGATGCTATTTTTATTTTATTTTATTCTTCCTTTTTCCCCTGATTCAACAACTCCATGCTCTGATTCATGATTGTTGATTAATTATGCTCTTGATTCAACAACAATATGATGGATTCTTCCCCTTTCTTGGAAATTGATATTTTTTCTAATGACAATTTGAGGAAATGCACTTCTCACCTTCCTTCTAACCTTAGTACTGGCTCTTACCTGTTAGTAGGGGTGAAAACAGGCCAGGCCAGACCAGGCTTTACTCTTAACAGGCTAGGCCTGTAATAGAGTATATTGGCCTTAGCCTGGCCTGTAGCCTGGTATAGACTTTTTAATGAGTACTGAGCCTGGCTTGTTGTTAAATCTGGCCTGACCTGAAGCCTGTCAATAGGCCTATTTTTTTAATAATAATTAAATTTAAGATATAATTTAATTTTTAAAATTATAAAATATAAAATAATAAATTTATGAATAATATTGATAAAAAATACACATATATAATTAAAGAGACAAATGGCTGAGTGGATAAAAGTATTATTATAAGATAGAAGATCCAACTTCAAATCCTTCTAATAGCATTTTTACTAGTAAAATAAAACTCTCTATATATATTTGCAGGCTCAGGCCGGCCTGACAGGCCCAACAGGCTATTTCAAAAGTCTAGGCCTGACCTTTTAAAGAATATAGGCTTTTTTAATAGCGTGATCCTGGACCTATTTTCTATCAGGCCAGGCCAAACACAGGCCAGGCTGCAGGCCGCCTGGCCTATTTCCACCCCTACCTGTTAGTTCTTTCTCTCTCTCTCTCTCTCTCTCTCTCTCTCTCTCTCTCTCTGTGTGTGTGTGTCTATATATATATATATATATATTGTTTATGTTGTTACTAAGTAGAACCATTTCATTTACTAAGTAGATACTGCAATTGAAACGATGGAAACCAAGGAGGATTCTCAGTTTTCACTTGAAAATTCTTGTTCTGCTGTCTTCCAAGTCTTAATACTTTGAGCTCCGAATAATTAGCTAATGTGCTTAATGTAATTGTTCCCTCAAAATTGTTGTCTGCCAGGGATCGGTACTCAAGAGGTGCATTATTGTGAACAAGAAATGATAAGGATATATTTCCGCTTAAAAAATTCCTTAAGAGATCAAGAGCTCTAAGTGATGTCAAGTTTTTTAGGCAGGAGAATGAAGACAGAGATCCAACCTAGAGCCAACCAAGTAAGGTTAACACAATCACTAATTAATCCAGCAAGAAAAATAATCATGAAAATGTGTGTTCACCTTGGATTGGTACTGTGGTTCCGGAAACAGACCTTAGGATAAGTACTTCCAAGTTGGGAAAGTCAGCAAAAACTTCACAGAAAAAGGTGAGACATTTAGAAATGGATGTATCAATTTAATAGCTTTGCTTAACATCTCCAAATTTAATAGCTCATGTCAGGGTTAATGCACTGTCTAACTAACCTTGTTGTAGTTTCTGAAGATGATGGTGATTCATGGTGCAGTTTGCTTTAAGTTCAATAGCAGGTTTGCTTTAAAACATTGAAGCTTTTGTTGCAATTGTTTGAACAGAGCATGCTAATTATAATTAGTTTGCACTAGTCACATGTTCGATTAGGATGCTCTTTTAATTAGTTAGTGTACAACACCACACTAATAAATGAATCATCTTTAATTTTATGTCATTATTAGGCATTCTGATTTTTCCTACTTTAAATTATGCAAATTGAGTATTATATTATACAACCATAACTCAAAGGCAGTCTGCTCTCTGTCTCTTTTCTTACTCATTCCCTCCCACCCTTTCCTCCTATTTTTGCATCAACCTCATGCATAATATAAACTCTCTTTTGGGAAAACTCAAGCTATATGAATGAACTGAAATAGATTATGGTGAAAACACAAAAAACTAGTTATTGCTGCTGCAGTTGGATCAAAACCTTTCATGAGTATGAACATGCATTCTCTTTAATGATTGCTTGATGACCATATGACTTTAGCTTAGGTACTTACAATCCAAAGGGGTTGAAATTTATGCATAAATTATTAGCGCCTTTTGTGTCATCCATGGCCAGCATAGGGTCTAAATATTAATGAGCTCCTTCATTCTGTTTGCGACGGCTTTTTCTACTGCCTCAGGTAGACTTACTGGCAGGCCATCATCCTCTTCTGAGAGCCCTGCTGGCCTTTTTTTTTGTTAGAAACTCCATTACAATGATGCCAAAAATTACCTTCTCTTTTGTCTTAGCGATTAATTCATGTGTACTTCTCTTTCATCTTTCTTCTCAGACATCCCAAGATCTTCATCAAATGAAAGAGACAAAAACACCTGAAGCATTATAAAACAACAAACATCACTCAACAGCTTTGTGCTGAACGAAAAACCTTCTACAAAAAATTTAATGAGTTTTGCAAAGAGAATTTATGATTCTATCACTCTATCAGTTTATAAAGCACAACATCAACTTATTAGAGAAATAGAAAATTGACAACGTACAGAATTCAAACACAAATTAAAACTAAATAAATTAGCAACTACCATCAGAAACAAAACCCATTCAATAGAATCAGGATGCAACTGACAATTATTAGTCTTAATATAATTTAACTTTTATAAAATAAAACAGCTCAAACCCTGGGCAAAGAAAACGCAACTGAAAACCCCAAATAAAAAAGAAAAAAATTCAGAAATAGGGATAGAGAAAATACGTACATCAGGGAGACACCGATTGAGATCCCGGGCTAGAATTTGTCAACCAGGTTAGAAGTGTAGTGATAACCACATCATTTTAAAGGAACAAATGGAATTGATATACTCTACCTGTTTAGGAATCTGGATCAAGTAAACCTAGTAATCAACACACAAAAAGAATCTCAAACTACAAATATGAGTATGTTGAGTTAAGAAATTAACTAACATAATTAATGATGACAAACATTAGTTTATTGGGCTAATTATCCAATCAATTTTGATTATTTTGGTGTTGTGTTGCAGGCCAAAAATCAATATAAAGCAGAAGCCCAAGTGGATGAAAAATATAAAGAAGGCTGGTGGGCTACAATCCAAAGAAAGCCCAAAGATAAACAAAGCAAAGAAATCTAACGGGTTGCATGAATGATAACTGATCCAAGCTCGATTACTTCTATCATTCAAATCCTTCCAATTTGCTTTGACCAAAAGCAACGTTCACCTGTTAGCTCATGGTCAGAACTCAGAAAAAGAGAGAGAGAAAGCTTAGCTCCTAAGCTATTCACCAAAGAATCAAGAAAGAGAAGGTTAAGTGATGAGCGGATAATTTGTACGCTTTTTGGCATTGTTTTTAGTATGTTTTTAGTATGATCTAGTTAGTTTTTAGTATATTTTTATTAGTTTTTAATTAAAATTCACTTTTCTGGACTTTACTATGAGTTTGTGTGTTTTTCTGTGATTTCAGGTATTTTCTGGCTGAAATTGAGGGATCTGAGCAAAAATCTGATCCAGAGACTCAAAAGGACTGCAGATGCTGTTGGATTCTGACCTCCCTGCACTCGAAGTGGATTTTCTGGAGTTACAGAAGCCCAATTGGCGCGCTCTCAACGGCGTTGGAAAGTAGACATCCTGGGCTTTCCAGCAATATATGATAGTCCATACTTTGCCCAAGATTTGATGGCCCAAACCGGCGTTCAAAGTCACCTCAAGAAATTCCAGCGTTAAACGCCGGAACTGGCACCTAAATGGGAGTTAAACGCCCAAACTGGCATAAAAGCTGGCGTTTAACTCCAAGAGGAGTCTCTACACGAAAATGCTTCATTGCTCAGCCCAAGCACACACCAAGTGGGCTCGGAAGTGGATTTTTATGTCATTTACTCATCTTTGTACACCTTAGGCTACTAGTTTTCTATAAGTAGGACCTTTTACTATTGTATTTGATCATCTTTGGATTATTTTTAGATCCTTTGATCATCTTTGGACATCTAGTTCTTAGATCACTGGGAGGCTGGCCATTCGGCCATGCCTAGACCTTGTTCTTATGTATTTTCAACGGTGGAGTTTCTACACACCATAGATTAAGGTGTGGAGCTCTGCTGTACCTCGAGTATTAATGCAATTACTATTGTTCTTCTATTCAATTCCGCTTGTTCTTGTTCCAAGATATCACCTGTTCTTCAACTTGATGAATGTGATGATCCGTGACACTCATCATCATTCTCACTCATGAACAAGGTGACTGACAACCACTCTTGTTCTACAAGCATACGAGGCTTAGTGAATATCTCTTGGATTCCTGATACACGATGCATGGTTGATCGCCTGACAACCGAGTGCTCGCCTGACAAACGAGCCAGCCATTCTGTGAGATCAGAGTCTTCGTGGTATAGGCAAGAACTGATGGCGGCATTCAAGAGAATCCGGAAGGTCTAACCTTGTCTGTGGTATTCTGAGTAGGATTCAATGATTGAATGACTGTGACGTGCTTCAAACTCCTAGCAGGCGGGGCGTTAGTGACAGACGCAAAAGGATCGATGGATTTTATTCCGGCCTGACCGAGAACCGACAGCTGATTAGCCATATGCTGTGACAGAGCATGGGAACATTTTCACTGAGAGGATGGGAGGTAGCCATTGACAACGGTGAAACCCTACATGAGCTTGCCATGGAAAGGAGTAAGAAGGATTGGATGAAGACTGTAGGAAAGCAGAGAGACGGAAGGGAAGGCATCTTCATACACTTATCTGAAGCTCTCACCAATGATATACATAAGTATCTCTATCTTTATCTTTATGCTTTATTCGTTTATCATCTATACCCATTTGAGTCTGCCTGACTGAGATTTACAAGGTGACCATAGCTTGCTTCATAGCAACAATCTCCGTGGGATCGACCCTTACTCGCGTAAGGTTTATTACTTGGACGACCCAGTGCACTTGCTGGTTAGTTGTGCGAAGTTGTGTTTATGCCATGGTATTGAGCACCAAGTCTTTGGAGCCATTACTAGGGATTATTTCGTGTATTAAAAAGTATTGATCACAATTTCGTGCACCAAGTTTTTGGCGCCGTTGCCGGGGATTGTTTGTGTATGGACAACTGACGGTTCATCTTGTTGCTTAGATTAGGTATTTATTTTTTTCGAAATTCTTGAAGATGAATTCTAGAGTTTCATAATGATTTGTTGAAATCTGGCTGGCTGAAAAGCCATGTCTAATCTCATTGGATCGAGGTTTCAACTTATCATCACAGAAGCTTGTTGATTTTTTATCAATCTTGCTTTTGGAGCAGTGATCTGCTAAGGCTTGGCTGGCCTTTGGCCATGTCTAGTGTTTTGGACCGAAGCTTTCTTTGAAAGCTTGGCTGGCTGTGAAGCCATGTCTAATTCCTGGACCGGAGTCTTAGACTAGCATTGCACTGATTCCTGGAATTCTCATTAAGAATTTTGATATCTTTTTCCACTTAATTTTCAAAAATCACAAAAAAATTTCACAAAATCATAAAAACCAAAAATATTTGATGTTTCTTGCTTGAGTCTAGTGTCTCATCTTAAGTTTGGTGTCAATTGCATACATTCATTCATGTGTCTTAAGGATCTTCAAGTAATTTTTGATGATTTCTTACTCTGATCTTTGAATTCTTTTGACTTGAGTGTTTATGTGTCTCATATAGTGTCAGTAGTATACAAGCTGCTAAGTTTGGTGTCTTGCATGCATTGTTATTTGATTCTTGTTGCATTTTGATTATTAAAAATCCAAAAATATTTTTAATTTGTGTCTTTTCAAGTCAATAATACAAAGAATTGAAGATTCAGAACATACTGCAGAGGAATTATACAGAAAAAGCTGGGCGTACAAAACGCCCAGTGAAGAAGGACAGACTGGCGTTTAAACGCCAGCCAGGGTACCTGGTTGGGCGTTTAACGCCCAAAAAGGGTGCATTTTGGGCGTTAAACGCCAGAATGGATACCATTCTGGGCGTTTAACGCCAGGATGGCACTAGGGGGAAGATTTTGTTTTTCAAAATCAATTTTTTTTCAAGTTTTCAAAGTTTTTCAAAATCAAATCTTTTTCAAATCATATCTTTTCAATCAAATGTTTTCAAAATCAATTTTTTTTCCTTTTTCAAAGATACTTACTAACAATTAATGATTTGATTGAACATCTCAAGTTTGTTGCCTTTTCTGTTGAGAAAGGTTTAATGTTCAAATCATATCTTTTCTTGTTAGGCAAGTCATTAATTTTTAAAATCAAATCTTTTTAAAATTGTTTTCAAATCAAATCTTTTTAAAATTGTTTTCAAATCATATCTTCTCAATCACATCTTTTTCAAAATAAGTTTTCAATCAAATCTTTTTAACTTCTAATTTCAAAATCTTTTACTTAATTTTCGAAAAATGCTTCCCTTCTTCACACATCCTTCTATTTATGGAGTACTACTCCTTCTTAATGCACAATTCGAACTCTATCTAATCAAGTTCAAATTCTTCTACCTTCTTCTTCTATTTTTCTTTTCCTCTGACACCTCAAGGAATCTCTATAACTGTGACATAGAGGATTCCACATTTTCTTGTTCTCTTCTCTTTCATATGAGCAGGAGCAGAGACAAAGGCATTCTTGTTGAAGCTGACCCTGAACCTGAAAGGACCCTGAAGCGAAAGCTAAGAGAAGCTAAGGCACAACTCTCTGTAGAGGACCTAACCGAATTCTTCAAAGAAGAAGAACCCATGGCAGCCGAAAACAACAACAATGCCAACAATGCAAGGAAGGTGCTGGGTGACTTTACTGCACCCACTCCCAATTTCTATGGGAGAAGCATTTCTATCCCTGCCATTGGAGCAAACAACTTTGAGCTTAAGCCTCAATTAGTTTCTCTAATGCAACAGAATTGCAAGTTCCATGGACTTCCAATGGAAGATCCTCATCAGTTTTTAGCTGAGTTCTTGCAAATCTGTGACACAGTCAAGACTAATGGGGTTGACCCTGAGGTCTACAGACTGATGCTATTCCTTTTTGCTGTAAGAGACAGAGCTAGGACATGGTTGGACTCACAACCTAAAGATAGCCTGGACTCTTGGGAAAAGCTAGTCAATGCCTTCTTGGCAAAGTTCTTTCCACCTCAAAAATGGAGTAAGCTTAGAGTGGAAGTCCAAACCTTCAGACAGAAGGATGGAGAATCCCTCTATGAAGCTTGGGAAAGATACAAACAATTAATCAGAAAATGTCCCTCAGACATGCTTTCTGAATGGAGTATCATAGGTATTTTCTATGATGGTCTCTCTGAACTATCCAAGATGTCTTTGGATAGCTCTGCTGGAGGATCTCTTCATCTGAAGAAGACGCCTACAGAGGCTCAAGAGCTAATTGAAATGGTTGCAAATAACCAATTCATGTACACTTCTGAAAGAAATCCTGTAAACAATGGGACAAGTCAGAAGAAAGGAGTTCTTGAGATTGATGCTCTGAATACCATTTTGGCTCAGAACAAGATATTGACTCAACAAGTCAATTTGATTTCTCAAAGTCTGTCTGGAATGCAAAATGCACCAAGCAGTACTAAGGATGCTTCATCTGAGGAAGAAGCTTATGATCCTGAGAATCCTTCAATGGAAGAGGTGAATTACCTAGGAGAACCCTATGGGAACACCTATAATTCTTCATGGAGAAATCACCCAAATTTCTCATGGAAGAATCAAGAGAAACCTCAACAAGGTTTCAACAACAACAATGGTGGAAGAAACAGGTTTAGCAATGGCAAGCCTTTTCCATCATCTTCTCAGCAACAGACAGAGAATCCTAAGCAGAACCCCTCTGACTTAGCAACCATGGTCTCTGATCTAATCAAAACCACTCAAAGTTTCATGACTGAAACAAGGTCTTCCATTAGGAATTTGGAAGCACAAGTGGGACAGCTGAGCAAGAAAGTTACTGAACTCCCTCCTAGTACTCTTCCAAGCAATACAGAAGAAAACCCAAAAGGAGAGTGCAAAGCCATAACCATGGCCGAATTTGGAGAGGATAGAGAGGAAGTGGACGCCTGATGAGCGGATAATTTATACGCTTTTTGGCATTGTTTTTAGGTAGTTTTTAGTAAGTTCAAGCTACTTTTAGGGATGTTTTCATTAGTTTTTATGTTAAATTCACATTTCTGGACTTTACTATGAGTTTGTGTGTTTTTCTGTGATTTCAGGTAAATTCTGACTGAAATTGAGGGATTTGAGCAAAACTCTGAAAAAGGCTGACAAAAGGACTGCTGATGCTGTTGGATCCTGACCTCCCTGCACTCGAAATGGATTTTCTGGAGCTACAGAACTCTAAATGGCGCGCTCTCAATGGCGTTGGAAAGTACACATCCAGGGCTTTTCAGCAATATATAATAGTCTATACTTTATTCGAAGAATGACGACGTAACTTGGCGTTGAACGCCAAGTACATGCTCCTTTCTGAAGTTAAACGCCAGAAAAACGTCATGATCCGGAGTTGAACGCCCAAAACACGTCATAACTCAAAGTTCAACTCCAAGAGAAGCCTCAGCTCGTGGATTGATCAAGCTCAGCCCAAGCATACACCAAGTGGGCCCCGGAAGTGGATTTATGCATCATTTACTTACTCATGTAAACCCTAGTAGCTAGTCTAGTATATATAGGACATTTATCTATTGTATTAGACATCATCTTTTGACAGTTTAATCTCTTAGAATATTCGGTCACTTGATCATGGAGAGGGCTGGCCATTCGGCCATGCCTGAACCTCTTTTTCTTATGTATTTTCAACGGTGGAGTTTCTGCACACCATAGATTAAGGGTGTGGAGCTCTGCTGTACCTCAAGTATTAATGAAGTTCTATTCTCTTTTATTCAAATCTCTTCTATTCTTATTCCAAGATATTCATTCGCACCCAAGAACATGATGAATGTGATGATTAAATAACCATCATTCTCATTCTCACTTATGAACGCGCGTGATTGACAACCACTTCCGTTCTACATGCAACCGAGCTTGAATGTGTATCTCTTAGATTCCCCAACAGAATCTTCGTGGTATAAGCTAGATAGATGGCGGCATTTATGAGGATCCGGAAAGTCCAACCTTGTCTGTGGTGTTCCGAGTAGGATCCTGGGAATCCGGAAAGTCTAACCTTGTCTGTGGTATTCCGAGTAGGATTCCGGTAATAAATGACTGTGACGTGCTTCAAACTTGCAAGTGCTGGGCGTTAGTGACAGACGCAAAAGAATCAAGGGATTCTATTCCAGTAGGAGCGGGAACCAACCAGTGATTAGCCGTACTGTGACAGAGTGCGTGAGCATTAGTTTTCACTGCGAGGATGGGATGTAGCCATCAACCATGGGTGATGCCTCCAGACGATTAGCCGTGCGATTGACAACCGCATAGGATCATTTTCCCGAGAGGATTGAAAGTAGCCACCGCTGATGATGAACCCCTATACACAGCTTGCCATGGAAAGGAGTAAGAAGGATTGAGTAGAAGCAGTGGGAAAGCAGGCGTCCTTGAGCCATGCAGCACCTTCATATACTTAACTGAAATTCCTACCAATGAATCTGCATAAGTATTCTATCCTTTTTATTATTTATTATTTATTTTATTCCAATAATCACAATTACCCTTTAATCTGTCTAACTGAGATTTACAAGGTGACCATAGCTTGCTTCATACCAACAATCTCTGTGGATTCGACCCTTACTCACGTAAGGTTTATTACTTGGACGACCCAGTACACTTGCTGGTTAGTTGAACGGAGTTGTGAATGCAGCTGCTGCCCCTTAGAAGCCTTCATCTCAAAATAATTAAAAGCATGATTACAATTTCGTCCACCAAGTTTTTGGCGCCGTTGCCGGGGATTGTTCGAGTATGGACAACTGACGGTTCATCTTGTTGCTCAGATTAGGTAACTTTCTTTTCAAAAATCTTTTTCAAAATTTTTTCTTTTATTTTTTGTTTTTCTAAAAATATTTTCGAAAAAAAATTAATAAAAATTCAAAAAATTAGAAAATCATAAAAATCAAAAATATTTTGTGTTTCTTGTTTGAGTCTTGAGTCAATTTTTAAGTTTGGTGTCAATTGCATGCTTAAAAAAAAATTTTTTTTTCTTGCATTTTTCGAAATCCCATGCATTCATAGTGTTCTTCATGATCTTCAAGTTGTTCTTGATAAGTCCTCTTGTTTGATCTTGATGATTTCTTGTTTTGTGTTGTTTGTTGTTTTTCATATGCATTTTTTGTTTGTTAGAGTCCATGCATTAAAGATTTCTAAGTTTGGTGTCTTGCATGTTTTATTTGCATCAAAAATTTTTCAAAATTATGTTCTTGATGTTCATCATGATCTTCAAAGTGTTCTTGGTGTTCATCTTGACATTCATAGCATTCTTGCATGCATTCATGGTTTTGATCTAAAAATTTTATGCATTAAATATTTTTGTTGTTTTTCTCTCTCATAATTAAAAATTCAAAAATCAAAAAAATATCTTTTCCTTATTTCCCTCCAAAATTTCGAAATTTTGGGATTGACTTGGTCAAAAATTTTCAAAATTAGTTGTTTCTTACAAGTCAAGTCAAAATTTCAATTTTAAAAATCTTATCTTTTCAAAATCTTTTTCAAAATCATATCTTTTTTCTATTTTTCGAAAATTCCAAAAATCTTTTTCAATTTATTTTCAAAATCTTTTTCTTATCTTTATATGTAATTTTCGAAAATCCACTAATAATTAATGTGATTGGTTCAAAAATTTGAAGTTTGTTACTTTCTTGTTAAGAAAGGTTCAATCTTTAAGTTCTAGAATCTTATCTTGTAGTTTCTTGTTAGTGAAGTAAATAATTTGAAAATTTTTGAATTAAATCTTTTTTATCTTTTATTTTATCTTTTTCAAAAATTTTATCTTTTTCAAAATTGGATTTCAAAATATCTTATCTAACTTACTATCTTCTTATCTTTTTCAATTTTGATTTCAAATCTTTTTTTTTACAATCAACTAACTAACTTTTTGTTTGTTTCTTATCTTTTTCAAAACCACCTAACTACTTCTCCCTCTTCTATTTTCGAAAATATCTCTTCCCTTTTTCAAAAATTCTTTTTAATTAATTAATTGTTTCATGTTTAATTTTAATTACAATTTATCTCTAATTTTCGAAAATCACTAACCCTTTTTTTTAAAATTATTTTCGAATTTTCTCTTCTCTTTTTCTATTTAATTATTTAATTACTAACACTTTTCTTCACCTCTCTTCATCTAAAATCCGAATCCATCCTTCTCCTTTCTTATACCCCTTTCTTTTTCTACTAACATAAAGGAATCTCTATACTGTGACATAGAGGATTCCTCTCTCTTTTCTTGTTTTCTTCTCTTTCATATGAGCAGGAACAGGGATAAAGGCACTCTTGTTGAAATTGATCCAGAACCTGAAAGGACTCTGAAGAGAAAATTAAGAGAAGCTAAATTACAACAATCCAGAAGAAACCTTCTAGAAATTTTCGAACAAGAGAAAGAGATGGCAGACGGAAATAATAATAATAATGCAAGGAGAATGCTTGGTGACTTCACAAAACCAACGTCCAAGTTTGATGGAAGAAGCATCTCCATTCCTGCCATTGGAGCCAATAACTTTGAGCTTAAGCCTCAACTAGTTGCTTTAATGCAACAAAACTGCAAGTTTTATGGACTTCCATCTGAAGATCCTTATCAGTTTTTAACTGAGTTCTTGCAGATCTGTGAGACTGTAAAGACGAATGGAGTTGATCCTGAAGTCTACAGACTCATGCTTTTCCCTTTTGCTGTAAGAGACAGAGCTAGAGTATGGTTGGATTCACAACCCAAGGATAGCCTGGACTCATGGGATAAGCTGGTCACTGCCTTCTTGGATAAATTCTTTCCTCCTCAAAAGCTGAGCAAGCTGAGAGTGGATGTTCAAACCTTCAAACAAAAAGATGGTGAATCCCTCTATGAAGCTTGGGAAAGATACAAGCAGCTGACCAAAAGATGTCCATCTGACATGTTTTCAGAATGGACCATATTAGATATATTCTATTATGGTCTCTCTGAATTTTCGAAAATGTCATTAGACCATTCTGCAGGTGGATCTATTCACCTGAAGAAAATGCCTGAAGAGGCTCAAGAACTCATTGACATGGTTGCAAATAACCAGTTCATGTACACTTCTGAGAGAAATTCCGTGAACAATGGGGTACCTCAGAAGAAAGGAGTTCTTGAAATTGATGCTCTGAATGCCATACTGGCTCAGAACAAGATGTTGACTCAACAGGTCAACATAATCTCTCAAAATCTGAATGGATTGCAACATGCATCCAACAATACTAGAGAGGCAGCTTCTGAAGAAGCTTATGATCCTGAGAACCCTGCCATGGCAGAGGTTAATTACTTAGGTGAACCTTATGGAAACACCTATAACTCATCATGGAGAAATCATCCAAATTTCTCATGGAAGGATCAACAAAAACCTCAACAAGGTTTTAACAATGGTGGACGCAACAGGCTGAATAATAGCAAGCCATATCCATCATCTTCTCAGCAACAGACAGAGAACTCTGAACAAAACAATTCTAATTTAGCCAATATAGTCTCTGATCTGTCAAAGGCCACTTTTAGTTTCATGAATGAAACAAGATCCTCCATTAGAAATCTGGAGGCACAAGTGGGCCAGCTGAGTAAGAAAGTCATTGAAACTCCTCCCAGTATTCTCCCAAGCAATACAGAAGAGAATCCAAAAGGAGAGTGCAAGGCCATTGACATAGTCAATGTGACCGAATGCACAAGGGAGGAGGACGACGAAAATCCTAGTGAGAAAGACCTCCTGGGACGTCCCTCAAGCAAGAAGGAGTTTCCTACTAAGGATCCTGAGGAATCTGAGGCTCATCTAGAGACCATAGAGATTCCATTAAATCTCCTTCTGCCATTCATGAGCTCTGAAGAATATTCATCCTCTGAAGAGAATGAAGATGTGACTGGAGAGCAAGTTGCTCAATACTTAGGAGCTATCATAAAGCTGAATGCCAAGCTGTTTGGTAATGAGACTTGGGAAAGTGAATCTCCCTTGCTCATTAGTGAACTAGATACTTGGATTCAGAGAACTCTACCTCAAAAGAAACAAGATCCTGACAAATTCTTAGTACCTTGCACCATTGGCACCATGAGCTTTGAAAAAGCTCTATGTGATCTTGGGTCAGGGATAAATCTTATGCCACTCTCTGTAATGGAGAAGCTGGGGATCATTGAGGTACAACCTGCCTTGTTCTCATTACAATTGGCAGACAAGTCAATGAGGCAAGCTTATGGAATAGTAGAGGACGTGTTAGTAAAGGTCAAAGGCCTTTACATCCCTGCTGATTTCATAATCCTAGACACTAGGAAGGAAGATGATGAATGCATCATCCTAGGAAGACCTTTCCTAGCCACAGCAGGAGCTGTGATAGATGTCAACAGAGGAGAATTAGTCCTTCAATTGAATGGGGACTACCTTGTGTTTAAGGCACATGGCCATCCCTCTGTGACAAAAGAGAGTAAGCATGAAGAGCTTCTCTCAGTTCAGAGTCAAGAAGAGCCCACACAGTCAAACTCTAAGTTTGGTGTTGTGAGGCCACAACCAAACTCTAAGTTTGGTGTTCAAACTCCGTATCCAAACTCTAAGTTTGGTGTTGGGACCACACTTAAATTGACCTGATCACCTTGTGGCTCCATGAGAGCCACTGTCAAGCTATTGACATTAAAGAAGCGCTTGTTGGGAGGCAACCCAATTTTATTTATCTAATTTTATTTTATTTTGTTTCTTTGTTATTTTTGTGTTTAAATAGGTACATGATCATGAGGAGTCACGAAAAAAAATCAAAAAAAAAAATTAAAAACAGAGTCAAAAACAGAAGAAAAAATTTTTCACCCTGGAGGACGCACAGGCTGGTGTTCAACGCCAGTAAGGTGCATCTGGCCGGCGTTCAACGCCAGAACAGAGCACCATTCTGGCGCTGAACGCCAGAAACAAGCAACAACCTGGCGTTAAACGCCAGGAACGTGCACAGAGAGGACAAACTGGCGCTGAACGCCAGAAACAAGCATGAAACTGGCGTTCAACGCCAGAAACATGCATTACATGGGCGTTGAACGCCCAGAACATGCACCAATGGGCGTTTGAACTCCAGAATGATGCATGAAGGCATTTTACATGCCTATATGGTGCAGGGATGGAATTCCTTGACACCTCAGGATCTGTGAACCCCACAGGATCCCCACCTACCATATTCCCACCTTACCTCCTAATCCTAGTTTTTGTGATGACTATTCCCCATGTCACAATTCTCAACATTCTTCACCACCTACATCTATCCACTCTTCCCCATACACCCCACCTACCTTTACAATTCAACTTCTCTTTCCCACCCAATCCCACCCATATAGCCGAATCCATCTCCCCTCACTCACCTCCATTTTTCTTCTTCTTCTTCTCTTCTTTCTTCTCTTGCTCGAGGGCGAGCAATATTTTAAGTTTGGTGTGGTAAAAGCATAGCTTTTGCTTTTCCATTACCATTAATGGCACCTAAGGCCAGAGAAACCTCAAAGGGAAGACAAAAGCTTCCACCTCTGAGTCATGGGAGATGGAAAGACTCATATAAGCTGGAATAGCTCAGTTGGGTAGAACATGTGGCTGCAAATCAAGAGATCCCTGAGATACCTCAGGGGATAAGTTGTCCTCCACACAAATATTGGAAGCAACTAAGGGTGGAACATCATGAGCACTCCATCATACTCCAAGAAATAAGAGAAGATCAAAGAGCAATGAGGGAGGAGCAACAAAGGCAAGGAAGAGACATAAAGGAGCTCAAAAAGCACCATTGGACCTTCAAGAAGGCGCCACCTTCACTCAGGTGGATTCATTCCTTGTTCTTATTTCTTTCTGTTTTTCGGTTTTTAATTATTGTGTTTATCTATGTTTTGTGTCTTTATTTCATGATCACTAGTATGTAACCATGCCTTAAAGCTATGAATAAAATCCATTACTCCTTCACCTTTCTTAAAAGAAAAATGTTTTAATTCAAAAGAACAAGAAGTACATAAATTTCGAATTTATTATTGAATTTAGTTTAATTATATTGATGTGGTGACAATACTTTTTGTTTTCTGAATGAATGATTGAACAGTGCATGTCTTTGGATATTGTTGTTTATGAGTGTTAAAATTGTTGGTTCTTGAAAGAATTATGAACAAAGAGAAATGTTATTGATGATCTGAAAAATCATGAAATTGATTCTTGAAGCAAGAAAAAGCAGTGAAAAAAAATGGCTAAAAAGAGTATATAGAAAAAGAAGGAGCAATAGAAAAAGCCAATAGCCCTTAAAACCAAAAGGCAAGGGTAAAAAGGATCCAAGGCTTTGAGCATCAATGGATAGGAGGGCCCAAGGAAATTAAATCCAGGCCTAAGCGGCTAAATCAAGCTGTCCCTAACCATGTGCTTGTGTCATGAAGGTCCAAGTGAAAAGCTTGAGACTGAGTGGTTAAAGTCGTGATCCAAGGCAAAAGAGTGTGCTTAAGAGCTCTGGACACCACTAACTGGGGACTTTAGCAAAGCTAAGTCACAATCTGAAAAGGTTCACCCAGTTATATGTCTGTGGCATTTATGTATCCGGTGGTAATACTGGAAAACAAAGTGCTTAGGGCCACGGCCAAGACTCATTAGTAGCTGTGTTCAAGAATCAACATGCTTAACTAAGAAAGTCAATAACACTATCCCAAATTCTAAGTTCTCCAGAGACGCCAATCCCTCTAAACTACAAAGGAAAAAGTGAGATGCCAAAACTGTTCAGAAGCAAAAAGCTACAAGTTCCGCTCATTTAATTATAATTAATATTCATTGATATTTCTGAATTTATAGTATATTCTCTTCTTTTTATCCTATTTGATTTTCAGTTGCTTGGGGACAAGCAACAATTTAAGTTTGGTGTTGTGATGAGCGGATAATTTATACGCTTTTTGGCATTGTTTTTAGGTAGTTTTTAGTAAGTTCAAGCTACTTTTAGGGATGTTTTCATTAGTTTTTATGTTAAATTCACATTTCTGGACTTTACTATGAGTTTGTGTATTTTTCTGTGATTTCAGGTAAATTCTGACTGAAATTGAGGGATTTGAGCAAAACTCTGAAAAAGGCTGACAAAAGGACTGCTGATGCTGTTGGATCCTGACCTCCCTGCACTCGAAATGGATTTTCTGGAGCTACAGAACTTTAAATGGCGCGCTCTCAACGGCGTTGGAAAGTAGACATCCAGGGCTTTCCAGCAATATATAATAGTCCATACTTTATTCGAAGAATGACGACGTAACTTGGCGTTGAACGCCAAGTACATGCTCCTTTCTGAAGTTAAACGCCAGAAAAACGTCATGATCCGGAGTTGAACGCCCAAAACACGTCATAACTCAAAGTTCAACTCCAAGAGAAGCCTCAGCTCGTGGATTGATCAAGCTCAGCCCAAGCATACACCAAGTGGGCCCCGGAAGTGGATTTATGCATCATTTACTTACTCATGTAAACCCTAGTAGCTAGTCTAGTATATATAGGACATTTATCTATTGTATTAGACATCATCTTTTGACAGTTTAATCTCTTAGAATATTCGGTCACTTGATCATGGAGAGGGCTGGCCATTCGGCCATGCCTGAACCTCTTTTTCTTATGTATTTTCAACGGTGGAGTTTCTGCACACCATAGATTAAGGGTGTGGAGCTCTGCTGTACCTCAAGTATTAATGAAGTTCTATTCTCTTTTATTCAAATCTCTTCTATTCTTATTCCAATATATTCATTCGCACCCAAGAACATGATGAATGTGATGATTAAATAACCATCATTCTCATTCTCACTTATGAACGCGCGTGATTGACAACCACTTCCGTTCTACATGCAACCGAGCTTGAATGTGTATCTCTTAGATTCCCCAACATAATCTTCGTGGTATAAGCTAGATAGATGGCGGCATTTATGAGGATCCGGAAAGTCCAACCTTGTCTGTGGTGTTCCGAGTAGGATCCTAGGAATCCGGAAAGTCTAACCTTGTCTGTGGTATTCCGAGTAGGATTCCGGTAATAAATGATTGTGACGTGCTTCAAACTTGCAAGTGATGGGCGTTAGTGACAGACGCAAAAGAATCAAGGGATTCTATTCCAGTAGGAGCGGGAACCAACCAGTGATTAGCCGTACTGTGACAGAGTGCGTGAGCATTAGTTTTCACTGCGAGGATGGGATGTAGCCATCAACCATGGGTGATGCCTCCAGACGATTAGCCGTGCGATTGACAACCGCATAGGATCATTTTCCCGAGAGGATTGAAAGTAGCCGCCGCTGATGGTGAACCCCTATACACAGCTTGCCATGGAAAGGAGTAAGAAGGATTGAGTAGAAGCAGTGGGAAAGCAGGCGTCCTTGAGCCATGCAGCACCTTCATATACTTAACTGAAATTCCTACCAATGAATCTGCATAAGTATTCTATCCTTTTTATTATTTATTATTTATTTTATTCCAATAATCACAATTACCCTTTAATCTGTCTAACTGAGATTTACAAGGTGACCATAGCTTGCTTCATACCAACAATCTCTGTGGATTCGACCCTTACTCACGTAAGGTTTATTACTTGGACGACCCAGTACACTTGCTGGTTAGTTGAACGGAGTTGTGAATGCAGCTGCTGCCCCTTAGAAGCCTTCATCTCAAAATAATTAAAAGCATGATCACAATTTCGTCCACCAACGCCACTGAGGAAGACCTCAATGGGCGTGCACCAACCTCCTCTGAGTTCCCCAATGAGGAACCATGGGAATCTGAGGCTCAAAATGAGACCATAGAGATTCCATTGGACTTACTTCTGCCTTTCATGAGCTCTGATGAGTATTCTTCCTCTGAAGAGGATGAGTATGTCACTGAAGAGCAAGTTGCTAAATACCTTGGAGCAATCATGAAGCTAAATGACAAGTTATTTGGAAATGAGACTTGGGAGAATGAACCTCCTTTGCTCACCAACGAACTGAATGACTTGTCTAGGCAGAAATTACCTCAAAAGAGACAAGATCCTGGGAAGTTTTCAATACCTTGTACCATAGGCACCATGACCTTCAAGAAGGCCCTGTGTGACTTAGGGTCAAGTGTAAACCTCATGCCTCTCTCTGTAATGGAGAAGCTAGGGATCTTTGAGGTACAAGCTGCAAGAATCTCACTAGAGATGGCAGACAACTCAAGAAAACAAGCTCATGGACTTGTAGAGGATGTATTGGTGAAGATTGAAGACCATTACATCCCTACTGATTTCATAGTCCTAGAGACTGGGAAGTGCATGGATGAATCTATCATCCTTGGCAAACCCTTCCTAGCCACAGCAAAGGCTGTGATTGATGTTGATGGAGGTGAACTGATCATTCAAGTGAATGAAGAATCCTTTGTGTTTAAGGCTCAAGGATATCCCTCTGTCACCATGGAGAAGAAGCATGAAGAGCTTCTCTCAACTCAGAGTCAAACAGAGCCCCCACAGTCAAACTCTAAGTTTGGTGTTGGGAGGTTCCAACATTGCTCTGAGTATCTGTGAGGCTCCATGAGAGCCCTCTGTCAAGCTACTGACATTAAAGAAGCGCTTGTTGGGAGGCAACCCAATGATTATATTTGATATATTTTCTGTTGTTATTTTATGTCTTTTGTAGGTTGATGATCATAAGAAGTCACAAAATCAATTAAAAAAGCAAAAACAGAATGAAAAACAGGAAGAAAAACAGCACACCCTGGAGGAAGAAATCACTGGCGTTTAAACGCCAGTGAGGCTAGCATTTGGGCGTTTAACGCCCAGTCTGGCACCATTCTGGACGTTTAACGCCAGAAAGGGGCACCAGACTGGCGTTAAACGCCAGAAAAGGGCAAGAACCTGGCGTTAAACGCCAGGAATGGGCACCAGCCCGGCGTTTAACGCCAGAAATGGCTCAAAACGTGATTTTGAGCAACATTTGGTGCAGGGATGACTTTTCCTTGACACCACAGGATCTGTGGACCCCACAGGATCCCCACCTACCCCACCACCACTCTCTCTCTTCTTCCCCCATTCACCAATCACCTCATTACCTCTTCCCCAAAAACCATTCACCTATCAAATCCCATCTTTCTCTTCACCAATCACATCCATCCTTCATAAAACCCCACCAACCTCACCCTTCAAATTCAAACCACTTTCCCTCCCAAACCCACCCATAATGGCCGAACCCCATCTCCCCTCTCTCCTATATAAACCCTTCTTCACCCCTTCATTTTCACACAACCTAAACACCACTTCTCCACCTCTTTGGCCGAATACATAAGCCATCTCCTTCTTCCTCATTTCTTCTTCTTCTACTCTCTTCTTTCTTCTTTTGCTCGAGGACGAGCAAACCTTTTAAGTTTGGTGTGGTAAAAGCGTTGCTTTTTCGTTTTCCATAACCATTTATGGCATCCAAGGCCGGAGAAACCTCTAGAAAGAGGAAAGGGAAGGCAAAAGCTTCCACCTCCGAGTCATGGGAGATGGATAGATTCATCTCAAGGGTGCATCAAGACCACTTCTATGATGTTGTGGCCTTGAAGAAGGTGATCCCCGAGGTCCCCTTTTCACTCAAAAAGGGTGAATATCCGGAGATCCGCCATGAGATCCGAAGAAGAGGTTGGGAAGTGCTTACCAACCCCATTCAACAAGTCGGAATCTTGATGGTTCAAGAGTTCTATGCCAATGCATGGATCACCAAGAACCATGATCAAAGTATGAACCCGGATCCAAAGAATTATCTTACTATGGTTCGGGGGAAATACTTGGATTTTAGTCCGGAAAATGTAAGGTTAGCATTCAACTTGCCCATGATGCAAGGAGATGAACATCCTTACACTAGAAGGGTCAACTTTGATCAAAGGTTGGACCAAGTCCTCACAGTCATATGTGAAGAGGGCACACAATGGAAGAGAGATACAAGAGGCAAGCCGGTTCAATTGAGAAGGCATGACCTCAAGCCCATGGCTAGAGGATGGTTGGAGTTCATCCAACGCTCAATCATTCCTACTAGCAACCGGTCCGAAATTACTCTAGACCGGGCCATCATGATTCATAGCATCATGATTGGAGAAGAAGTGGAAGTTCATGAGGTTATAGCCCAAGAACTCTATAAAGTAGCGGACAAGTCTTTCACCTTGGCAAGGCTAGCCTTTCCTCATCTCATTTGTCACCTCTGTTATTCAGTTGGAGTTGACATAGAAGGAGATATCCCCATTGATGAGGACAAGCCCATCACCAAGAAAAGGATGGAGCAAACAAGAGACCCCTCTCATCATGAGATCCCTGAGATACCTCAAGGGATGCACTTTCCTCCACAAGACTATTGGAAGCAAGTAAACACCTCCCTAGGAGAATTGAGTTCCAACATGGGACAACTAAGGGTGGAGCACCAAGAACATTCCATCCTCCTCCATGAAATTAGAGAAGATCAAAGAATCATGAGAGAGGAGCAACAAAGACAAGGAAGAGACATTGAGGAGCTCAAGCACTCCATAAGACCTTCAAGAGGAAGAACAAGCCGCCATCACTAAGGTGGACCCGTTCTTTAATCTCCTTGTTCTTTATTTTTCTGTTTTTCGAATTTTAGTGCTTTATATTATCCATGTTTGTGTCTTATGATCATTAGTGTCTTAGTGTCTATTCCTTAAAGTTATGAATGTCCTATGAATCCATCACCTTTCTTAAGAATTGTTCTTAATTGAAAAAGATGAGAATTGCATGAATTTTGAATTTTATAACAGTTTAATTACTTTGATGTGGTGGCAACACTTTTGTCTTCTAAATGTATGCTTGAACAGTGCATATGTCTTTTGAATTTGTGGTTCATGAATGTTGGCTCTTGAAAGAATGATGAAAAAGGAGACATGTTACTGAGGATCTGAAAAATCATAAAAAATGATTCTTGAAGCAAGAAAAAGCAGTGAATACAAAAAAGAAAAAAGAGAGAAGAGGCGAAAAAAAAAACCGAAAAAAGAAAGAAAAAGAAAGAAATAAAGTTGTGATCCAAGGCAATAAGAGTGTGCTTAAGAACCCTGGACACCTCTAATTGGGGACTTTAGCAAAGCTGAGTCACAATCTGAAAAGGTTCACCCAATTATGTGTCTGTGGCATGTATGTATCCGGTGGTAATACTGGAAGACAGAGTGCTTTGGGCCACAACCAAGACTCAATAAGTAGCTGTGTTCAAGAATCATCATACTTAACTAGGAGAATCAATAACACTATCTGGATTCTGAGTTCCTAAAGAAGCCAATCATTCTGAATTCCAAAGGATAAAGTGAGATGCCAAAACTATTCAGAGGCAAAAAGCTAAAAGCCCCGCTCATCTAATTAATACTGATCTTCACAGATGTTTTTGGAGTTCATTGCATATTCTCTTCTTTTTATCCTATTTGATCTTCAGTTGCTTGGGGACAAGCAACAATTTAAGTTTGGTGTTGTGATGAGCGGATAATTTGTACGCTTTTTGGCATTGTTTTTAGTATGTTTTTAGTATGATCTAGTTAGTTTTTAGTATATTTTTATTAGTTTTTAATTAAAATTCACTTTTCTGGACTTTACTATGAGTTTGTGTGTTTTTCTGTGATTTCAGGTATTTTCTGGCTGAAATTGAGGGATCTGAGCAAAAATCTAATCCAGAGACTCAAAAGGACTGCAGATGCTGTTGGATTCTGACCTCCCTGCACTCGAAGTGGATTTTCTGGAGCTACAGAAGCCCAATTGGCGCGCTCTCAACGGCGTTGGAAAGTAGACATCCTGGGCTTTCCAGCAATATATGATAGTCCATACTTTGCCCAAGATTTGATGGCCCAAACCGGCGTTCAAAGTCACCTCAAGAAATTCCAGCGTTAAACGCCGGAACTGGCACCTAAATGGGAGTTAAACGCCCAAACTGGCATAAAAGCTGGCGTTTAACTCCAAGAGGAGTCTCTACACGAAAATGCTTCATTGCTCAGCCCAAGCACACACCAAGTGGGCCCGGAAGTGGATTTTTATGTCATTTACTCATCTTTGTACACCTTAGGCTACTAGTTTTCTATAAGTAGGACCTTTTACTATTGTATTTGATCATCTTTGGATTATTTTTAGATCCTTTGATCATCTTTGGACATCTAGTTCTTAGATCACTGGGAGGCTGGCCATTCGGCCATGCCTAGACCTTGTTCTTATGTATTTTCAACGGTGGAGTTTCTACACACCATAGATTAAGGTGTGGAGCTCTGCTGTACCTCGAGTATTAATGCAATTACTATTGTTCTTCTATTCAATTCCGCTTGTTCTTGTTCCAAGATATCACCTGTTCTTCAACTTGATGAATGTGATGATCCGTGACACTCATCATCATTCTCACTCATGAACAAGGTGACTGACAACCACTCTTGTTCTACAAGCATACGAGGCTTAGTGAATATCTCTTGGATTCCTGATACACGATGCATGGTTGATCGCCTGACAACCGAGTGCTCGCCTGACAAACGAGCCAGCCATTCCGTGAGATCAGAGTCTTCGTGGTATAGGCAAGAACTGATGGCGGCATTCAAGAGAATCCGGAAGGTCTAACCTTGTCTGTGGTATTCTGAGTAGGATTCAATGATTGAATGACTGTGACGTGCTTCAAACTCCTAGCAGGCGGGGCGTTAGTGACAGACGCAAAAGGATCGATGGATTTTATTCCGGCCTGACCGAGAACCGACAGCTGATTAGCCATATGCTGTGACAGAGCATGGGAACATTTTCACTGAGAGGATGGGAGGTAGCCATTGACAACGGTGAAACCCTACATGAGCTTGCCATGGAAAGGAGTAAGAAGGATTGGATGAAGACTGTAGGAAAGCAGAGAGACGGAAGGGAAGGCATCTTCATACACTTATCTGAAGCTCTCACCAATGATATACATAAGTATCTCTATCTTTATCTTTATGCTTTATTCGTTTATCATCTATACCCATTTGAGTCTGCCTGACTGAGATTTACAAGGTGACCATAGCTTGCTTCATAGCAACAATCTCCGTGGGATCGACCCTTACTCGCGTAAGGTTTATTACTTGGACGACCCAGTGCACTTGCTGGTTAGTTGTGCGAAGTTGTGTTTATGCCATGGTATTGAGCACCAAGTCTTTGGAGCCATTACTAGGGATTATTTCGTGTATTAAAAAGTATTGATCACAATTTCGTGCACCATTAAGCAAAAAGAAGGTTGAAGTCTAATCACCCACATCAAACTGTATCAAGAAGTCAGAAACTAAAAGGTGATTTCATTTCCTTATACATGCATCAAATCTTCTTCTCTTCATCTTCAACGTTCTGCCAATCTATTCTAGGTTACATGGGAAAGATGATCTTTGTTCTACACTGCTGTGTATCTACGGTCATAAGTGTGTCTTGGGGATCGAGTTATTTTTCAATGGCTAAGATCTGGATTTACCATTGAAATTATTTGTTTATGCTGCTCTATGGCTTTCGATCAACAAAGAAGAGTTAGAACCACAGCTTCTAATTTGGGGATTAACTGAAAAGTGATATGGTGAGTTGGTGAAGCACACTGCTCAAGAGTTGACCTAGGAGCAAGCAACTCAACAACATGCAAGGCGATACAAAAGAAGATTTCTCATCATTCAGTAGCCAAGGAGAGAAAACCAGTGTTCTTGAGGTGTATGTTCTGAGAAGAGCTCTTTGAAGAAGTTCATCTATTTGGACAATGCTTCCTAGTCAAAGGAGCATTCCGCCAGAATGAAGAACTGAATCAGAGGCTAGCAAATCTGGTTTATCATATATCAAAGAGGCTGTTAAAGCATTAATATCCTTCATGTTTGACAGATTGTAATTTTCTTTTTAATGTTTATCTTTCTGTAATTTCTTGAGGTAAAAGGCTGAACGAGTGAGTCATTAAAAGAGCCTAAGAGAGAAAAAAGGCAGAAAGATACACATGAGTGAAAAGCCTAGAGTTATTTCTGATTTCTTTAGGTAGAATCTGTGTCTTGTATCTTGTACATGTGATGTAACCCTTTCTTAGTTGGGCTAGCACTAAAAGTGAAGAGTTAGGTATTAGCATTACCAAGTCAGGTTAGGTTAGAACTTGAGTGTGAAAGGATCATGTCAATCCTGTGGAATTGGTGTATGTAATACTTTAACTATAGTGGAAATTTTACCACTGTTGTAGTGGAGACTGGATGTAGATTGCATTGCACAAGACAACCGAACTAGGATACATGATGGTGTCAGCTTCTCTCTTCCCTGCTCTGTTCTGTTTTCTGATATTCATGAGACAAAATGAAATTATCTCATAAATTTTTTGCTACTGAGTTCAAACAGATTCAGATTGCAAGTTTGTTTTAAAAGGGTTATTTCATTAAAGTAACAGAAGGTCATAGATTCAACCCCCTTTCTCTAAGCCATCTACAACCTTCAGAGTCAAAATAAAAGTTCAAGATTATTCCAAACTACACACATACAATAGAATTATAGATTATCACATAACACATCCTTTCATATATAAAACAAGGAATCACATGAATCAATTGTCAAAGGGAATATCAACACATATCAAAAGTATAACCAAAACCATATTAAGCATCTGGCACAAAGGCAGGCCAATTGGCTCCAGGTACTCCCATCCTCCAGCCTTAGCAATAGCACCAACAGCCTGAAACATTCACATATCACAGAATCATTAGACCACTGCGAATATATGAATCTCATATTTCAATTGATTAAAAATAATAGTGATTCAAGGGAAACCCCATCAAACAAAAAGACATTTGATTCAATAACATCAACACTCGCTGGATCAGACCGGGAACCCTCGCTCAATCGGCTGTACTGATCCATTGGGCGGATAAACCGGATCTGATGGAATAGAAAATGAAAAAGTTCTTCATTTTCTACACTAAGAAAAATTGATGATCACATCAAGCACAAAAATAACACAACAAAAAACCCTCCACAAACTTAAAAATCAAATGAACTATAAATTTTACCTCGGCCTAGTCACGGGGATGGTTGAAACGGCAGCGGAAACCATAGCCACAGAATCCAGTCCTCAAATAGTAGATAGAATCAGCCTCACCAAGTCTTTGGGGACAAAATTCTTCTACAGCACCCAATCCCATTTGCCACACAACTTCTGTATTTTTCAAAATCAGGATCACACACACTTCACAATACCCCACATTCTCCTATAAGACAAATTACAATCATAAAAAACCACAAACATTGGGAAAAAAGAGAAACTATTTCCATATTTTATTTTATGAACAAAAAATGAAAAAAAAAACAGAGCGGTTGGGGCATTATATCAAATCTAACATAATATCGTACCAAAATCTATTTGTAAATCTGTCAGTAAAGTAAAATAGCATTTTTTCTTTTAGATTTTTCTATTAAAAAATAAACTTGTTTTCATACAAAATAAATATAAATTATTCAAACTTGTTTTCATACAAAATAAATATGGTACAGTTATAACTTGTTTTCATTAGCACAAGTTAATTGTTCTACCTCCACACTCCATAAACTAAAACCTAAAATGTGTATTTAAGTATTAAAATAGAAATTATATTGTAAACTTTAGCTCTATGATCTTCGTCCTCTGCCTTGCCTTGAATACACGAAAATAAGAGTATGTTATAAATAATTAAAATATAATTTAAACATATGATAATACCTGAAACTAATAAATTTTGTGTTAGACTGCTAGCATCTCGATCAACACCTATATCATCTGATATTTAAAAAAATCAAAAGAACATTCAAATAAAGAAAGAAACAAGACAGTATTAAAAAAATTATAAAAAACAAGAAAAGTAAAAAAGAGAGCCCATATATAAAAAAATCCATAATAACAACAACAAATATGATAGGTGAAAAGGAATGAAATTCTACAATATTTAACGATTAGAAAAAAAGAAAAATAACCTATAGTATTTGTGGATGTAGTGCTAGGTAATGAGGCAACAACATTTCCTATAAAATATCACAAACAACAATGAGCACCACACAATATATACCATATGTAACATTTAGTTGAGAAATACGCGAAAAAATTTACCTACACCTTGTGAATGTTGAGATCTTTGACTTTATTTTCTTTTTAAACATTCTTTTCTATATAACCTTGTAGAAGCACATAAGTGAGACATTTAAACTTGATTTCTCTCACAAAAACATTAGAAGATAAATACACCACTACGGAACAAAGAATCTTCAACATGATACTTGAGTCATTTTTTTGTGAAAGGATACCAACAAATCACTACAACAAACAAAACTATACACATATATATAAACACACACACACACACGTGTATATATATATATATATATATGAATTAAAGCTACAATAGGAATGAGAGAAAAAAATCTGAAACCTAAATGTTTAATATGCATGTGAGGCTAGTCTAACAAAAATATGTAGAAAACGTGACTTACCAACCATAGCATCTAAGCTATACCTAATAACACAATATACCTAGTATACAGCTAGCTAAAAGAATAACATATAACTCATAATTTCTTGTTTGACACTCGTAGTAATCTTGCATGTTTATCCTTTAATATTGACAAAATTGTTATTATTATTATTATTATAAAAAGAAAAATATCTTGTTAGGATACTTGAATAACTATAAAACAACCGTTAACAAAATTAAAAGTACACAATACATGAATAAATAGAAAAGTTATTGGATTTCATTTAGTCTTGTACTTTCACAGGACGTACATACATATATATATAAATAAACATCATAGGTGCAAATTCAAAATAATCTAGAATCCATAACCTGACCATATCACATCATTTATACAAAACACTGTGTACAATCCCTAACAAAGTAGAAACAAACAAAGAAAAACTATCAAACTATGCTAGTCTTTGGACACCGCTCAAAAAATGGATGGGACAGAGAGATAGCATCTTCATATCTGTTTGAAACATTGGATTCAGTGCATATAACTTAACTATTTCTTAGATTAGTAGACTATTTCACAGTAACACCAGCAGTTCTATTAAAACATCTCAAAGATCACAGTTCTTGAGAACTTTGGAAGTTGGGCCAAACTTCTCATCAATAACATCATCAAAAGCTTTCTTCAGATTTCTCTTAACCTCTCTACCCTTAGGAGGATTGTAAACAGTCTTTTCTTAATCACATGAATAGGGCATCAAGAACAGTAGAAAGTACATCCTACCATGAAAAAAAATGAAATAATTGAATAAACGTAAATGGCAGAGAATATACAACCATATAAATAGACAAATCATCTTAATTTTCCAGCCCAATAAAATTTATTATCCTCTATAATTCATGGAACACAATAGATAATTTAACCAACCAACACATTCAAAATTTAAATCACTCCCAATAAACAAATTACCGTAGTTTCCATGGGAGGAGAATTCAAGAGGACCTCAATTTTGAGGTTGCACTCCCTATCAACAAGTACACTATCATCAACAGTTTTTTCTTTCTCTTTCATAATATCAACTTCACTACTTATATCAACCAATTCAGGAACTTCAGCACCCTTTTCACCAAGAAAATCAATTAAAGGCCTACAGTTTGTCTTCATATTGGAACAATTCCCATCAGAAGTGATACCCTCATCCAGCACCTCACACAGATCCTTCTTGCCAACAATATATTCATGATCACTTAAAGGGATCTTTCCCAAATAACCATCCTAAACACGATTTATTAAAAAAAAAAGAAAATCAAACAAAAAAATCTTCACTGGAGTACGCTCATCATCCGCATCATAGTTAGGCAACTCAAACATGGCAATAATAGCAGCATCATCGCCAACTATTCTCACACGAAAAGTTCTGACATATTTGTCTGCACCAACACTCTTCTTGAGAAGCAATTTTTTTCCCCAGTAATTACTAGAACATCACAGGATAACTATCTCCACAAATAACCTGTGAAATAATTTGAACACATGGTTCTTAGAAAAATCAAGGACCAAATACACACTCAAACATAATCAACAAGCAATTATATATGCCACAAACAGATTTTATCCACTATTAAACTCAATAACAGAAAAAAAAGAATAAACCATACACTTGCATCCTTTTGAACCTCTCCAAATAGATCAGCACATGATTTTTTCAATAAGTAAGCAGCCTCACGATCGAATAAGACAAATACACCATGTCCATTATCATCCTCAATAGCTATTTTGATCATATATCTAACCATAGAAGAATTATCCAATAAGAAATTTAACACCAAAAAAACAACAAAATAACTATAATTAGAAAAATGGAACAAGGAGAATTAAACAACAGAAGGAAAAAGAAAGAAAAAAAAATAAAGAAGATCACACAGAAAGAAATAAACACAACAAACCTAGGAGTCACAATGGTAACATAGTGCTGACAAAAATCACAATAATATGCACCACTTTGAGGCTGAATTGACTTTTGATGAGCGGATAATTTATACGCTTTTTGGCATTGTTTTTAGTATGTTTTTAGTATCTTTTAGTTAGTTTTTAGTATATTTTTATTAGTTTTTAGTTAAAATTCACTTTTCTGGACTTTACTATGAGTTTGTGTGTTTTTCTGTGATTCCAGGTATTTTCTGGCTGAAATTGAAGGTCCTGAGCAAAAATCTGATCCAGAGACTGAAAAGGACTGCAGATGCTGTTGGATTCTGACCTCCCTGCACTCGAAGTGGATTTTCTAGAGCTACAGAAGCCCAATTGGCGCGCTCTCAACGGCATTGGAAAGTAGACATCCTGGGCTTTCTAGCAATATATGATAGTCCATACTTTGCCCAAGATTTGATGGCCCAAACCGGCGTAGCAAATCAGCATCAGAAATTCCAGCGTTAAACGCCGGAACTGGCATAAAACTTGGAGTTAAACGCCCAAACTGGCATGAAAGCTGGCGTTTAACTCCAGAAAAGGTCTCTACACGAAATTACTTCATTGCTCAGCCCAAGCACACACCAAGTGGGCCCGGAAGTGGATTTTTCTGTCATTTACTCATTTCTGTAAACCTTAGGATACTAGTTTACTATTTATAGGATCTTTTGACATTGTATCCGTACCTTATGACCTCATGACATTTTTTACACGTTTCTTGTGTACCTTCCACGGCATGAGTCTCTAAACCCCATGGTTGGGGGTGAGGAGCTCTGCTGTGTCTTGATGGATTAATGCAATTACTACTGTTTCTTATTCAATCATGCTTGTTTCCATTCTAAGATATCACTTGCTCTTAACCCGGATGAATGTGATGATCTGTGACACTCATCATCATTCTCAACTATGAACATGTGCCTGACAACCACCTCTGTTCTACTTTAGATTAAGTAGATATCTCTTGGATTCTTTAATCGGAATTTTCGTGGTATAAGCTAGACTGATGGCGGCATTCAAGAGAGTCCGGAAGGTCTAAACCTTGTCTGTGGTATTCTGAGTAGGACTCAATGATTGAATGACTGTGACGTGCTTCAAAATCCTGAAGGCGGGGCGTTAGTGACAGACGCAAAAGAATCACTGGATTCTATTCCGGCCTGATTGAGAACCGACAGATGATTAGCCTATGCTGTGACAGAGCATCAGGGACGTATTTTCACTGAGAGGATGGGAGGTAGCCACTGACAACGGTGAAACCCTACATACAGCTTGCCATGGAAGGAGCCTTGCGTGTTTGATGAAGATGACAGTAGGAAAGCAGAGATTCGGAAGATGGAGCATCTCCAAAGCCTCAGCCCATTCTCCATCATTGCAAAACAAGTACCTTTTTCATGTTCTTTTGCTTTTTACAATCAATCCTGATAATTCCTGATATCCTGACTAAGATTTACAAGGTAACCATAGCTTGCTTCAAGCCGACAATCTCCGTGGGATCGACCCTTGCTCACGCAAGGTATTACTTGGACGACCCAGTGCACTTGCTGGTTAGTTGTGCGGGATTGCAAAAGTGTTATTGCAATTTCGTGCACCAACTTTCCATAAACACAAGCTGAATACAACCAAGGTCCCTCATCCACAATAGATTTCACAGTACCAAAAACCACAAAAGACCCTTGCTATTATAACAAAAATAAACATTGAGATATAAATAGAAAACATAATTTTGTATAAGTTTTTCATCAAAAGACAACTAAGTCAAAATTGACTAAAGACATGGAAAAACTTAATAAACCTCATTGTTATCATGAAGTTTCTCAATAGTGCATCTCCTAGTAAGCCGCATAAAATTATCTTCCAATGAAACACCCTGGCCCTCATTAGCAATAAACAATGGTTGTGTTCCATTGATACCTTAGTCAACCATACTAATCATTATAGAAGAAAAAAAAGAAAGATCTGGAAAAAAAAATAGAAACAATATCAACTAAACTTATAACACAAATAAAGAGAATAAAATGAAATTATATTAACCAAGTTAAAACTATAAATACGAACACCAATGAACTAAACATATCATTTATTAAGATACTATCCAATAACCTGTTTTTGAAATCAACTACTTCAGCCAAATCAGGATTAAAGAACAGCCGAGTAGCATGCATAATATTTTGGAGACCAACTTGTCCTATAAAACACCCAGCTGAATAAATAAATAAAAAAAACAGGAAACTAAATATAAAACAGAGAAATTTTAGAAGAAATTGTGAAGCCTGGACATTATAATATTCACTACCCCTAAAGAATTTAACTTTGGCAACTTGGATCATAACAACTGGCTGTTACATATAACTAGAACCTAAGAAACGATGCACTTTATCCACATACTCCTTAAATAGTGCACAGCGTATTGTCAACTTGAAAAAAAATATTTTTTAAAAAACTTAGATCTATTAACAATTCAATATAAAACACCACTAAAAACTAACAGGATAGTGCTTAACATAAATAATAGGTAACCAATACAAAACACAATCAACATCAAGATAAGACGCATAAAACAAACTCTTTTGAAGATAACTTAAGAACGATCATCTTCATCACTTTGTCATCTTTCAAATACTCTTTCTCTTCAACGACAGAAGTTAGCAAACCAATAACATCTATCCAAAAAATAAACATCAATAAAATTATAGTTTAAAAGTGAACGCTTCCATAAAAATTAACCCAAAAAAAGCAACAAACTGAAACAAAAAAAAAGAAAATGAAGGGGATAAAGAAAATACAAAGTCACTTACCAACTAACTAAACATAATCTTCAGTCATTTTCAAGAGCTCGTCAAATGGACAAAAACTGAAACATGTCTTGGGGATAGCATCATCGAGGACAGGAATAACAGTTGTACGGTTAAGAAAAACCAACTTAAACTCATGTTCTGTTGTCCTATAATTGCCTTGGTTTGGAACAACACTAAAATATGGCATTCGGTATGTTTGACCCTCAATAATATTACCTTTGAACCTATTTATGAGCTGCTTCTTAACAGTTGCCTGGATTTTGTTAGACTGCATAAGAAAATAACAACAAATAAAAAAAAAACAGTTACAATGACTACAATTCAAGAGGAAAGAAAGCCATAAATAAAATTAACCCAAAATCAACAATGAACAGCCACTCACATCTTCATCAACAAGAACGATTTTCATTGAATTTGTAACATCATGATTTCCAAATGAAAGAACAATTCAAGTTTTTAGTACCCTAACTTTAAGTCTCTATGCCTCCCTTGGAAGGTGGATCTTAGAGATAGAATCAAATGGAGGAGGCATTGACTCAACCACCAAAGACAATAGAGAAAACTAAGAAAATAAATAGAAACCAAAAATAAAAAATTTCAGAGAAGAAAGGAGGTGCGTTGGACCATACAACCAAGAAGTCCTTTTCTTAGACAAGCTAAGAAATCACCAAAATATTTGAATTTGAATACCTCAAAGAAAGGATGAAAAAATATGTATCACATAGCATACACATCTAATATCTATCATGTACATATCTATACATCCATACATATGTAACTACCATAATCAAGAACACCTGTGCTATCCTCCTTGGACACCAATTGAATAAGAAAGGATAGATTTCAACAAATCTCATACCATTATAAAGTAATAGAATAGAATACCCTAAAATTCACTAACATCTAATCTACTTGAACATGTGTGTATATACATATGAGGCAAACCCAAAAACACCTATAATGTAGTCATTGGGCACAAACTGGATAGAAAAAGACATCTATTAGTAAATCTCACCTGACTATTATACTACTATAGAATAATAAGAGAATTGATTAAAAGGGACTAATAAATCTAATATTTCACACTATCATAGAGATATAAAATATCTTATAACCCACCAATATCTAAGTGAACCTACTAAATTAATGTAAACCATTAACAACTAAATTTCAGAACTCCAAATGCAGGAAAAGAAAAATAAAAAAAATCAACAAAAGATAAATATAATTATCAACCAACAAATCAATTAGAATAGTCAATCAGAAACAAAATGAAAATGAAAAGAGCAGCAATATCATAACAACATTAATATTTTCAAAAATTCAATTAAGCATTCAACCTAAATATATAACACTCAATAGAAAATGGTTAGAATACCAATATTAACTTATAAGTCAAATCCAACATAATTTCTTGGATAATGTATTTTTAGTATATGTAGTAACTGTATCTTTATATCTATATATTATACTAGAATAAATACCGGCGTTTCACGCGGATTATGTGAAGATATATTTAGTAAATTTTTATTGTACGCAATTATCTTACGTTACAAATTAAAAATGTATATGGTGCTACTTATAACTGTAAAAATAAAAATGTGATACCAATTAACTAATGGAATAAACTATCAAATTTTATACAATTTGACTTGGTAAAAGTATATATTTATAAAAGAAACTTCCTTTTTTATGATAACATATGAGAATTGAGCTTATAGTTTTAAAATATTTATAATAAATTTATCTTTTGTGTCTTTGTTTTTTTTAGTGGATGATTTTTCAAATTTATTTTAATTGTGTTGCATGATTAAATGTCATTATCACCAAATAATATTATATTCTATAGATAGCATCTAGTTAATTATATGCTGAATTAAAACAAAATTTATTTATAATTGATTGGAAACATAAAATTTTTAATATTATTTAATTTGAAATCAAATACCATATTTTTTTTAAATTACTGATAAAAAAAATTATGCACATAGATATCCACATACACCCATTAATACATATTCCAACTACTACACCTTATTTATCATTAATGGAATTAAAACTCAGTGTCCACCTACTACCGGTGACCAATAACCCTGGTAAAAATCTTTTTCCATTCTACTCTAAAAGTGGGGTGTCATCTTATTTTTCTTTTTCATTTTTGAAATTAGGTATCCTTTGTTTTGTGTCTTTTTTTTTTGGTATGCCTGCCACTGCAGCAGCTTATCAGTTGGCACCTTCATCACATCAGTTTCACAGCAAGTCGGTAATAATGGAATCAGAACTTGAAACTCCAAAGGAGAAGAAAGATTTAAGTCGATTCAAAGGCACACACAGTCACACACATTTAGCCGAGCAGAAAAAGGCTTCGAATGACAGAAGACACCGAGGGAGGGCGCCCGACCCTGAGATGATCTTTGCTCCATCATATGCCTCTGTATTTAGAACTTGTTGAGTAATAGGTTATCAAAACATTGTTCCTTTGTGGCCTGAGTTGTGCGTGGTGATCACGGGTGACGCATCAAATCATCGTCAAAGTCATAAAGCAAATTTTGCAAGAACCAATTGTAAGTCTCAATCTTTGCTAAACATAATTTATTAACTTTAATTTTAGTATATAAACGAACATAAGAAGTGATCGAGCAGATTTATTGGATTAGGTGAGGTAATGGAATCTCAATTTTGTGATTATGTCCTCATTTTTTTCCAACCTCTGCTATAGTGGCTGCATCTCTCTTCACTGCCAATTCCGTCTCAAGTTTTGCTTTATTCAATTGGATCTACAATTTGAGTTTTAACTCTCAACATTATGATTCATTCCTAATTTGGTTTTTATTTACTATATAAACATTACAATAAGAAAATTTGTCTTTTTAATGTAGAGTTAATAGTGTCATTTGTGATGGGAAGTTGACTCAGTGCTTGATGAATGGATCAAATCAAGAGGTGTTTTTAATTAGTAGCTTAAACAAATAAAGAAAATGGTGGAAAGAATGTGCGTTACTTTCTGTGTTTAATAGATTGTTATTCTTATTTAACTTGAAAACTAAAATTCATTAGATTTATGTTAATGTACAGGGAAAACCTTTGCATAAACTAAATTGCATATTCTCATAGAATATTTTTACTAAAATAGTCTGATCATTAACTTGGATTGGTGTTTTTTTCATTTTCATAATAGATAATATTTTTTTATAGGTAATATAATTAGTGTTAGGTATGGAATTATATGCTTTTGCTGGTTGTAGTTTTGCAGTTTCAAGTGAGCAACCTGTAAAATGATTAAAAATGCTATACGGTTTGATTTGGGTTTTGTCATTTATTTTGCGAAAATTTCGGTTCTGTGTTGTTTTTTGTCCATAATTGAGTTTCTAATAAAGAAAACACGTATCAGTTTCCTTATCATCAATTCGCTATTCCTATTACGCTAAACTAAATCCCACATGAAAAGGGGGCTTTGGCAAATATTTTGAATGGTAAATTCGTTTAAATTCTCTCGAAATATTAAAAATAGTTTACAGAATATGTTGTATCTAAATCTCCTCAACTAAGTATAAATAAACTTACCAAAAAATCTTGTAGGTAGCTTGACCATCTTCATTCCAAATCCACTATTCTAATTACATGTTGGTCCTCTCTATCTCTCGGTCGCACTCACTGAAGCTTGAGCATTATTTGTCTCAGCTGAGATAAGAAATGAATATCAATCAAAATGTTCATTAATAATTTAAGTGAAGTTATATTGTTTTGGTTTTGAATGGTTAATATTGTGTTCAGAAATAGAAACTTTCATGAGTAAGTCTGCTAACCAACTTTTTTTTCGTAATATATTTAAAAAAATGCTGAACAAAGGAAACAGGAAACAAAACTCAAATTCAAAAAATATAATTGAATTTTTTTAAGATTTACCTATGTTGGTGTTTTGGGCTTATTTTGTGCCACATTTCTAAACATTTCTTTGTAAACTATATTATCAAAGTTATAAGCTTCTCTTTATACTATCTTGTTCATAATTATTATTAAAAGTATTTCAGTAAATTATCACTCATTATAAGACAAAATTGATACTAAATATATCAATTTTAAATTTTTGTATCTCAATTTAAATTAATAAATAATATTTTTTTATTTAAATAAAGAAGACAAATAGTTAAGTCACGCTCAAAAATGTTAGAACAATTACATTTATAAATTCAAATATAAAGTTATTCTTTTCAATTAATGTTTTTGACACGTATTATATCAAGTTATTTTAAAATTTGTGGAATCTCTTTCAATATGCTTTGTAATGTCAAGTGTTTAGAATTGTCCATTCGATCCCTATAATGTAGTACCCAAACTCACATATGATTTCCATAATATGCCGTGAGATATTTTTCTCCTAATATGTACGTCAATTTTTTTGAATAATTAGGTTGATTGGATACCAAATACGTTGACTACTTTGGGCGTCAATCCGATATATCTCCCCAGCAAGGTTTTAACTGAGTTAATGATGGTTGTCTTGTTTAAATATGACAATAAATTTGGATAACAAACTAAGTTATAAAAATTCTATATAACATGTACCAAAGTAGCTTATTGGCTATGCAACGGAATCATTATTGTTTAGTTTTGTTCAAAATAGTTATGTTTGCTTAACAATTTGGTTAATTTAAGTTTTTTGCTGATGCCGAGTATGATTTTCATAGGATGGGTGTTTAAAAATTTATACATTTTTAAACTAAATCTCTCATGAATAGGGGTTGTACCAAATATTTTAAATGGTAAATTCATTTATATTACCTTGAAATCTTGTTGAAAATATCTTGCAGAATAGTTTGTATCTAAATAAACTTACAAAATAGCTTGTAGGTGACTTGACCATTTCCATTCTAAATCCACCACTCTAATCACCTGTTGGTCATCTCCATCCCTTGATCACACTCACAGAAGCTTGCTCATTATTTGTCTCAGCTATAAAAAATAAAAAATGAATATCAATGAAAATATTGATGATTAAAAATATTTTTTAAGTTACACTGTTTAGACTTTGTGGTTAATATTGTACTAAGAAATAACAACTTTCATGAGTAAGTTAGCTAACTAACTTTTAGAATAAATTTTAAAAAATATACTGAGATTGAACAAAAGAAACATGAAACTAAATCTCATATTTAGAAAATATAACTGAATTTTTAAATGATGTACCTATGTTGTTGTATTGAACTTTCTTTATACCAAGTTCCTAAATACTTCTTTGTAGACTACATTGTCTGTTTCTGTAGTTTCATGCTCATTATGACATCAAAATCTTGAGACCTCTCTTATGTGTAACCCTTGAAACTGCAACATATAGTTGACCATGTGTGAAAATAGGTTTCTTTAGTATCAACCTTACATTTGACATGGCATAGAAAATCATTATAGGAAATTATCCTTGGCTTTTATTAATTGACATGGCATAGGAAATCATTATAGAAAATTATCTTCGTTGAAATCTAAATGGTATCCTATGATCAGATGGAGTTAGAGTCATCCTCAGAATGTACACCTTCTCCCCAAGACCATTCCCTGTTAAGATTTTTGCCTCTATGATATGCTTCCCAAGGTTAGTTATAACCATCCGTGTCCCATTGCATAGACCTATCGAGTGGTATATGTTCCTCAATAACATGATTGGGATCCCAACTTTTAGTGTTAGTTCATGGTTAGGGACTCCAGAGCATCTGATTGTGATTAGGAACTGAGGTGTATGTATTGATGTCAAAATGTCATTGTTCGCCTCTGTTTGACATGTAGTATCAGAACTATAATAAGTTTTAGCTTCTGCTGGATTCAAACTTATCATGTAGTTGTTTATTTCATCTACCATTTAGAGTGTGGGTGCAAGTATGGCTCTTTCTTTGACATGGGATACACAATTTGCACCCAAAAACAAATCAAGGTATGTTGCTTTGCATATAGAGACTATAGGATCATTCCAGTCATTGATGAGAATATCTTCGAAAATTTTTATCTTGTCAATCTCATCCATGGATGTTTCACACTTGCCATCTCCAATGGCCAAAATCCATTCAGCAAATTCTTTTATCTCATTGTTTCTTTTCTCAGCCATGTCAACTTGGAGACACATGTTTCTCGTTAGTGACAACAACTTACAACTATCCCATATATATGAGAAATTAATTGTTGCATTAACAATGTCTTTTTTGCTATCCTTTGGTATCACGGGTAATATTTGTCAAAAATCACCACAAAAAATAACTGTCTTACCTCTAAAAGGCTGGTGGAGACTGTGAACATTCTTGAATCTTAGAATATCTCGCATTGTCCTATCGACTGCTTCAATGCAAAGTCCATTAACCATGGGAGCTTTGTCCCATATAATAAGTTTAGCCCTTATTATCAATTCAGCCAAAGGGTTATTCTGTTTTATATTACATGTTGAGAACTCATCGAGATTAAGGAAGATTGTAAATCGTAAATGTGCTGTCCTACCACCCGGAAGTAATAGGGATGCTATCTCACTTGATGCAACCATCAACACAATTTGACCTTTGGATCTGATACCCGTAGCCAATGTTTTCCAAACAAAATTCTTTCCTGTACCACCGTAGCCATATACGAAGAAAACACCGCCTTCACCACTATTCACAGCTACCATAATCTTTTCATAGACTATCTTTTGCTCATCCGTCAGCTTCTGCATATAATCTGCATGTTCTACAGTCAATTTACGCCTATCGTATCGAAGCTCGTCACAAATCAGTCTATTTACACTAGTGTTCATCAACTGTTATGCACATATATCCATATCTGGAAATTGCATCGAAGGGATATCTCTCAAACTGTTGTTGTATCCTCTGAGTATGTTCTCGATATCGATTGAAGTTAACTCCCTTAGTTCTTGATCAATGATGTGTAAGTCTGTGAAAAGAATACAACTGGTTATTGATAAAGACTATCGATGAATTAGATTTAAAAGAATCATGTCAAAATGGTAAATTAGAATAGCATTTGCTTGTGTAAACTCTAATGACATGTATACTTTTTAAAATATAGTATAACAATGATGTAACATTATCTATATACAATTATGATTTTTTTTATTATCATTCTTTATCTAATATATTTTTATTTATCCTTTCTACAGTAATCTGTCAAGGTTGAAAACAATTATGCAATGCTATTGATGTGTGGAAAATGATCCAACACAAAACTCACCGGCAAGTGTACCGGGTCGCATCAAGTAATAAAACTCACGGGAGTGAGGTCGATCCCACAGGGATTGAAGGATTGAGCAATTTTAGTTTAGTGGTTGATTTAGTCAAGCGAATCAAGTATTGGTTGAGTAATTTTGTATCCAACAGTAAGTAAATAGTAGGAAATGTTAAGGGAGAGGGATGAATTGCAGAAATTAAAGAGAACTGAAAGTAAAAGAGCTGAATCTTAAAGAACAAGTAAATTAAATGACTGAAAATTAAAGTGCAAGAAATGTAAATTGCAGTAACTTAAAGTGCAAGAAATATAAATTGCTTGAATGGAAAAGGGATTTGAGGACTGGAATTTCAGAATTTAAGCAAGGGAAATTAAATTGCAACAATTATCAAAGTAAGAGATGATTTGAATTCTACTAGATCTCAAACAGAAATGGGAAATGTGATTGCAGCAGTGGTTTAGCAGAAGAACCAAAAAGATAAAATCAGATCTCAGGACTCCAGAGACTAGATAGCAGATTCTAGATCTCAATTGCCTTCCTAGATCCAAGTTCACAAAGCAATTAAAGAGAAATTAAATATTGCAGCAGTAAAGGAAATGGAATTGAACTCAATTATGCAGAAGGGAAATTAAAGAGATCTTAGATGGAGATTGAGACAGAAGTTTCTCAATTCTTCACACTCAAGATTCAATCAAAACCCAGTAAAGAAAACAAAAGATCAGAGGTAGAAGAAATGAATTCTCTCCTCCAATTGCAGAAAACAGAAAAATGGAAAGTGAGCTCTCAAGTTGACTAAGGATCAAAATTAAAATGAAGTAAGCTCTCTCCAAAAAAAAACTCCCATTCTAATCCTAACTAACACCTATTTATACACTTTATATTTTGGATCTAAGAATTTTGAGTGGGCTTTTTTATTTGGTGAAGAAATGAATTAAGTTGGATTTTTGAGTCAAATTTAGCCCATCTTGCTCCCAGGAGGCTGCCCTGCTTTTGTGGAGGGCAGAGCAAAGAAGTTGTGTGAGGAAGCATGTTGCGTGCCAAGTGTGGGAGAGGCATTCAGGATGCTGCCCTGCCCTTGTGGAGGGCAGGGCAATGTTGTCATGGTGCGGCCTTGCCTCCCTGCCTATGCATCAATGTGCGCGCGCCCAAGCTCCTGGCCGTGCCAAAATGCTGTGCCATGCACCAAGAAATGCTGCCCTGCCTTCCACAAGGGCAGGGCAGCGCAGGCTTTCCTTGTTCTTGGGTGAGGTCCCAAGTTCAAAACTTGCTGGATGGCTTTTGTTGCCTTTTTTTCTTGGTTTTCTTGGTACCAAAGTAGCGCCTAGTTCCTTGTTTTCCTTGTATTTGAGCGCTACTTCTTTCCTTCTTGTACTTGGGTTCGAAACCCATGGGTGGCACTTGGAGAACAATTTCCTTTGAATTATTTTTTATGAGAGCCCGATATTGCTCTTGAAGAGGGCAGGGCAGAATTTTTCCTTCCTTTGTTCCTTGGCATAGAGTTGTGCTCCGCTCTTATGGAGGGCAGGGCAGTGATGTTTTGGAAGCTTGGTTCATTGTTGTGCTCCCTTGGAGGACAGTGTGCTCTTGAGGAGGGCAGTGTGGCTTCCTCCCTTCCATGCGCTACACTCTTTTCTTCCTTGGGTCACGCTTTCTTAAGCCACGCTTCACTCTTTTCTTCTTTTCTTCACCTTCAAATAATCAAAACAACCAATCAAAGTATCACTAAATTCACAAGGTTTATAAATCAATTAAAAATCAATTAAATTTAGCTTAAACCTCATGATTTCGCATCAATTAAATGGTGGTTGATTGATTCAAATAAAACATGCAATTCCACTCTAAATTGCTTACTTATGGTGCAAGAAAGTGCATAAAAACTAATGAAACAAGTGAAATTAGCTTGAGAAATGGGTATATGATGACTTGTCATCACAACACCAAACTTAAATCTTGCTTGTCCCCAAGCAAGCATCAAAATTAAGAGGAAATAAAATGAAAAAAGAAAAGCATACATATCCTTATTAGGCATATAGTAGAACTTGGTTCATGGAGTTTTTATGCAGACAATGATAACTCAGTTAATGGTTGCTGTTACATAATAAACACTTTTCCTCAAAGGCTTACTAAGCTTGCTGTTATAAGGTTTACTCTTTACTTGCTCCCTTGCTAACTTTTCTTTTCTTATTTTGCTTAACAAGCTTATTATTCTTTGAAGGCTTGGTGTCAAATGTTGCAGCAGCCTTTGGCTTTATTTTTTGCTCAACATTTCTTCACCACAGACACATGGCTCACTATTTCCTCCTAGGATCATTGATGCCCAGCATCTCTTTGGATAACTAAATGTTCTGTATCTAGGTTGCTCTTTATTGTGGACTTTCAATTGGCCATCCCAAATCAGTTGATCTAAGTGGCCAGGTTTTGAAATACCCCTTAGAATTTACTTGTCCAAGCATATCCTAGTACAAGAACACCACAGGCATGTGTCCTAGGGTCCAAGCTATTGGTGCCTAGCCTTATTCTTTGTTTTTCTTGCCACATTGGCTTTTTCTTCTTCCTTTTCTTTCTGTTTTATTTTGTTCTCAAGGGATTTTTTTTACTGATAAGAACCTTTATGACAGCAAGCTAGCTCACACTTCAATGAAAATGACATTATGCAGTAATTATTTCATGAGTTATGCATTTAATCAAGCACATATACCACCATTAACTTCCATTCTAACTTATGCAACATTGGATATTTACTTTCTAATTCAAACATTTCTCTTTTATTCAAGCATATGGGAAACAAAACAAAATTTAAAGCTAAGATGATGAATGACAAGCATTATGCAGATCAGCATACTTAATCAAACAACTTCACTTGTAACTAGATGAACACTTTAGCAAGATATACAAGAATTCCTGAATTAAAACTTTTCACAACAACAAGGATCAAGTGTAAATACAACCTTTTAAGTTGCAGCTTTTCATTCTTCCTCCTGTTGCCTCCCTTTTGAGTCATAATGCAAATTGTCTTCAAATGTTGGCTAGTTTTCTGCATAATTCTCAAAAGTTGCCTGCATCTCAAACCCTTAAGTGAATGGTTAGTATGCATGAGTTGAGTATGTCTTTTGGATTTATTTTGGTGTGGAAACACCAAACTTAATTCCTTACCACTGCCTCTGATGCGACAAGTTAACCATATGTGAAACCTTGTGTCCTTGCTAAAGGTTATGGAATTAAAGCTAAAAAGCAATTAAATAGTTGAATAATTTGTCTGATTGCTTGGAGCTAGCATTGTGCAGGAAGTGAGAATGTTCTTTTAAATGAGATTTCGGTGAAACACCAAACTTAGAATCCTTCATTCTCCCTTAAATTGTTTTGGTGTGCAACACCAAACTTAGCTCCTTGCATTACAGACCAATTATTCAACCTTCTTATTGAAATAAGCTAGAAAAAGGAAACTACCTCAGGTTGGGTTGCCTCCCAACAAGCGCTTCTTTATTGTCATTAGCTTGACATCCTCCATTCTTTGATCATGGAGGCTGAAAATCATAGTGCCTCAGCTTTTCACCTCTTATTATGAACTTCCTTCCAGTCTCCTCTTTGATGATCTCTAGGTGTTCAAGTGAAAGGACCCGGTTTATAGTGTAGTATTCAGATAATTGTGGAGACACCTTCATTGGTTGGGTGTTTAACACCACTTTATCCCCTGGTGAAAAGCCTTCAGTAGGGATTTTCTTATTTCTCCACCCTCTTGGCCTCTTCTTCTTTTCTTTCTCAAGAGATACTCCCTGCCTTGGTGGTTCTTTATCTAGGATGCTGAATTTCTCATTTGGGGGTTTTAGATCTAGTTCCTCCTTGACTTCTTTGGTTTGTTGCACCATTTCTACTACTTTCAAGCATGGATTTAGAAGTCTTGGAGTTAACTCATTGACTGCCTCCTTCAAACTTTGATTTCTGGCCTTATCCTTCATAAAATCTTCTTCTTGAATGGGTTCATGCAAGGTTTTAAAAACATGGAATGCTAGATGCTCATCATGCACTCTCAACAACAATTCCCCTTTTTCCACATCTATCAATGCTCTGCCCGTAGCTAGGAAAGGCCTTCCCAAGATGATGGGAGTGTCAGGGTCCTCTTCTATATCTGAGATAACAAAGTCAGCAGGGAGAAAGAATTTTCCCACTTTTACCAACATATTCTCCACAACTCCCAGTGCTTGCTTAGTGGATTTGTCAGCCATTTGGAGAACTATTCGTGTGGACTTCAGCTCAGAAATTTTAAGTTTCCTCATTAGAGACAAAGGCATCAAGTTTATGCTTGCACCGAGGTCACAGAATGACTTCTCAATTGTTATTTTTCCTATGGTGCAAGGTATGTAAAAACTCCCAGGATCATCTTTCTTCTTTGGCAACTCTCTTTGGAGGATAGCACTACATTCCTTTGTCATCTCAACAATTTATCCTTCCTTCAGGGATTTTTTCTTTGTCAGTACTTCCTTCATGAATTTGGCATATAGTGGCATCTGTTCAAGTGCTTCCAAGAAAGGAATATTGATGCCGAGTGTCTTGAATTTGTCCAGAAATTTTGAGTATTGCTTATCCTCATTTTCTTTTTTAAACCTCTGAGGGTATGGAAGTTTGGGGATATAAGGATTCACTCCTTCCCTCTTCTCTTGTAGTTGTGATTCAAGGGTGTTCTTGTATCCCTTTGAAATTTGTACATTTTTGGTTTCTTGATCCTCTTTACTTTTCCCCTCTGTCTCTTCTTGTGGAACTTCTCTGTTGTGTTTGTCCTGATTGATGGCTTCCTTCTTCATAGTCTTCTCACTTTCCACTGTGATTGCTTTGCACTCCTCCCATTTTGTGGCTTTTCCTTTGTCCCTTGGGTGTTTTTCAGTGACATTGGGGAAGGCATTTGCTCTCTTCTCATCCATTTCTGAAATTTGCTTAGCCATTTGCCCCATGTGTCTCTCAAGGTTTCTGATTGAAGTCTCTTGGTTTTTGAATGCCAGGGTCTGATCTTTCCTTACAGCTTCCTGATCTTGTTTTGCCATCTCTTAATTTTTCATGAGTTTCTCCATCATTTTCTCTAGACTTGAGATTCTTTGAGAGTCTGGATTTGGTTGTGGTTGTGTGAAATGAGATAGTTGTTGTTGGAAGTTGTTTGAATTAATTGTGGGGGTACTTTGTGGGTGGGATGTGGATGTGAAAAAGTTATTCTGGTGGTTTTGTGAGTTATTATGGGGTTGGTGATATGTGTTTTGTGAATTTTTGAATTGGTTAGTATTATTGGATGAATGGTTATGGTTGCTTGTGTTGCTGAGGCTGCCAGAGTTGAAGTCCCTTTGTCCTTGATTCTGATGCTCACCCAACCTTGAATTAGAATGAGTCTTCCAGGGTGTCTTGTGTGCATCACCATGAAAATTGTGTTGAAATGAACTTGAAGTGTTGTTCATGCATTGCACCTGCTCAGGGCTTTGTTGCTCAAAATTGAATGTCCCAAAACTTTCTTCAGATTGATTCCACCCATGTGAGGTTTGAGATTGGCGTTGTGTGTTTACTGCAACACCTTGCAGTCCATCAATTTTCTTGGCCATCATTTCTATTTATTGCTGAAGCTGTTGATGCATCTGTTTGTTTTGTGCCAAGAGAACGTCAACACCTTCAAGCTCCAGCACATCCCTTCTCTGGGCTGGTTGGCGTTGTCTTTGATGAGCAAAGAAATATTGATTGTTTACCACCATCTCTATGAGGTTTTGGGCTTCCTCTGTTGTCTTCATTAGCTGCAATGAGCCTCCTGCTGAATGATCTAATGCTTCTTGAGCTTTCTGGGTCAACCCTTCATAGAAGTTTTGGAGTCTATCCCACTCACTAAACATTTCTGGGGGACATTTCCTGATTAAGGCCTTGTATCTCTCCCAGGCATCATACAGCGACTCTCCATCCATTTGAATGAATGTTTGCACCTCTGTTTTCAGCTTGATAATCCTTTGGGGAGGATAGAACTTGGCTAGGAATTTGCTCACTAAGTCTTCCCAATTATTGATGCTTTCTTTGGGAAATGTCTCTAGCCATTGAGTGGCCTTATCCTTCAGAGAGAATGGAAACAGCAGTAGCTTGTAGATGTCTGGATGCACACCACTTGTTTTGACGGTTTCACAAATCCTGAGGAAGATGGATAAGTGTTGGTTTGGATCTTCAAGTGGACTTCCTCCATAGGAGCAATTGTTCTGCACCAAAGTGATAAGTTGAGGCTTCAACTCAAAATTATTTGCATGAACGTTGGGAGAGAGTATGCTACTCCCGCAGTTTCTTGCATTGGGGATAGTGTAAGAGGCCAACACCCTTCTTGCAGGCTGGGTATTGTTGCTCACTCCCTCTTCACACACCTCAGCCTCCATGACTTGCAAGAATCACAAACAAACCAAATGAAACATGACATTCTAATGCTAGAATGTGGTTAGAGGGTTAGGTGACACAATGTGTCAAACAGTTAATGTGCTTAGTTAAAAAGAAAAAAATGCTTAATCTAGACCACCACCTTACTTAATCATTGTCAATCTAATTCAATCCCCGGCAACGGTGCCAAAAACTTGATGTGTGGAAAACGATCCAACACAAAACTCACCAGCAAGTGTACCGGGTCGCATCAAGTAATAAAACTCACGGGAGTGAGGTCGATCCCACAGGGATTGAAGAATTGAGCAATTTTAGTTTTGTGGTTGATTTAGTCAAGCAAATCAAGTATTGGTTGAGTAATTTTGTATCCAACAGTAAGTAAATAGCAGGAAATGTAAAGGGAGAGGGATGAATTGCAGAAATTAAAGAGAACTGAAAGTAAAAGAGCTGAATCTTAAAGAACAAGTAAATTAAATGACTGAAACTTAAAGTGTAAGAAATGTAAATTGCAGTAACTTAAAGTGCAAGAAATATAAATTGCTTGAATGGAAAAGGGATTTGAGGACTGGGATTTCAGAATTTAAGCAAGGGAAATTAAATTGCAACAATTATCAAAGCAAGAGATGATTTGAATTCTACTAGATCTCAAACAGAAATGGGAAATGTGATTGCAGCAGTGGTTCAGCAGAAGAACCAAAAAGATAAAATCAGATCTTAGGACTCCAGAGACTAGATAGCAGATTCTAGATCTCAATTGCCTTCCTAGATCCAAGTTCACAAAGCAATTAAAGAGAAATTAAAGATTGCAGCAGTAAAGGAAATGGAATTGAACTCAATTATGCAGAAGGGAAATTAAAGAGATCTTAGATGGAGATTGAGACAGAAGTTCCTCAATTCTTCACACTCAAGATTCAATCAAAACCCAGTAAAGAAAACAAAAGATCAGAGGTAGAAGAAATGAATTCTCTCCTCCAATTGCAGAAAACAGAAAAATGGAAAGTGAGCTCTCAAGTTGACTAAGGATCAAAATTAAAATGAAGTAAGCTCTCTCCAAAGAAAAAAACTCCCATTCTAATCCTAACTAACACCTATTTATACACTTTCTATTTTGGATCTAAGAATTTTGAGTGGGCTTTTTTATTTGGTGAAGAAATGAATTAAGTTGGATTTTTGAGTCAAATTTAGCCCATCTTGCTCCCAGGAGGCTGCCTTGCTCTTGTGGAGAGCAGAGCAGAGAAGTTGTGTGAGGAAGCATGTTGCGTGCCAAGTGTGGAAGAGGCATTCAGGATGCTGCCCTGCCCTTGTGGAGGGCAGGGCAATGTTGTCATGGTGCGGCCTTGCCTCCCTGCCCGTGCGTCAATGTGCGCGCGCCCAAGCTCTTGGCCGTGCCAAAATGCTGCGCCATGCACCAAGAAATGCTGCCCTGCCCTCCACAAGGGCAGGGCAGGGCAGGCTTTCCTTGTTCTTGGGTGAGGTCCCAAGTTCGAAACTTGCTGGATGGCTTTTGTTACCTTTTTTTCTTGGTTTTCTTGGTACCAAAGTAGCGCCTAATTCCTTGCTTCCTCAAGGTGCTGTGTTCGATCCTTGAAGGTTGAAAACAAGCCAAATTTTGGCTTGTTTTCCTTGTATTTAAGTGCTACTTCTTTCCTTCTTGTACTTGGGTTCGAAACCCATGGGTGGCACTTGGAGAACAATTTCCTTTGAATTATTTTTTATGAGAGCCCGGTATTGCTCTTGAAGAGGGCAGGGCAGAATTTTTTCTTCCTTTGTTCCTTGGCATAGAGTTGTGCTCTGCTCTTATGGAGGGCAGGGCAGTGATGTTTTGGAAGCTTGGTTCATTGTTGTGCTCCCTTGGAGGGCAGTGTGCTCTTGAGGAGGGCAGTGTGGCTTCCTCCCTTCCATGCGCTACACTCTTTTCTTCCTTGGGCCATGCTTTTTTAAGCCACGCTTCACTCTTTTCTTCTTTTCTTCACCTTCAAATAATCAAAACAACCAATCAAAGTATCACTAAATTCACAAGGTTTATAAATCAATTAAAAATCAATTAAATTTAGCTTAAACTTCATGATTTAGCATCAATTAAATGGTGGTTGATTGATTCAAATAAAACATGCAATTCCGCTCTAAATTGCTTACTTATGGTGCAAGAAAGTGCATAAAAACTAATGAAACAAGTGAAATTAGCTTGAGAAATAGGTATATGATGACTTGTCATCAGTTATGAGTATATTGGTGACTTTAGTGGATATTTCATATAAAAGTGACTTGGGTATTCTGGTGAACAATCATAATTTTTCAAGTAAGTATATATCACATTATCACTTTGACATTAGAAGCATAATTATTTGGTTGGAATAATTTTGTTACTCCATAAATCTAATGGCACTGAATGCTTGCCAACATAAACCGTGTGATGTTAAAATGGATAATACTTATTAAAACCACTAACACGATATATAACTCTTTCTTTATATATGGTAAAATTCTCATTGGTATGGCATATAAAATATGATTAGGACCAATCCACACTGTGTAATTACTTTTTGTTGTCACTAATTCATCAGCAAGCAACTAATTGAGTTGTCACACATATCTAAATCCCAAGAAATGAACTACAAAAGTTGTAAAATATAACTATTTAAATTGAATGTCTAATAGGACCAAATCTAGTTAGGTGAATACATTATTATTTAAGCTATAAAATCAGCACTCAAGTTTTAATATACTAAACACAAAATTGTAAGTGTTGAAAGTATGGTTTATTACCTTGATTGTCAAGTAATGCCCTTTGTCTGAATAGAACATCGTCAGATAGGATTCTCCATGTCCTCTCCCATACATGTTTTGGCCTATTCATCGAATTAGAAAACAATAGTGTTGCGAATAGCTTTCTTAGATACTCTCAATACCCCCAATGGCTTGCTTCTTCTATAGCATCGATATATTCCTTATCATCATCCAATAGGCCTTGTGCATAACATGCATCTCTGAATGTGGAGTAGAGAACACCATCAATAGTTATAATCTCTTTATAGCTAGTAGGGCCCCTAACAAAATTCAGAAGTAATCTTAGATAGTATATTTCACCTGATCCCGGTGGAATGAAAAAAATTCATCCAATAACCGAATGAGATTTCCGTGTATACCATTTTCCTGGAGCAGGCTTCCACACAAATTTCGATGGAAATTTCGCATATGTCAAAGAGCGAGCTTCATTGTACTTCTTATTTTCTTCAAACTATCACAGACACAGATTCTTTTTCGAAAGCTTTTCTAGCGACATCAGCTAGGTTTTCATGGTTTTGGAAAACCACCGGTTGCTCTCCTGGCAAGTGAAAACTCAAACAGACAACTAAAAGCTCTCTATAATGGATGTTATACCCAAAGATTCTCCATGCTAATTCACAAGGAGATATATATCTACAATCGTAATACATACTAACTTCATCACATCCATCCTTGTCTGAATTTGATGTGGCACTTTTATAAAATGAAACAGTCACACGGTCATTTTCTTTGGTCACATATTTGAATAAATACTTGATCGATCTTGACTGGTTGCACCACTCAACATTAATGTGTGCGCCATACTTCAGTAAAAGCTTCCTATTGTGTGGGACAACATAACGGTTGTCAAGCTCAACACTTGATTTACTTTTTGTCTTTCCATCCTCTCTTCGCTTGTAAATAGGATAACCATCTTCGTCAACTGTTGTACTATTAACAAATCTCTTGAAAAAGTGTCTTATATACTTTCTATTTTCCATTCATGGTGAGTCCTTCTTGATGTTTCTACATGGTCCGTGCATCATATGTTTCTCTACAGCTTCATAGTATATAGGATCAGTATCCTTATCTGGAATTTCGGCACTTATAATTCGATCAATATCTTCTCCAGTTGGATACTTGTCATCACGATGCAAAAACAGCAAAATGTGCGCGTGTGGAAGTCCCCGCTTTTGAAATTCAATTGTATAAACAACTATCATTAAAATAAATGAAGGCATGAATTAGCATATTTATTAAAGCGAAAATACATACGTTAAAATTTTATTTCCATGACCATGTTTCTTTTATTTTAATACTAAAGATATAAAGAGTTCCACAGTCATTTAATAATGTATATTAAAATTTTTTAAACTATTTTTACTATTTGGCATGAAAACATTTATCAATATGAAATGTGTAGTAAAAAATATATAATTAACATATGATTAAAATACATTCGAATTACTTTCACAATAAAACATCTAACTAATAAATCAATTAAATGGGTAATTTTGCACATAGACCGCCTAAAAAACCAATAAAAATATTTCACTGCATCTTAGTAAAAAATTGACATAAAGGGTTGGTTTGTAATGACTCTTTTATCAAGATTTATTTATTAGTAAATTTTTTTCATGCGATCTATGCGACAAAATATAAATATAGTCAAGGGGGTTATTTACTTGCAATTACCCTTCCAAATATTCTATTCTTTCTGATGTCTTGGATGAGTCGATCCAGTTTGAGTTTGAACGCTCAACAAACCATATCTGGTCGGTCTTCTACATTTAGTTTCCTAATTTTTAGAAAATCTTCAAACTCTAGCCACTTAGGATTACAAGTAAATGTCAAAAACAGGTCAAGATAACCAACAACTCTACAAATTGCCATTGCATCTTGGTAATTTTGTATCATATATCTTGTCCCTCCTACGAAAGATGATGGCAATATTATACATTTTCCCTTTGATGAAGGTGTTGTTTCTCCCATTAAGGCATTAACACAGCTTCTGTTATTTCCTTATACATCTCAATGCTAAATTTTTTCTGATCTAGTTGGATGTATGTTAATCTAGAAGACTCAATCATTGAAAAACTATCCACTAAGAATTGTTGGAATAGTCTTCTAGAATATAATAATGGAGACTCATCAGCTAGCCTTTCTTGTATCTTGTATACAAAAAAATCTTTCAGCGATACATTTTGACGACCCCCTTTAGAATTACTACTTTTCTTATTCAGAGGTATATCTTCCTTGTAACCATCTTCTCCATAAGGAAACAATAAAGGATACTGTAATCTCAAGTATGCAGGATTAAGTTAGTTTATTCTCTGTAATCTTCCACTCTGCGTCTCAACCACAATGTCCCTATCGGTTTTTTCCAAATCAAAGTCACCCACAATAAGTGCAGAAACTTCATTTGTTGATGGCAGATTATACCGTCTACCGTCTTTACCCCTCTTGCCCAACAATCTTAGTTTGATGGTAGATCTATGGTCAGCTCCCATTTTCTTTCGAACCATACGGAATGCCTTTACCAGCACATTATTTTCATCTAACATTTTCTTCAATTCTCTAATAATGTCTTCATTTATCTTATTATTATTTTCTCTGCTACATGTCATCCCAATTCATATAGATATATTAGTATCGAATTATGTTATAAATATTTATTTCAGATTTCAACAAACAATAATTTACACATATTATATTTCCAACCCATACCTGACTGCTGAAATGCGATTATGAATCTCATTATGTGTATCAAACACATATAGTTGTGCAAATTTTGCCGTATTTTCTTCTTGTGGGATGAGGCTTCCCATTAAATGATAGTGCTTCCCATATAGGATAAAAGTTTGTGGACCTCTCCCATTTGCCACAGTTTGGTCAATCTTTGCACCCATAGAGGTGAATTAAAACATACTGTTATAAGTCCTAATATTATTGCAAAAGTGTTTGCTTCTGATATAATTATCAAATAACAAATCATACAACACTTTAGGAGCTTCTTGCAGGTGAAGAATTTCTACCTGACCTCCTTTACAACAAAGTGTGTATTTGGGATCATTTATGTTGTAATATTTTTGTGTCCTTTCTTCGTACTAGAACAATGCATGACAAAATTCACATTCGTAACTTACATCCCCCATATGCCAGTACTCTGCATTATAAAATAACATTAGCTTTCTGGTTGTATAGGATTTAGTAAGGTTTCAATGTTCATATAAACGAAATATGTCTTATTTTTATCAACTACCTTTGTTTTGGAATTTGCCTTGATTTGTGGTGCTGGTCTTGTTGTGCCAAACTCTTCTGCCTACATTAGTGATAACATCAAAATTATATTCGACTGAACTTTCTTAAGCACTACAAATTTTACCTTCCTTGTTTCTGTGTTATCTAAGTAAGAAGCAGGTCATATACTATATTTCTTAAACTATATTATTTTTTATCTTTCACTTGAAACTTATTAAAGATGTGTTATATTTCTGTTTTCAAATAGATGCAAGAGGTTTCTTATATAAATAAGTTAGATCCTAACTACTTAAAATGATCTCGATAAGCTTTTCTTTATGCTATCTCTATGATCCCACTCATATTTATTAGATCTTGTTCTTAAAATATAGTATATCTATTTGATAATATACTATAGTGGTATGTTTAATATTTTTTAACATATTAAGTCAGTGCACTATTGAATTTCATGCTATATATATTGAATATTTTAGTTATATCCATATATATATATATATTATGTTCAACAATAGGTAATTGTGTTTCCTATATCTCTCGAAGTCCACCAATTTTTCTATGTTTTAACTAATTTTTATGACAAAACCAATCTAGTGTACTTTTTCAAATATACATGTACTTTAAATAGTTTAAATTATTTAGAAAAATTTAAAACAATTTATTAATATAATGATAATAAGTTAATTATAGTCCTATTTCTTTTTACCTAAATGCAAGAGGCTTTGTGGCCTAGATAAATTATATCCAATATATTTAGAATATTTCTAATTAGATTTGTCAACCTTATGCCATCTGTATATATATTTATTTGGCTTTTTAATTAGTATAACACATTAGTTTGAATGAGCCAACATTTTAATTATGATTTAGCTTTACTTACTTTTTGGATGCGTTATCTAGTAGGATGAGTTAACCTCAGTATTACCCAAACTATCCGATGAAAATGTTAGTGTATGATGCATTGAGACATTTTTTGCCGGGCTTCGGACTTTTTGCTCACGGAGAATGTCAAACTTTCTCTAATTTTGTCCCATGTCGATCTTTCGTCTACTATGTTACAATAAAAAATGAAATGCAAGCAATAATGTACAAACTAATTATTTACTCAATAAATGTTCATTCACAAACTAAGTGTTCAATAGTATATTCTTCTCTATCTCTTCAACTTATGAATCTATTTTAACACACAAATACATACCTCTTGTTTGTTCCAATGAGTTCAAACTGGTTAGACGAAGTGGGATTGTCTTTGGCGTTGTATTCTCTTTTTTCTGCTGTAGTGTCATGATCTTCTTCCTTTTCTCAGTCATAATACTCCTCCTTTTACCTCTAGCCACCAAGGAACTTTGACTATCCATGGATAAGTTCTTTTTTAGTGTGATTAGTAGTGTATAGATCTGAAGAACCACATAATGATATATATATCTTTCTTTGAAGAGTTGAAAAGCTGTTGTTCTTGCTTGAACAAATGCAAGGTTTGCTAATACATCTGATGTTTGTGGCTTCTTGTTAATGTATCTACTGGTGTTGCAATTATCTTACTACATAGGATTAAAATTTTACTGCATCTTGGATGTTTTCATTAAAGTGTTTATTTTGTTCAATATCAAATCATTAGTTTTCCTTTAGTTGTTGGATTCTACAAAACTTAATTTGTTTTTTCAAAATAAAAGTCCTTTAATTAAAAATATATTTTTTTTAAAAAATGATGGAATTTAGTTTATGCTAAAGCCCAAGTGATTTCTTTTTATAGCACATTATTACTGATTTGGTGAACTCTAAAAATAATTTATACATTATTGATTTTATGTTTTTTTTTCTTCAATTAAATGCAAGAGGCTTTTGATATAAGTGAGTTAGATCCTAGCTATTTAAAATGGACCTATTAAGCTTCTCTTTATACTATCTCTATCATATTTATTATAATAAGTATTGCAGAAAATTACCACTCATCTTTATAAGATCTTTCTCTTCAGATACGGTATGTATATTTGATATAAACTATATTGTGATGGTTAAAATTTTTTTTCTTAACATCTTAAATGAGTACACCCTTGTATTTTATACTATAAATATTATCTATATCCAATATATCTACATACATACATACCATGTTTAATATTAGGTCATTGATTCTCCTTTATTTGTTAGAATCCATTATTTTGATTTTTTTTCTCGCAAATTTAAAATACCTTTTAAAATTTGTATAACTTAAATAATTTCAATTATTTTGGGTTTAAAACACTTTTTTATGTATAAAGATAGCTAGTAAGATATTCTTAAATAATTGGAAGATTCTATGTCCTAAATGGGTTATATTTAGTCTATTTAAAATGTTCCTAATAAGCTTCTCTCTTTATACTATCTTCTTTGTATTTATTATTATAAATAGTATTTTAATAAAATACTACATTTTTTTGTTATCCTCTTCATAATATCCCTTTCTTCGAACATGGTATATGTATTTGATAATCGATTAAACTGCTTAAAGTATATTATTTTTTCTCTTTTAATTAAGTGCAAGAGGCATTTAATACCATATTAAATTGGTATATTCAATATATATACTATATTCAACATCAGATCATCGGTTTTCCTATATCTGTTGTAGTCTAAATGATGTCAACTTTTTAGCTATCCTAAAATACTTTTTTTAAACATAAAAGTAATTTAAATATTTTTAATTTAACATCAATTTTAAAATATTTACTTAAATATAAAGATACATGGTAAGTTATTCAGCTTTTCTTTCTTTTATAAATAAATGCAAGTTGCTTTGTGTCCTAAATGAGTTATATCCAAGCTATTTACTTTGTTACTAATAAGCTTCTCTTTACTATAATTTTTTTGTACTTTTTGTAGAAAATATTTTAGTAATTACAGCTCAATTTTTTGTAGAACCTTATTAATTATGTAGACAGTAATATAGATCATTTATAAGTTATTCAGTTTTTTTTTGTATAAAACAATGTAAGATGCTTTGTAAATCAATTCAGTTTTATCCAAGCTATTTAAAACATTTCTAATTGTCTTCTCCTTATGCTACCTTTTTAGAATTTATTTTAAATTTATGTTAATCAGTTACAACTAAACTACACATAGTCTAAAGTATTTTAATAAATTACCACTTATTTTGCTGGAATCTTGCATTGAATATTTTCATATAATAGTTGTACATGTCATATTGCTCTTCTAGTTCTTAATACAATATAAGACATGATGATTGTTACTCTTTACATATCTTCTATCCCACTTCATACATCATGAGGCTAACTAAAAAATAACGCACAACTATTACATTAACCATAAATTGTCTAAACACTAAACACTTCAACTGATTCAGCATAATTAAATTTAAATACTAAACTTGCAGCATGAAACTTACTAACAAAAAAAACTTTTGAACTTGTTCTCTTCTCTTCACTTCACAAACCATCAGACCATGTGAAGACTCTCCGAGCGCAAAGTCACGGTCTTAACAGGCATGTTCTCCTAAAAGCTTTGGTGCATCAAATGCTTTCTCTTCGCAAATTTGTACCCAACTCTTGATATCAAAACATCGGTTCTTACACCGTCATTAACACCGGTATAACTTGTCATACATTCCATAATAGAAAAGATATTTTTCCCACAAATCGAGTAGGATTATATGGAATGCCAAGTTCTGAAATCTTAACCAACTTTTTCCAATGCAATTGATTCTGATGATCATGCTTGATATTCCACACCACAATGGTTCTACTATATCCAACCATTTCAAATGATATGAATCCAACACCGTTGTTGAAGTGTGAGGGAGTGATATGTTATCTTTGCCTCGAGCGAAATTCTCGATTGATGGAATACATTTTCTTGCAATGTAAACATGCCTATCATAGTTGGATAAGTATAACTTTGACCATCCCAGCTGATCCAGTATGCAATACCCTTGTCCACAACACAATTGGGACCCAACTTTTTAACATCACTTTGAAACAAACCGGACTGGGTCCAATCATTTTCATTTGAGTTGTAAAGAGACCATGCCATGGTTCTGTCATAATAATTTCTCTTGTATAAATGGACAATGCGATACTCCATAGTATCATGCAAAAATTCAAAAGCATAAAGAGAAATCGAGTAGATACGATGTTTTTTTGCCTCATCAGAGACAATATTCAATTGTCTAGTGAGCGGATTCCAAATCGGCAAGCTGGACTCCATTCTTTTTTGAGAAAGTTTAATACAGAACACACCATGATCAGACCCGATCACTGAGTAATACCCGAACTGATTGATGAGAGCAGGAATGTATAGTAGGATTTGTTGTCCAGCATCTATAACAGTTCTTGAAACCCATTATGAGTCAGTATCCGAAGTAGGATATCCAACCCCAATAATGACACTTATGTTCTTATCCTTGGTCTTGCCCCAGTGCTGCTTGACAAACAATGGTCTGAATAGCCTGCCATTCCATATATTGTTGATGGTTCTGCGTCTGACAATTGTTTTTCCATCAGCCTTAGCAAAGATCTTCCATAGGATATCGTCACCAAGATATGGCAGTGTTGTTTTCTTTAGTGTGATATCACTCATCCTCTAAATGCAACTAAGAATCACTACTAGAAAACTAGTTATTACAGACGGATATTTCCGACGGATTTTATCCCACTGAAATACAGAGGGATTTTCAGAGGGATTTTTTGTCGGAAAACAAAAAAAATGGATTAGCATAAATTACAGACGGAAAATAAAATCCGTCGATAATTCCGTCGGAAAAATTAATTTTTTTCCGTGAGAAATGGTTACAGACGGAAAATCCGTCTGTAATTAAATAAACAAAATGATGCGTTTTATTAAATTATTACAGACAGAAAATCCGTCTGTAATTTAAATTTTCCGTCTATAAATATTGAGATAACACTAATCTTATCTCTATCCACTCAATCCATTTACACTCCACCCATATCAAATCCTCTCTCCGTCACCGAGTTGCTTCTTCTCTCCGTCGCACCAATTTCTTTTGCCGCTGGCGTCACAGATCCCTCTCCATCGTCCCTTGCGTCGTACGCTCCCTCCGCCACCGCATCCAACCCTAACCCCAGAGCTTCATCGCGCCTCCAACCCTAATCCCAGAACTTCGTCGTGCTTCCAACCCCTGCTTCGCCGCTCCCTCCATCGACGCTCCCTTCGTCTCAAAGCCTCCGTCGTGCTCACTCTGTCGTAAGCCTTCAAACGTCGCTCCTTCCTCCATGACTGAAACCCGTAACGCTCTGCTTTTTCTCCTGCGTCGTGGCTTCACCTTCCTCCAAACAAAATTGAAAAACCCTAACCTGGAGGCCTTCCACTGCAAACCTACCGATCCCTAATTTCGTCTCATCATCAGAGGTAAAATAAAATCCCTTTCGCCCATTTCAACCCTTCTCCACCCCCAACAGTCTCTATATCCTCTCTCTAATTCAATTGTACAATTTTATTTTCCTCTTTATTCTCTCCCTTTCGATGTTCTGTTTTTATTCTGCTGAGAATTGAAATTGCTGGCTGAATTAGCTTAATTTTAGGTCTTCTAATCACCTTTCAGTTTTATTGTTGTTCCTTATTTTTCGATTATTTTATTGCCGCAGATTGAAAATGAGTAGGTGTGGGAGTAGAATAGTCTACGTTGGGAACCTCCCTGGTGATATTCGTGAAAGAGAAGTAGAAGATTTGTTTTCAAAGGTACTTTGCTATTTTCATTCGTGAAAGAGTTTGATTTTTCATTTGCTTAATACTTACCAATAGAAACTACTTTACACCTTGTGATGCCTTTGCTGATTTTTCGTGTCCTTGTTCATTTTAATTTTGGCAGGTTGTTTAAATTTGAGCTCTTGTGGTTTTAGGAATGTTAAAAGCTTTGATGCAAAATTTGGCATATAAAGTTGTTAAATTACTTGCTGCAGAAAATTCAGCAGATTGGCGCCAACTTGTATGAAATTTTGGGAAAAATATGTACGGTAATTTTTAATGAAATAAGTTGAATAATGAATCTGATGATGATTTGCAGAACTGCATCACACTAACAAAGGAGAATGTCAAAGGCATAATCATGGTAACTTTTACTTTCTATTTGGAATTCATTTTCATTCAAACATATATCAGCTTTTTCTAGTTCACTATTATCCGTTCTCTTCAAACAATTGTTCATGTTTGACCTAATAACTAATAACGGAAATTAATAACTAATAATATTTAACTGCCATATTTTCATATTAAGAAAGGTCTTTATTTTAAATAAATTATATTAATCATATAAAACTATCCTCTTTATCTTTTGAAAACCTTAACAGTAGAATAGTAAAAATTGATTCATTCTTAATCTTACAAGCCACCTTTTTTGCAGTGCATTTATGATTGGAGGTAGGAAACTAATAACCAATGCACATTGTGTGGAACATGATACACAGGTAATTTCCTTAAGGGTCCTATTTTCTCCAGGATGTAGATCCTACAATATAAATTTTATTAATAAATTATATTATGTTCATAGATCTTAGAATTAGTTGCCGAAAGGTTATAAATAGCTGCCAACTTTTTCATTGTTGTGGTTTATTGCAGGTTAAAGTTAAGAGAAGAGGGGAATAATTGAATCTTATTATATATAGCATCAAGAACTGTACCACTAAATATTTTCTGATTAGGTAAGGTAGCTACATTAGTATTTTATGAGGCGAGAGATTGATTATCTTCATCATTTTTTAATCTTTTGTTCAAAATTTTAAAAGAATATTGAATTGAACTCGAACTTGGACTTATCGTTATCCATTTTGAATGACGTTGCTTGTTGCGTGTTGATGGTAATGTTGCTAATGAGAATCAGAGGGATTCTGTGTGTGCTTTTAATGTGAATTTACTATTGTCTTAGGTGTTTCTAACACTTTAAGGATTACAAAAAAGTTTTCTTTCTGCTTAGTTTTTAGCTTAGTGTGGAAATCAGATACTTTTGAAATAAGGGTCTGCTTGGTTGAGTAGGAGGAAAAGGGGAAGTATAGGATGCTGTGATTACATTTCAATTTTTCCTTCTCCGATCTTTGATATGATATATCAAGAAAGTGTAAAGGGATTCTTATTCTGAAATTTATGACGACCGGATTTTTACTAACTCTTCTATGCAGCCACAATGGCTTTGATTGAAAACGTGATTTGGACTTCTGTAAGCAATAGGAGATGGTTCATATTCATTAAATATTAATTTATTTCTATGGAATTTTATTAAATGTTACTAATGGTATCCTTCAGGTAAAAGACGACCATGGCGAGCATTTTTGTGTTTTTGAGTGCTAGTAGTAATTATCAAAGCCCAAGCCCATGAATAGCCATAATCAAATCCTTGCATAGCTTCTGGTAATCTTGTATGCAGTTTACATGGTAAATTCCCCTTGCTGCTCTTCCCTCTGTTACTATATTAGTAAGCAAAGATAAGATGCAAAATTAAAGCTTCTATTATTGGTTGCAGGTGAGGAAAGGGCATTCAAAAATTTCCCAGCATTAGTTTATGCCTAACCCTTCTTTTTCCTTTCATTCTTTCGAATCTTGTTATTGACAGCCTTCAGAACTGTAAGGATACACATGCAACGTGCCAAAGATCTTTTTCCTTTGCTTTTATCTATTGAAATTTGATATGGTAAAAAAATTCGTTTCAGTTACTATTTGTCCTTTGAAATTGAGTGGCTTAGGCATTTATAGATTTGGCAATTTTAATATCTATTTACAGGTTTGCTAGGATCAACTTCCACAAATTCAGAGTACTTTGCCTCTGCCTCAGCACTTGCACCACCATTCATGCTTTGCTTCTGATTATATGTATGCCTTTTTCTTTTGTTTTTTATTAATTTTTCCTCTGCAAGGCCTTTTATTTGCTATTATGAGAGCAACAGTAAGAAAGAACAACAAAAAAATATTTTAAAATGAATTTAACTATTTAGCTATATAAATTTTGTTCAAAAGGCTATCCTTATCCTTTTAAATGCTATAATTGTTGTTGTATTAGATGATAAGGTTGACCAAATAACCATTTTAGTTGTTTAAAAGTAAGCTAAATTTTATATTTAAGCATATCTTGATGAAGAAAATCAAAATGATGATTCAGGTAGCATTTGCAAGAAGGGCGCTGAAAGATTTAGATTTGAGGATAGCTCGTAGTTAGGCCTTTTTCCTTTTCAATTATGTTAGTAGTTGGTAGTGTTAGGGATATAGATGTTATGGTTTAGGTTTATGTATATTTTAGCTTCCCTTTTACCTTATTGCCATGCTAAGGTGACAAAGCTAAAGCCTGCGGATCTGCCTTTGTATTTGATGAATACCTTTCTGTCTTCATAATTCTATATTTGCACAGTTGTGTTCAATCTTTGAATACTCGGGCATATCTGTTGATGTGCAGCTAGAAGTGCAGTTAGTATTTCTTTGATGTTGGAACAAAGCTTTGGAGAAGAGAACTAATTCAACAGGTGAGACATAGTGATCTTCAACACCATATCCTGTTGTTGAGTTACTTCCAATATTGTTGAAGAGCAGAGAAGTAGATTATGTTGTTGAAAGGTACTGCTTATGGTGGTGTCTGATCCTGCAAGTTGGAGTGAAAGTGGTCTTATATAGTAGAAAGTTAGTGATCTAGCGCTCTACTTTTATAAATTCTTATTTCATAAAGTATTTATATATATATATATATATATATATATATATATATATATTTCTTTTGATGTTTGCAGATCTTGATGACACCCTTTATGCTTACAGTATGGGGTTATCAGCTCAAAAGGCAAAGAATATTAAAGGTACCAGATTGTTAACATATAATGCTGTATTACTGTCTAAAAATACATCTACAAGTTCTTTCTTATTCATATCAATAATTGGCACCAATTGCAAATCAACTTTATTGATGATAGTTATTTATTTAGTTTAGTTGATAGAGTACGTACAAACTCTCTTCGTCGATTTTCAATTCTTTTGTGTTTCATTTTTTAAAGTTGTCCATTTTAAATGTGATAGTGATGATAAAAAAGTTGGTTTAATTTGTCTCAAGATATGGACATAATTGATGTTTGAATGTGTTCTTAATTGTCCATTTTGTAGTGTTCAAGTTGGTATTTTGTTGTGGTTAATTGGTTATGTATGAAAATGACAACTAAAAGTAAAATAGAAGTTTTGTAACTAATAAGTTAATGGCTAAATGCATGTTTGAAATGAAACCGAAGCAACTTAATTTATTCCATTTTTTGCATATTTATAATTGTAAGTAGAGCATTCCAATAGGCAACAATATTGGTGTTTCTTAAGGTCCTTTAATGATTTGTTTTAAAAAGCATTTTTAAATGAGTATATTGAAAGTAAAGTATTTTATGCTGTTCTGATTAATCATATTGCTGCAATGTAGTTTAATTATTAATCATATTGAAAGTAAAGTATTTTATGCTGTTCTGATTAATCATACACATGCAACATGCTGTTCTGATTTTTAAATGCTTATTGTTCTTGAGAAGAACATACAGTGGGGTGCATCAGAGCCTTGGTTTATTTGTTTTATTGTTTGGGTATATTGTGTTGTCCATCTTGGTTGAAGTAAATTTTCAAAACAAATTGTGTGAAACTTCTTTCATGGCAGTATATGCTTGTAAGTTCTCGATTAAAATATGATAGGCTGTAGCAAGTGAAGGCAGAACAGATGATGCCAAATGAAGGGGTGATGCATTTGCTCGAGCATTTTCTACTCACTTGGCACGGTAATACTGACATTCCTATTATGTTTTGATGGTTTGGTACCATTATTGAAAATTTGGCATCTATTTGCTTATTCTGTACTTGGCTTTTGTTTTCTTCTCTTCCATCCCCAATCACAATCTCTTATTCTTTCTTTCCATCTGTAGGAGTTCAATCAAGCTTTCTCAACTTTTACTGACACTGAAACACAACTTTTACTGACACTAACAATTAGTGAAGCTTAAGTTGAATTAAGAAGTCTTCGTTGTCATTAAGTTCTCTATGTGCTAGTCTTATCCACATTTTTGCTTATTCTAGTAGAGGGTTTGCCTTAAAATTTGCTAGTCTTAATTAATCCACTTTTTAATTATTTTATTTTTGTTCTGATCTCTGCTTTTCTCTGTTTTGATTCTTTGGCATAAATTATTCTAGAGGTACCTTTATGAGTGAAGCAAAATTTGTCATGTGTACATTTAATATAGAGAAGTGAAGTTGGCAGTGATAACGGGGCATTAAAGTATACAACCACTATTTGATAATGGTTCAATTGAGAGTTTTCGTTTAGCTCTTCGTATATTTTGGTATTAAAGTATATGATTGTACTTTGTTATGGCAGGTATACTTTATTTTGGATAATGCTACTACTTAGTAAGCTTGCATTCAGCTACTATGAGGTATTATGTCTTCAAATTTTACTACAGTTCCTCCTTTACCCTCCTTTAAGAAGCTCATGGTTATTGCTTTTTAAGAAGAGATGTGATTCTCTATTTACTGATTCTTTTATAGAAAATTGTTCATGCAAAAAGAGACTACTTCTGGAGTGCAAAATGCTTTAAATAATATATATGCTTTATTTTTATTCAAGCATTCCAATTCACTCCAATTCCAATTTGGGTTTTGATTCTATTTCAGTCAGGAGATATCAAGATTAACTTTCAATGTGAAGCTTGATGCTGCTGATGCAATTTAGTTATCTATTAATATGTTAGATTATTCTATCTTTAAGTGCTAAGTGTAATTTGTGACATTCATGTAACATTAGGATGGTCATTTTATTTTTTTAGGTATCTTTTTATTAAGACAGTGAGATATTGGCCAATGATGTTGAAAAATAACATCCAATTTTATTGGTATCATGTAATGAATATTATGTTTATTTATGTGATTTTTGGCTTTCTTTTTTCAATTTACAGTGTTTGATGGAGTAAATTTAGAAAACAAACATAAAGTATTTATTTTGCAATGGAAAAATTAAAAAAAAGTCTATTTTATCTTACTGACGGATTTACAGATGGATTTTCTGTCTGTAATCAGAGTGAGATGATTTTCCAAAGTTCAAATTACAGACGGAAAATCTGTCAGAAAATCTGTCTGTAATTACAGACGGAAAATCCGTCTGAAAATCCGTCTATACTTACAGACGGAAAATCCATCGAAAAATCCGTCTGTAATTACAGACGGAAAATCCGTCTGAAAATCCGTCTGTAATTACAGACGGAAAATCCGTCGGAAAGTTCGTCGCTTGCGGGAAATGGATGGAGAATTTACAGAGGGAAAATCCGTCGGTAAGTGGTAAAAATCCGTCGGTAAGTTTCCGACGGAAAAAAATCCGTCGGTAAACAATTTCCGACGAGGCTTTTACAGAGGGACAAAATTCGTCAGTAATTTCGTCGGTAACCAAAAATCCGTCTGTAATAAAGACTAAATCTGTCTGTAAATCTGTCTGTATTAATCAATTTTCTAGTTGTGAATTCTTTATGAAAAATTGTTGAGGACAAATTCAGAACTTTGTGTGAGTATGGTGTATATAGATTTGAGTTATGTATTTAGATTGAGAACCTATAAAATTTATAATAAGAATGAAGTATAGGAACAAATATGTACCTTTTAACAATATCCAAGTAAACATTGAGTCATTTTTCTTATTAGCAATTATGGAAAATGCTCCTATATTTACAATACTTGGTTCTTACTTGTTTTGATATAGATATTTTTATAAACCAAAATATTATTTGTTAACTAAAGGGAAAAATTATTTCGTTACATTTCTATGATTTATTTCTATTGATTATTATTATTATTATAGAAATGAGTTAACTATTTTTACAATTAAACTTATTCTACTGAAGAAAAGGTCTGCTCATCCCTTTTAACCTATTTAGCAGTAGAAACATAAATATGGTAGCTTTATGTATTGACAGTGCTTTGTACATTTCAATGCACGCTAAAAGTTGTTGTATCCTTTTTCCAATTAGGATATACGTAGTAAATTTTCATAAAAATGTTTACAAATAATGACTTATTTAAATATAACTTTGTACATCAGTATACTTCATTAAAAAAAAGGTGATTTAAAAATTAAGATTTGTATATTTTCCATTTTGTCCAAATAAGTTGATGGTCTCAGGATGTGATTGCTAAAGTCCAAAACATGTTACCCTTAGTAGAATAATGATAAATATTTTTTTAACACTCCAAAAGCTTATTTGTTCACTAAAGACAAAATTTATTTCATTATGCTTTTACAAATTAGGTCAGATGATTATTACTTTTAGAAATAAGTTGACCATTTTCACAAATAAACTTATACTATATTACTATCACAAACAAGAATCAGTATACATTTTAACTTATTTGTAGTAGATGATTAAAGTTAGTAGCTTTATGTCTTTGCATCTCTTCATAAATGTTAAATAAAAATGTCAAAACGCCCTTATATGGGGTATTATAAAATAATAAGCAAAAACAAAAAGGTTTTATAGAGTATGTTTGAGCCTCTGTTTGCGAATGGATGCTCATCTGACTGAATTTTTCAAATAATGCAAAATCCCATGTGAAAACAAATGCCGATGCACTACAAAAGTTGCTGTATAGTTTCTTTAATTGGGATATATAGGTATTCAAATATCAAAAAATTATTTACATTGATTTGGTTAACTATAACTTTGTACATCATTATGCTTCATTCACAAAAAGGTGATTTAAAAACTAACATTTGGCATTTGCTATTCTATTAAAAAGAGTTGATGGTCCTGGATTCAGCATTGAAGACAAAAATATGTTGAGATTATTATAGTAATTATATCGAGCACTCAACATGCTAGTTTTATACATGCTTAAGCTTACACAACATAATATCTAGCATTAGAACTTAGAAGTCAACCCACAGTTCATTAACTCCAAAATTGTCATTGATTCCACCACTTCTTATGTAAAATGGAGTTATTATACTTTTGTCTTGAGTATGAACTATAATGGTTTTTTGTTTTATTATGATCAGTTAATATGCTGTCTTTTAGAATACAACCCTACAAACAAACAAAAAAATTGATTGAAAATAGCCAAGGCTTTTTTTATTTAAATAAAAAAAATTTATTTACAATTTAATTTGGGATGAAAAAAGTTATCAATATGATTTTAGCAGTCAATAAATATGGAAACAAATTTAAGAAAATATTCGCAGCCATAGTTAACGGAAACAAAATAAATTTGCTTTCTCATTTTTACACACAATGGCAACGTAAATATTATAAAGTTTTTTACCCATATTTTTGTTATACTCGGGAGAGAAAATGGATTAGGTTTTGAAATAAATTGAAGCTATTATGATGTCTTGTTATTAATGAGACATGTATACATTGTCTTCATATTAACTATGTTCTTTAAATTTTAAAATTTTTCTGTAGCTTAGATTTAGAACCACACCAGTTGAAGGTTTCATATTTATATATAGGCCCAACTGTTATTTTTATTTATTTTTAAAGTATGAAAAGTTTTATTTCTATTTAAAAAATCAAACAAATTTAAACTTTTTGTAAAATTTAAAAAAAATATTTAATAATATTAGTTATGTGTATAGGGATAATATAATTAATTAAATAATAATAGAAACTTGTTTATTATTAATTTATTTATCCGATAAGTAAATTTTAATATGTTAATAATAATATTATTGATTTTTCCTTATTTTTAAAAACAGTTTATTAAATAAATACTAACAATATTAAGTATTGTGTTGATATTTAATAAAAAAATAATATTAAATTTGCTTTAAAAATTTTAAGACAAAACATAATATTATAAATATTAAAAGTAAAACTAAAAGACACTTATATATACTCAAAAGATCGTATATTCCAATATCAGCACAATATCCAACTTGTTTCTATAGTTATATTTAAAAAATTAAATAAATTTAAAATTATTTTTTTATTAAAACTTTAAAATTGTTTTAGTAACCTTAGTCATGTGTACAGTTATAATATAATAAATTAAATAATAATAAAAACGTGTTTATTATTAATTTATTTATTCAAAAAGTAAATTTTTTAATAATTTTAATTTTGCACTGCGATATATTTAGTATTGATTATTTTACTATACATATATAGCCATATAATTCAGAATGAAAATTATTGTTCATATAATCTTTTTAAAAATGATAAATTATGTATTTATCTATTATACATTAAGACTAAGTTTGGTAAAATTTTTTAAAGAGATATTTGTGTTTTTTAAAAGTTCAAACTTCTCATTTTATGTTTGATAAACCAAAAAGATCATGTGCTTGTGCTTGCAGTTTTTAAAAGATCGGTGTATTTTTTAAAGCATCTAAAATAGAATTTTTTAAAGTTAACTTGTACTTTTCAAAATTTAAAAGTCTAATATAACTAATTTTAAAATTTAATGCTTGTATTTATGTCTATAATATTTTTAAATTTTAAAAACTATTTTATCAAATACAATTGTTGTTGCTTGTATTTATTGAAAACTATTTTTAGTTTGATTTATCAAACATAAATGCTACAACTCTTGAAAAATAAAAATTTTACCAAACTAAACCTAAATTTAATTTTTCTACTCCTAAATGGACGAAATTAGAAAATAATGTGAAATATAACGCAATATATCTATTTAAGTATATTTATGTTGTTATACAGCATGCATGAAAGAGAGAATAGAATAGATAGCTTAGCTTCTTTTTGTATATAAATTGTGTCAGAATCTCTATAAAACTTTTGTCCTTCTTTGCATCTGTTTTCTAATTAATGGCAACATTTTTTTTGTTTTGATGGGATGCGCATTGCAATATACAATAATAGATGATAGAGTTATTTTCTCTCTCTTGCAAGGGTGGGGACTTGGACTTTTATGATAAAAGGGGTTGAATAGTCTGCAAACTATATGTGGTTTATCTTTGGTATGATTAGAATTTAGAAATAACCACCCACCTCATACCATTAGAGTAAGCATGCTCAAATGGAAAAATAGAAAAATTAAAGGGTGAACATATATAATGTAAATTAAATAAAAGGTGATGATGGACGGAAAAAATTATAATAGAATGGATGAAAACTTAGGAAAGTTGTAATAAGAAAGAGTGCTCTTATTAGGTGATATGAAAAAGAGCTCCTATATCTACAATTTTTGGTCGCTAATCATTTAATGAGAATTATTTTTTAATACTCCAAAAATTTATTTGTTCTCTAAAGACAAAATTTATTTCATTATGTTTTTACAAATTATGACAAATGGTTATTATTTTTAGAAATGAGTTGACTATTTTCACAGATAAGTTTATATTATATTACTATGATAAAAGGGAATCAATATACATTTTAAAAATATTTTAAGTGCATCAAAAATACTAGTATATCAGTTATTTTAACCGTTGATCTAAATTATAAAAAATATATACAATATATATTAATTAAAATCAACAGTTAAAACAATTGGTGTGCACTTGAAATGTTTCTATACATTTTAACCCATTTTGTAGTAGATAGTTAAAGTTAGTAGCTTTATGTGTTTGCAACTTTTCATAGATGCTAAATTAAAAATGTCAAAACACCCTGTATAGGATATTATAAAATAATAAGGCAAAACAAAAAGGTTTTATAGAATATATTTGAGCCTCTATTTGCGTGTGGATCCCATCTGACTAAATTTATCAAATAAGATAATATCTTATGTGATAACAAATGGCGATGCACTCCAAAAGTTGGTGTATAGCTTTTTCAATTAGGATATAAATATTCAAATATCAAAAAATTATTTACATTGATTTGGTTAAATATAACTTTGTACATCATTAAAGGTGATTTAAAAACTAACATTTGACATTTGCCATCCTATCCAAAAAAATTGATATTCTCGAATTGCTAACACTAAAAACCAAAATATGTTAAGCTTATTATAATAATTATATTGATGCACTCAACTTGTCAATTTTATATAGAGTCATTTTATGGTGCTGAAAACAAATTTTTTTTGCCAATGCTGAAATTGCGTGGCATGATGAAGAAGGAGACGCGTGGTACTACTGCCTCTAAAGTGCCGACAATTTCTACGCCAAGGTTGATGGTGATGTATGCTGAAAAATAGGATTAGAGGATAATAATCTTTTGTTAATGATGTGGTTTATGGTATTGGGGCCTATTTTTGAGGACTCAGTATATGTTTGATCTTTTTGTTTTTTGTACTGTTAGGTAGCATTTGTTTGTAGAGACTGGAGGACAAGAACTCAGTATTATGTTTGTTGTGATAGAGACTGACACTTAAATTTGTGTTTCTGTCTTAAAAATTTCAATATTTTAGTACTTCTAAAAAGTAGGGACACTGGAGACTGAGATTTTTAAAGACAGAGACAGAAACTTTAATAATATTTTTGTACCTCAAATACCCCTATTGTAATTAAGTAATGCCAACTTTACCCTTTCTTGAAATCAGATTAGGGCTTCAATGTAAGCAGCCCCTCACTCTATTTTCTCGTTCGTGCTTCAAAGTGTGGGTTCCAGCCTCTGCATCGCCAGCGTCAGCACAGCCCCGTCGTCGCTACCGTCATAACCACCACAAGGTAAGTAAGTCGCAGTTGAGGTTACTCTTCCTAGGCTGTGAGTTCTCATGTCTTCATTTGCTCCTTCACAGGATAACGTACGAGGAACCCAGTTGAGAGAGTCTCCGCTATTGCTGTCGCTCTCGAGTTCATCAGACTTTGTTGTTGTCATCACAATTTGCGTAACCTAGGTTAGTTGGGGTCAAATTTAATTATTGGTTTGGGTCAATTTTTTTATTTCGCAAGTTATGCTCCGTGGATTTCGTTATAGAAAGAATCTAGGTTTTTCTCTCTTCACTTCGATTTGGTTATTTGTTCTGATTTATAGATGCGTATATGTTTTCATGCCTTATTTCTTTAATTTCGTTTGTGATGTGCTTCTTATGAATTGGTTTTGGTCATGCTTGGTGGTGGACGAAATTGTGATCAACAATAATGGCTCTTTGGCATGTGCCTAAAAACTAACTCAGCACTTTCTTTTCACAACTCCGTTCAACTTAACCAGCAAGTGTACTGGGTCATCCAAGTAATACCTTACGTGAGTAAGGGTCGATCCCACAGAGATTGTTGGTATGAAGCAAGTTATGGTCACCTTGTAAATCTCAGTTAGGCAGATTAAATGGTTATGGGTTTCGAAAATTAATAATAAATAGAAAATAAAAAGGGATAGAAATACTTATGTAAATCAATAGTGGGAATTTCAGATAGGCGTGTGGAGATGCTAGAATCCTTTCGAATCTCTACTTTCTTATTGCTTTCATCCAATCATTCTTACTCCTTTCCATGGCAAGCTGTATGTAGGGCATCACCATCATCAATGGCTACTTTTAATCCTCTCGGGAAAATGGTCCTATGCACTGTCACTGCACGGCTAATCGTCTGGAGGCATCACCCTTGTTGATGGCTACATCCCATCCTCTCAGTGAAAATGGTCCAAATGCTCTGTCACAGCACGGCTAATCATCTGTCGGTTCTCAATTAGGTTGGAGTAGAATCCATTGATTCTTTTGCGTTTGTCATCACGCCCAGCCTTCAGGAGTTTGAAGCTCGTCACAGTCATTCAATACCGGAATCCTACTCGGAATACCACAGACAAGGTTAGACTTTCCAGATTCCCAGGATCCTACTCGGAATACCACGGACAAGGTTAGACTTTCCGGATCCCCATGAATGCCGCCATCTATCTAGCTTATACCACGAAGATTCTGTTGGGGAATCTAAGAGATATGCGCCCGGCCTAGAGTAGAACGGAAGTGGTTGTCAATCACGTGCGTTCATAGGTGAGAATGATGATGAGTGTCACGGATCATCACATTCATCAAAGTGTTGTGCAACGTATATCTTGGAATAAGAATAAAAGAGAATTGAATAGAAAGTAATAGTGATTGTATTGAAACTTGAGGTACAGCAGAGCTCCACACCCTTAATCTATGGTGTGTAGAAACTCCACCGTTGAAAATACATAAGTGAAAGGTTCAGGCATGGCCGAATGGCCAGCCCCCATGATCTAAGGACTAGGCATCCAGAGATGTTCCTTAGATCTAAAGTGATCAAAAGATGACTAATACATTAGTAAAAAGTCTTATTTATACTAAACTAGCTACTAGGGTTTACATGAGTAAGTAATTGATGCATAAATTCACTTCCGGGGCCCACTTGGTGTATGCTTGGGCTGAGCTTGATCTATCCACGAGCTGAGGCTTTTCTTGGAGTTGAACTCCAAGTTATAACGTGTTTTGGGCGTTCAACTCCGGATCATGACGTGTTTCTGGCATTTAACTCCAGACAGCAGCATGTACTTGGCGTTCAACGCCAATTTACGTCGTCAATTTCCGAATAAAGTATGAACTATTATATACTGCTGGAAAGCTCTGGAAGTCTACTTTCCAACGTCGTTTAGAGCGCGCCATTTGGAGTTTTGTAGCTCCAGAAAATCCATTTTGAGTGCAGGGAGGTCAGATTCCAACAGCATTAGCAGTCCTTTTGTCAGCCTTTTTCAGAGTTTTGCTCAAGTCCCTCAATTTCAGCCAGAAATTACCTGAAATCACAGAAAAACACACAAACTCATAGTAAAGTCCAGAAATGTGAATTTAACATAAAAACTAATGAAAACATCCCTAAAAGTAGCTTGAACTTACTAAAAACTACCTAAAAACAATGCCAAAAAGCGTATAAATTATCCGCTCATCACAACGCCAAACTTAAATTGTTGCTTGTCCCCAAGCAACTGAAAATCAATTAGGATAAAAAGAAGAGAATATACTATAAATTCCAGAATATCAATGAATATTAATTCTAATTAGATGAGCGGGACTTGTAGCTTTTTGCTTCTGAATAGTTTTGGCATCTCACTTTTTCCTTTGAAGTTTAGAATGATTGGCTTCTCTAGGAACTTAGAATTTCGGATAGTGTTATTGACTTTCTTAGTTAAGCATGTTGATTCTTGAACACAGCTACTTATGAGTCTTGGCCGTGGCCCTAAGCACTTTGTTTTCCAGTATTACCACCGGATACATAAATGCCACAAACACATGACTGGGTGAACCTTTTCAGATTGTGACTCAGCTTTGCTAGAGTCCCCAGTTAGTGGTGTCCAGAGCTCTTAAGCACACTCTTTTTGCTTTGGATCACGACTTTAACCACTCAGTCTCAAGCTTTTCACTTAGACCTTCATGACACAAGCACATGGTTAGAGACAGCTTGGTTTAGCCGCTTAGGCCTGGATTTTATTTCCTTGGGCCCTCCTATCCATTGATGCTCAAAGCCTTGGATCCTTTTTACCCTTGCCTTTTGTTTTTAAGGGCTATTGGCTTTTTCTGCTTGCTTTTTTCTTTTTCTTTCTATTTTTTTCGCCACTTTTTTTTCGCAAGCTTTTGCTTTTTCACTGCTTTTTCTTGCTTCAAGAATCAATTTCATGATTTTTCAGATCATCAACAACATTTCTCTTTGTTCATCATTCTTTCAAGAGCCAACAATTTTAACATTCATAAACAACAAGATCAAAAGACATATGCACTGTTCAAGCATTCATTCAGAAAACAAAAGTATTGTTACCACATCAATAATTAAACTAAATTCAAGGATAAATTCAAAATTCATGTACTTCTTGTTCTTTTGAATTAAAACATTTTTCATTTAAGAAAGGTGAAGGATTAATGGAATTATTCATAACTTTAAGACATAGTTACTACATACTAATGATCATGAAGTAGAGACACCAAGCATAAATAAACATAACATGGGAACCGAAAAACAGAAAGAAATAAGAACAAGGAATGAATCCACCTTAGTGGCGTCTTCTTCTTGAAGGACCAACAATGTTCTTAAGCTCTTCTATGTCCCTTCCTTGCCTTTGTTGCTCCTCCCTCATTGCTCTTTGATCTTCTCTTATTTCATGGAGAATGATGGAGTGCTCATGATGTTCCACCCTTAATTGTTCCACATTGTGGCTCAAATCTTCTAAGGAAGTGTTGAGTTGTTCCCAATAGTTGTTGGGAGGAAAGTGCATCCCTTGAGGCATCTCAGGGATTTCTTGATGATGAGCTTCCTCATGCATCTCTTGAGAACCGTGGAGGGTCTCTCTTGCTTGCTCCATCCTCTTCTTGGTGATGGGCTTATCCTCTTCAATGGAGATGTCTCCTTCTATGATAACTCCAGCTGAGTAACATAGATGGCAAATAAGGTGAGAAAAAGCTAGCCTTGCCATGGTGGAGGGCTTTTCGGCTATTTTGTAGAATTCATTGGAGATGACTTCATGAACTTCTACTTCCTCTCCAATCATGATGCTATGAATCATGATGGCCTGATCCACAGTAACTTCAGATTGGTTGCTAGTGGGAATGATGGAGCGTTGAATGAACTCCAACCATCCTCTAGCTACAGGCTTGAGGTCCAGTCTTCTTAGTTGGACTGGCTTGCTTTTGAAGTCTCTCTTCCATTGAGCTCCTTCCACACATATGTCCATAAGGACTTGGTCCAACCTTTGATTAAAGTTGACCCTTCTAGTGTAGGGGCATTCATCTCCTTGCATCATGGGCAAGTAGAATGCCAACCTCACATTTTCCGAACTAAAATCTAAGTATTTCCCCCGAACCATTGTGAGATAATTCTTTGGACTCGGGTTCATACTTTGATCATGGTTCCTAGTGATCCATGCATTGGTATAGAACTCTTGAACCATTAAGATTCTGACTTGTTGCATGGGGTTGGTTAGGACTTCCCAACCTCTTCTTCGAATTTCATGTCGGATCTCCGGATACTCATTTTTCTTGAGCTTGAAAGGGACCTCAGGGATCACCTTCTTCTTTGCCACAACATCATAGAAGTGCTCTTGATGGCTCTTGGAGATGAATCTTTCCATCTCCCATGACTCGGAGGTGGAAGCTTTTGTCTTCCCTTTTCCTTTTCTAGAGGATTGTCCGGTCTTAGGTGCCATTGATGGTAATGGAAAAACAAAAAGCTTATGCTTTTACTACACCAAACTTAAAATATTGCTCGCCCTCGAGCAAGAGAAGAAAGAAGAGGAGAAGAAGAAGAAGAAAATGGAGGAGAGTGAGGGGAGATGGATTCGGTCAAGGTAAAGTAGAGGGGGTAGTGTTGTGTGAAAATGAAGTGGAATGGAAGGGTATATATAGGGAGAGAGGAGAAGGAAGGTTCGGCCATTTAGGGTGGGATTGGGTGGAAAAATGTTTTTGAATTTTGAAGGTAGGTGGGGTTTATGGGGAAGAGTGGATGGATGTGAGTGGTGAATAGGTGATTGGGAAGAGAGATTGAGGTGATTGGTGAAGGGTTTTTGGGAAGTGTGATATGGGGAAGAGTAAACTAGGATTAGGAGGTAAGGTGGGAATATAGTAGGTGGGGATCCTGTGGGGTCCACAGATCCTGAGGTGTCAAGAAATTCCATCCCTGCACCAAATAGGCATGTAAAATGCCTTTGCACACCATTCTGGCGTTTAAACACCGAGTGGTGCACGTTCTGGGCGTTCAACGCCCATGTAAAGTATGTTTCTGGCGTTGAACGCCAGTTTCATGCTTGTTACTGGCGTTCAGCGCCAGCTTTTCTTCTAGGCACATTCCTGGCGTTCAAACGCCAGAATGTTGCTTGTTTCTGGCATTCAGCGCCAGATTCATGCTCTGTTCTGGCGTTGAACGCCAGCCAGATGCTCCTTACTGGCGTTGAACGCCAGCCTGTGCTTCCTCCAGGGTGTGATTTTTCTTCTGCTGTTTTTGATTCTGTTTTTAATTTTTATATTTTTTCGTGACTCCTCATGATCATGTACCTAATAAAACACAAAATAACAATAAAATAAAAATTAGATAAATAAAATTGGGTTGCCTCCCAACAAGCGCTTCTTTAATGTCAATAGCTTGATAGTGGCTCTCATGGAGCCACAAGGTGATCAGGTCAATGTTGTATAGTCCCAACACCAAACTTAGAGTTTGGATATGGGGTCTTAACACCAAACTTAGAGTTTGGTTGTGGCCTCCCCACACCAAACTTAGAGTTTGACTGTGGGGGCTCTTCTTGACTCTGAACTGAGAGAAGCTCTTCATGCTTGCTCTCTTTTGTCATAGAGGGATGTCCCTGTGCCTTAAACACAAGGTAGTCCCCATTCAATTGAAGGACTAATTCACCTCTGTTGACATCTATCACAGCTCCTGCTGTGGCTAGGAAAGGTCTTCCAAGGATGATGCATTCATCCTCTTCCTTCCTAGTGTCTAAGATTATGAAATCAGCAGGGATGTAAAGGCCTTCAACCTTTACTAGCATGTCCTCTACTAATCCATAAGCTTGTCTCAATGATTTGTCTGCCAGTTGTAATGAGAACAAGGCAGGTTGTACCTCAATGATCCCCAGCTTCTCCATTACAGAGAGTGGCATAAGATTTATCCCTGACCCCAGATCACATAGAGCTTTTTCAGAGGTCATGGTGCCTATGGTACAAGGTATTAAAAACTTGCCAGGATCTTATTTCTTTTGAGGTAGAGTTTGCTGAATCCAGGTATCCAGTTCACTAATGAGCAAGGGAGGTTCACTTTCCCAAGTCTCATTACCAAACAACTTGGCATTCAGCTTCATGATAGCTCCTAAATATTGAGCAACTTGCTCTCCAGTCACATCTTCATCCTCTTCAAAGGAAGAATAGTCTTCAGAGCTCATGAATGGCAGAAGGAGATTTAATGGAATCTCTATGGTTTCTAGATGAGCCTCAGATTCCTTTGGATCCTTAATAGGAAACTCCTTCTTGCTTGAGGGACGTCCCAGGAGGTCTTCCTCACTAGGATTTTCGTCCTCCTCCTCCCTTGTGCATTCGACCATATTGATTATATCAATGGCCTTGCACTCTCCTTTTGGATTCTCTTCTGTATTGCTTGGGAGAATACTGGGAGGAGTTTCAATGACTTTCTTACTCAGCTGGCCCACTTGTGCCTCCAGATTTCTAATGGAGGATCTTGTTTCACTCATGAAACTGAAAGTGGCCTTTGATAGATTATAGACTAGATTGGCTAAATTAGAAGTGTTTTGTTCAGAATTCTCTGTCTGTTGCTGAGAAGATGATGGGAAAGGCTTGCTATTGCTCAGCCTATTGCGTCCACCATTGTTAAAGCCTTGTTGAGGATTTTGTTGATCCTTCCATGAGAAATTTGGATGATTTCTCCATGATGAGTTATAGGTATTTCCATAAGGTTTAACCATGTAATTAACCTCTGCCATGGCAGGGTTCTCAGGATCATAAGCTTCTTCAGAAGCTGCCTCTTTAGTACTGTTGGATGCATGTTGCCATCCATTCAGATTTTGAGAGATCATGTTGACCTGTTGAGTCAACACTTTGTTCTGAGCCAATATGGCATTCAGAGCATCAATTTCAAGAACTCCTTTCTTCTGAGGTATCCCATTACTCACGGAATTCTTCTCAGAAGTGTACATGAATTGGTTGTTTGCAACCATGTCAATGAGTTCTTGAGCCTCTTCAGGCGTTTTCTTTAGGTGAATAGATCCACCTGCGGAATGGTCCAATGACATTTTCGAAAATTCAGATAGACCATAATAGAATATATCTAATATGGTCCATTTTGAAAACATGTCAGATGGACATCTTTTGGTCAGCTGCTTGTATCTTTCCCAAGCTTCATAGAGGGATTCACCATCTTTTTGTTTGAAGGTTTGAACATCCACTCTCAGCTTGCTCAGCTTTTGAGGAGGAAAGAATTTATCCAAGAAGGCAGTGACCAGCTTATCCCAGGAGTCCAGGCTATCCTTAGGTTGTGAATCCAACCATATTCTAGATCTGTCTCTTACAGCAAAAGGGAAAAGCATGAGTCTGTAGACTTCAGGATCAACTCCATTCGTCTTTACAGTCTCACAGATCTGCAAGAACTCAGTTAAAAACTGATAAGGATCTTCAGATGGAAGTCCATAAAACTTGCAGTTTTGTTGCATTAAAGCAACTAGTTGAGGCTTAAGCTCAAAATTATTGGCTCCAATGGCAGGAATGGAGATGCTTCTTCCATCAAATTTAGACGTTGGCTTTGTGAAGTCACCAAGCATTCTCCTTGCATTATTATTATTTTCGGCTGCCATCTCCTTCTCTTGTTCGAAAATTTCTGAAAGGTTATTTCTGGATTGTTGTAATTTAGTTTCTCTTAGTTTCCTTTTCAGAGTCCTTTCAGGTTCATGATCAATTTCAACAAGAGTGCCTTTTTCCCTGTTCCTGCTCATATGAAAGAGAAAAAAACAAGAAAAGAAGAGGAATCCTCTATGTCACAGTATAGAGATTCTTTTATGTTAGTAGAAGAAGAAAGAGGAGAAGAGTGAAGAAGAATGAATAGTCTGTATAAAGAGTAAGGATAGGGGAGGTGAAGAGAAATGTTAGTAAATAAATAAAATAGAAAGAGATGAGGGGGAGAGAAATTCGAAAATAATTTTTAAAAAAATGTGTTAGTAATTTCGAAAATTAAAGGAAGAAATAAAATTAAAATTAAAATTTGAAACAATTAATTAATTAAAAAGAATTTTTGAAAAAGATGGAGGTATTTTGAAAAATTAGAGAGGGAAAAGTAGTTAGGTGGTTTTGAAAAAGATAAGAAACAAACAAAAAGTCAAATAGTTAGTTGAAAAAGATATTAAAATCAAAATTTAAAAAGATAAGAAGATAAGAAGTTAGATAAGATATTTTGAAATTAAATTTTTGAAAAAGATAAAGTTTTTGAAAAAGATAAGATAAAAGATAAAAAGATTTAATTCAAAAATTTTGAAATTATTTACTTCACTAACAAGAAACTACAAGACAAGATTCTAGAACTTAAAGATTGAACCTTTCTTAACAAGAAAGTAACAAACTTCAAATTTTTGAATCAATCACATTAATTATTAGTGAATTTTCGAAAATTTGATATAAAGATAAGAAAAAGATTTTGAAAAATATTTTGAAAAAGATTTTTGAAATTTTCGAAAAAGAGAAAAAAATTGGAAAAGATATGATTTTTGAAAAAGATTTTGAAAAGATAAGATTTTTTAAAATTGAAAATTTGACTTGACTTGTAAGAAACAACTAATTTTGAAAATTTTTGACCAAGTCAACCCAAAAATTCGAAAATTTGGAGGGAAATAAGGAAAAGATATTTTTTTATTTTTGAATTTTTAATTATGAGAGAGAAAAACAACAAAAATACTCAATGCATGAAATTTTTAGATCAAAACAATGAATGCATGCAAGAATGCTATGAATGTCAAGATGAACACCAAGAACACTTTGAAGATCATGATGAACATCAAGAAAAAAATTTTGAAAAATTTTTGATGCAAAGAAAACATGCAAGACACCAAACTTAGAAATCTTTAATGCATGGACTCTAACAAACGAAAAATGCATATGAAAAACAACAAACAACACAAAACAAGAAAACATCAAGATCAAACAAGAAGACTTATCAAGAACAACTTGAAGATCATGAAGAACACTATGAATGCATGGAATTTTCGAAAAATGCAAGAAAAATTTTTAAAGCATGCAATTGACACCAAACTTAAAAATTGACTCAAGACTCAAACAAGAAACACAAAGTATTTTTTATTTTTATGATTTTCTAATTTTTTTTGGATTTTTATTATTTTTTTTTCGAAAATAAAGTTAGGAAAAACGAAAAAGAAAAGAAAAATTTTGAAAAAGATTTTTGAAAAGAAAATTACCTAATCTGAGCAACAAGATGAACCGTCAGTTGTCCATACTCGAACAATCCCCGGCAACGGCGCCAAAAACTTGGTGGACGAAATTGTGATCAACAATAATGGCTCTTTGGCATGTGCCTAAAAACTAACTCAGCACTTTCTTTTCACAACTCCGTTCAACTTAACCAGCAAGTGTACTGGTCATCCAAGTAATACCTTACGTGAGTAAGGGTCGATCCCATAGAGATTGTTGGTATGAAGCAAGCTATGGTCACCTTGTAAATCTCAGTTAGACAGATTAAATGGTTATGGGTTTCGAAAATTAATAATAAATAGAAAATAAAAAGGGATAGAAATACTTATGTAAATCAATAGTGGGAATTTCAGATAAGCGTGTGGAGATGCTAGAATCCTTTCGAATCTCTACTTTCTTATTGCTTTCATCCATTATTTCTTACTCCTTTCCATGGCAAGCTGTATGTAGGGCATCACCGTCATCAATGGCTACTTTTAATCCTCTCGGGAAAATGGTCCTATGCGCTGTCACTGCACGGCTAATCGTCTGGAGGCATCACCCTTGTTGATGGCTACATCCCATCCTCACAGTGAAAATAGTCCAAATGCTCTGTCACAGCACGGCTAATCATCTGTCGGTTCTCAATCAGGTTGGAGTAGAATCTATTGATTCTTTTGCGTTTGTCATCACGCCAAGCCTTCAGGAGTTTGAAGCTCGTCACAGTCATTCAATACCGGAATCCTACTCGGAATACCACAGACAAGGTTAGACTTTTCGGATTCCCAGGATCCTACTCGAAATACCACGGACAAGGTTAGACTTTTCGGATCCCCATGAATGCCACCATCTATCTAGCTTATACCACGAAGATTCTGTTGGGAAATCTAAGAGATATGCGCCCGGCCTAGAGTAGAACGGAAGTGGTTGTCAATCACGTGCGTTCATAGGTGAGAATGATGATGAGTGTCACGGATCATCACATTCATCAAAGTGTTGTGCAACGTATATCTTGGAATAAGAATAAAAGAGAATTGAATAGAAAGTAATAGTGATTGTATTGAAACTTGAGGTACAGCAGAGCTCCACACCCTTAATCTATGGTGTGTAGAAACTCAACCGTTGAAAATACATAAGTGAAAGGTTCAGGCATGGCCGAATGGCCAGCCCCCATGATCTAAGGACTAGGCATCCAGAGATGTTCCTTAGATCTAAAGTGATCAAAAGATGACTAATACATTAGTAAAAAGTCTTATTTATACTAAACTAGCTACTAGGGTTTACATGAGTAAGTAATTGATGCATAAATTCACTTCCGGGGCCCACTTGGTGTATGCTTGGGCTGAGCTTGATCTATCCACGAGCTGAGGCTTTTCTTGGAGTTGAACTCCAAGTTATAACGTGTTTTGGGCGTTCAACTCCGGATCATGACGTGTTTCTGGCGTTTAACTCCAGACAGCAGCATGTACTTGGCGTTCAACGCCAAGTTACGTCGTCAATTTCCAAATAAAGTATTGACTATTATATATTGCTGGAAAGCTCTGGAAGTATACTTTCCAACGCCGTTGAGAGCGCGCCATTTGGAGTTCTGTAGCTCCAGAAAATCCATTTCGAGTGCAGGGAGGTCAGATTCTAACAGCATCAGCAGTCCTTTTGTCAGCCTTTTTCAGAGTTTTGCTCAAGTCCCTCAATTTCAGCCAGAAATTACCTGAAATCACAGAAAAACACACAAACTCATAGTAAAGTCCAGAAATGTGAATTTAACATAAAAACTAATGAAAACATCCCTAAAAGTAGCTTGAACTTACTAAAAACTACCTAAAAACAATGCCAAAAAACGTATAAATTATCCGCTCATCACTTGGTTATTTAGGTTTTCATTCTTATATACATCTTTTGATTCTGAATTCTGTGATGCTCTGTTTTCCTAATTTATTCCTGTTTGATGTGAGAATGTGTAAATTGTTTTGTGAAATCTATGTTTGTTGTGGCTATAACCAGCGCACTTAGTGTAATTTTTGAAATTGTATTGAAGAGGAATTTGTTAGTTTAGTATGGTAATATTAAATTATGGCATATGATTTGTTCTATTTCTTCATCCCCAATGTTTCTAGCTTGAATGATATCTGGTTGCTGAAGCTGTATTTGTATCATATGTAGGGTTGAAAATATAATGGACTTATGTACTCAGATTCTGATTAAGGAGGAAAAAAATGCAGTTAATTCTTTTGAATTTTAGCTCCTGTGCATTTACACCACTAAAATTTCAAAACGTGTGATTTTTGACACCTTGAGGTTGTCAAATAGTGCATAAAAAGCATTTTTATTAATAAACTTCACAAGCCAAAGTTCAAAGGGGTTAATTGTATATTTGTCTTATTAATTAAACTAGGAAGTATTGTGGTTCCTACAATACCAGAGTTCTATGAGACTCCCACTGTGAGAATAATAAGTATATGCGTCTCCTTAGCTTTTGTGTATTAAAACATTATATTGTACTTTATATTTTGAAGTTTGCCTTCTATGGCATAGACCAAAATAATAGTATTCTGATGCAAAATAATAATTGTTAGGTGCTGAATTCGTAACAACCTTCAAAACATTCATTTTATGCATTAAAATCGTATCTATCTCTAGAGCGCCAACCTTGAACTCAACATTAGTAGTACATTTGTCACCATGAATATCAATTACATTGGGAAGAGTTGAAATTGGAGGAAGATCGAAGAAAATTTTTGTAAATAGATTTAACATTCGTATGGTGCCTTCATTTATTAGTACCATTATTATCCATCCATGACAAGATCCACGAATGAGGTTGCTTTGCAAGCATATTTAAATAAGTCATATCAATTGCAGCTCTCGCATTGTGAGATGGTAAATCTCCTTCTCTTCAAGAGTAGGGGTTCATCGGTTAGTTAATTTTGAGAGGGTGCCTGCATATATCTTAGGTTTTTTAGAAGATCTTTTAGCCGCAGCAGTAGGAATAGGTAATAGCAGCCATGAAACTTTGTGTTAAAACATATTGTACTTTATGTTTTGAAGTTTGCCTTCTATGGCATAGGCCAAAATAATAGTATTCTAATGCAAAATAATAATGTGATGTACTAATTTAAAATCCAATCTTGTTCCGCAATTATCAAGAATGATCAATGCATGATCAGTTTGCAAATCAAAAAATGCTAGCCATAACTTTTCATTCATAGAGATTTGCCTTCTAGTGCTGGTGTTGCTTAAGTTCTACCTTGGTTCATAAGGTGTGAGAATTTTGCATTTAGGACCTGCAAGATGTCTTGGGTGGATATTGAGATTTGTTTAAAAGTGTGTGGGCTATAGTCAGGTTGGGTCAAAACTCACCTTATTCTACCTATTGCCATCTTTAGTGGCTACCAAGAAAGCTGAGATGATATCAAATATACTGGCAAATTAAAGGAGTGAGGGATAAGCCTAAACTTCATAAACTATAATTTTGACATATTTGATAACTTCATACAGCACTACAGCAGCAGTTTTGTGATAGTACACAGGATGAATTCGGTTTATATCATACTCTCTTTAAATATTAGACTTGTAGTTGTAGCTCAAATACAATTATTATTATTGTTATATCACATTTTTTTATTGACGCATTAATAGTTGAAATGAAGATTATGGCAGCAGCTCTTTCGTTAATCAAGCCTTTTATAGAAATTATTAATTAATTAAGGAGTATAATTTTTTAATTAATTAAAACATGGTCGGTTGATCTCATTCTTATCTTCCACTCCAAATCTAACACAAAACAAACAATTTTTATATACATACTCTCTGCAAACAAACATTAAGTTATATCATACTCTCTTTATATACATACTCTGTTATGATAAACTTCAATATATATGATTAGATAGACTTCAATATATATGATTAGATCTAGATAGTGTTAACTATCTTTTGGTTCCAGTTTCTTGATCTTATTTTTGGTCCTAAGATATAGCAAATTTTGCATCAAGTATTGTTAGATTTCTTTAAATGTTTATGTATTTTTCGATGTAATGATTTTGCTATGAAGAAATTGAGCGGTCGGAAATTATTAAGCGATACATGTCTTTTTATGAAGAGATGAGATCTAACCATGAATATTTGATGTTGTTCTTTGTGCTTATGATATTTGTTTACTTTAGGGATAGAACTAGTGGCCAACTATCGTTAGGTGGAAGAATAAATAGTAGAATTAGACGTGAGGCTTTAGAGCGTATCATTGGTGAGGGTGATAGAAATTGTATCTGGGAGTTGAGAATGAACACAAATGCCTTTGCTAATTTGTTTGAGTTGCTCCAAGTTCAAGGAGGACTTACCGAGGATGGTCATATAAGCCTGCCGGAGCAGGTTGCGACTTTCTTAATTATCTTAGCGCATCACAAAAAAAAATCGTAGTCTACAGGTTAGATTGTGTAGGTCCGACGAGACAGTTAGTAAGTATTTTAATAAAGTTTTAAAGGCTGTGATACGGATTCAAAGCATTTTGTTTGCCAAGACTACACCAGTTGAAGAGGATTATCTTGACCCCACATGGAGAAGGTTTAAGGTAGAGCTTATTCGATGTTATGTATGTTTGGGTATTTTCTGAAGGATTCTATATCTAAGTATCATAACTTTCTTTAGATGATAGGGTTACTTGGGAGCATTAGATGGCACTTATATAGAGGTGACAGTCTCCGAGTCTGAGAAGGCAAGATACCGAACAAGAAAGGGTAAAATCTGCACTAATGTCTTAAGTGTGTGTAACTGGGAGATGGGTTTTGTCTATGTACTCAGTGGATGGAAAGGATTGGCGTCTGATTGATGGGTACTTCGAGATGTAATAACTCGTCGTAATAGTCTTAAGATACCTTACGGTAATGATGCCATCTTTGGATCTAAGTTTATACAATTACCTTGAGTTCACGATAGCCAACATCTTACCTTGTTTACATTACTTGTCTATAGGTAATTACTATTTAGTTGATGCTGGTTACACAAATGGTCTGGGGTTTCTCGCACCGTATAGAGGCACTCGATATCATGTAAGAGAGTGGGCCCAAGGAGCACGTACACCGCACAATTACCAAGAATATTTTAATAGGGTTCATTTTTCTGCAAGGAATATCATTGAGTGATGCTTTGGTTTGCTGAAAAAGAGGTGGTCCATCTTAAGAAGCCCTAGCCTTTACCCTCTAAAGACACAATCTCAGATAATTATTGCCTGTTGTTTGCTGCAAAATTTCATTCGAAAGAGTATGGAGATGGATTCAGAGGAGGAAGGTAGCATATTGGATGAATTTATGCCTGATGGAGACGAAGAACAGGATAGAATGATTGATGTGGTTGAAAACACGAACGAGTGAACTCACTGGCGTGACAACATATCAACTGAGATGTATGAAGAGTGGCGTGCAAGTCATATAGAGTAGTGTAAAACAAACCCTGTAAGGGATTGAGTATTGTTGTAATGGCCACATTTTAATTTGTATGACTTGTTGAGATGGAAAAAATTGTAATAGGACATCTTCATTTGTAATGGCAACTTCTTGTTTGTGATATTGTTTGCTGCTTTATTATCATATGTAATACCAACTACCTGTATTAGTATTTTTACTATTTGTGTTATTTTTTGCTGTTTCATTTGTAATGGCAATGACCTGTTTTATTATTTTTACTATTTGTGTAATTTTTTGCTGTTTCATTTGTAATGGCAACTACCTGTTTCATGTTAAGTAATTGTAATTTAGATAATTTATGCACAGTTTTCATTATCTTAATTTTAGTAGTTGAATATGGAGAACAAGCGCATTTGGAGTGATGAAGAGACTAACGCTTTTGTTGGCTTCATGGAAGAGTTTGTCGTAGACGGTCAGAGGGCTGATTGTGGGCAGTTTAAACCCGGAACATTCGAGAAACTGGCTCTGAAGATGCTGGAGGCCTTCCCCGGTTGTACACTGACCGTGAAGCACTACAAGAATAAGCACAAGCGGTTGAAGGAGAAGTATCAGTACGCCACTGACGTGCTTGGTTATAGCGGATTCGGCTGGAACCATGAGAAACAATGTGTAGAGGTTGACAGCAAAGATGTTCTTGATGCATGGTTGAAGGTGAGTGTGATTCATATCTTTATTGAGTCTGAGCCACCTTGTACTTCTTGAACAAGTCTAGTTGAATAATACTGTAATAATTCAATCTATTATCAAGCTTTATGCTAGTATTCTTCTGGTATAGAGAACTTTAGACTTGGCTTATTTTGTTAACTTGATAATACATCATTTGTGATTTCCACCATTTAGTTTTAGTGTGTTTAAACATGTGTTAGTCTGATATTGAATTTCTATATATATTTAATGGGAATATCATTCTTTTATATTTGTAGTGTGAATAATACAATTTCACAAACTCTAATTACAGTAAGATCTGGAGTCAATCGATCGAATTGACTGAGGAATGAATTTGCGTGACAACATAGGCAGAATTATTTCACTTTTGCATAATGTACCCATCTAGTAGTTAAAATTTGCTGCAGTCTATGACTAGAATGAGTTTGTTGATAATTTGTTGTTTCACTATTTATTTGGACACTTGTTCATAGTCAGACTTGTCCTAACTATGATTCACTCTCCTCACTTTTTGAATGAGTCTACTTGCATGCTTTTTTGGAGTTTTTTTAATTGAATTTGGAAAGGGTAAAAAAAGAAAAGAGAGAAATGGGTTCAGGTTCAAAGGTAGGGAATAGCAGCTTTGATTACTCGTATTAGGTGTTTTTCATGGGTGACTCTGGTGTTGGCAAGAGCAGCCTCCTTCTCTTCTTGCTTTCACATTAAGAAATGGAACATGATCTATAATATATACAACCCTCAGCCATTCATGTATTTCATGTCTTTTGAATATTAACTTCATAAAAAATTTGTTAAATGCGGTTTATTTCTTCACAGGCACATCCGACCAAGTTCTACATTCCTGGCAAGCCATTTCCTCTTTTTCACCGGCTGGAGGGTATATTTGGCAGGGATAGAGCCACAGGAGCAGCAGCAGTTAGTGGTTTTGATGTGGAGGAACAGGTTAACGAAGAGAAAGAAGACAATGCTGTTGGATTTGATGAGTCTGGTATGTCTCCACATCTAGATAACTGTGAAGGGCCAGCAATGCAAGGATAAGCATCACAATCTGAAGCAGGTGTGAGTGCAGGAAGCACAAGGCGATATGGGAGGAAGAGAAAACAACTTGACGTAATGGAGAGGATGGCCAACCATATTCAGCAATCTTCAGCTGACCAAAGGAAGAATGCCCAACTGATAGCTGATGCCATTATTGGTGTGAACGAGAAGTGGAAGGTTGGTGAGAAGCTCACACAGCTTGGGTTCGGTGATGACGAGATGGTGAGGGCGATTTTGAAGTTTGCTGAAAGTCCTAACATGTATGCACACTTCTGGGGCTTATCAGATTCACAGATGATTGGCCTTGTCTGCTCCATTATATGAAGTTGACTGTTGGTTAAGGGTATTAGGTTTGGGCTAGGGTATTAAGTTTTTCACTATAGGGTTTTAGGATTTTGTGAGATGGTTATGTTTAAGATGATATAATGTACAAACTTATATTTGGTATGCATTTGGATAAATATTTTGGAAACGCCTTTATTTTGCTCTATTCAGAATAGGTGTAGGTTCTTTGTACGGTTTTATTGGTATTGTGGTATGGCCTTTATTTTGGTGGTTTGAGCAGGAATTTTTTACTAAGTACAATATTTATGGTCATGATCATGTTAATGACAATTATCTTAGTTTTTGGTCATCAACTGTCCCATTCTTATAATTTGTGGTTCTCAGTAATGCAGTTCTTCTTCTAGCCTTTGCTTTTGTTAATTTTCTTTTAGCCACAACTATATCTACTTGATTTCACACTTATCGCTATCAGCAACTTATGTATTTAACATTCATATCATGTGTCTCAATTATTACAGGATCACAACACTAAGAACAAGCCTTTTCAATTCTTTACAGAAGAAAAAAACTTAGTAGTTTTTCTATTTCTTTTAATGTAACATAATGTGTATAATATGATTCCTCTTATATGATATTTAATAACAAAAAGGAAATATAAAGTGAGAGCAGTAGTGAAGTAAAAAGGACTAAAGTGACAAAGAAAAGAAGAGATATTGAACGTGTACTCATTTTATAATTAACAATAAAAAAATAATTAAACATGTTCTCAAACTAGTTATTACAATTTCTCATTTGTCTATTAGAGAAGAAGGAATGCTAACAATTTCAGATACATAACATTAATATGAAGATTTTCCACTCGTTCGCTCGTCTTCAAATTAGAATTCACTTTTTACTTAGGTTGGCCATGCTATTCGAAACTTGTAACAATGCTCTTAAACCACACGCCCCAAATTATTCTCCCGTTACGTTGCCGCTGCCGTACAAACCACTTGTGGATCTTCTACTTGTGGAAGCCATTGTTAACCAGGCTATACCTTTAACAGTAAGCAAAAATCATTTACCAGGTTAACAACAAATACTAACACAACACAAGAATGAATCAACTAATCGAAATGAAATGCACCAACGAATCTAATCAAAGCAATTTTTCCAATTCAATATATCTCGTTGCAATTTGCAAGAATGGGGAAGACCACTTCTGCCTATGTCCACCCTTCAATTCCTCCCAGAACTGCTAACGGAGAACAGAAAGCCCAAATGGTAAATTAATACAAAAACATAAAAGCTAAAATATTAAGAAGAAGCACAAAAAATGCAACAAACCCAACAAAGAATTACAAGCCTAATTAACAAATAACGCTAAAGTCCATGCTTTGATAATGTACACAATGTCAGTACTAGTAGCAACTTTTCAAACCATGTTTGTTAATACACAATAAAACAACACGTGTGTTTAATACAACCAATTATTTGACATTAAATAGCTATCAGGAACACTTTTGAGGATGAAGAGGAAGGAAATGTGATCAAAGATTGAATGCTTGTCAATTCATTTAATGAAAAACAGTGTTTGTTACAATAAGAGCAGTACATAGACTTTGTGAATTGTAATATTGCTCTTTCTGTGGATAGATAAAGTGTGCCTCCAAAACAAGGGAGAAACAGACTAGGTGGTAACCATTAACATAAAAGCACTAGTGTATAAGAATCTGCAACTCTTGATAGCAAAAATTCAATAAAGAATTGTGAAAATCAGATTGAGAAGTCAAGAAGGAAATAACAAACTTCACTAACTACTAATTCAGGCAACATACAATTAACAAACAAACTAACTAATGTCTAATCTTTTGTATTTAAAATCAAATAGTGGTTCCTCTAGCTTTTCCAATAAATTTTCCGACACCAATGAGTACTAATTTTGATAACAAAAAAGAGTGACAACATGAACATAATTATGATAAATAGCTCTCAAATCATCTTCTTTGATTTTCTATACAGTAATCGTCAAAAATAAATTAAAAAAAAACAACAATCATAGATTTACAAATCAAGAATTAACAACCACAAGTAAGCTGAAAAAAATTATGATACACAAACAATGGAATCATCAATCAGGAATCACACATTCCAAAATCTTTATAAAAGATGACACAGAATTCATAAATATGCAAATGAGGGCAAATAAGAACTCGGATATAACAACATTAGAAATCTTCAACACTTGAAAAAGCACAAATCATCAATTTTAAGCAAATCGGGGCAAATCGCAATTCATCCAACGAGGGATTTAAATGTTCTCATCAACATGCGGGCAAATCAGAAGGTGAGAGTTTCACAGATCAGAAAATGGGAGAATAAAAAATCTCTCTTGAACTTCACAAAATTAACAAGCAAATAACGTAAATTTAAAGAACATACCAGCTCCCGTTGACAGAGAAACAGCGGAGACCAGACGCACAGCTCCGAGATGGTGGCGACGCACAGCTCCGAGATGGTGGCGACGCAGACCCACCGGCGTGGATACATCAGCAGCGTCACAAACCGAAGGTGGCAACTGGGGCTACGAAGATGAAACAAGGAGAACTAGAGAGGCACCGCCGTGGTTCCCACCATTGGTGGTGCTACCGGCGGCGGGTCATGCTCCAGGAGTTCACAGCAGAGGAGAGGAGAAAGGGTAGAGAAGAGGAAAAAAGGGGTTAGGGTTGGATGCTGATGAAAATAAAATTGTATTTGGGGGTTAGGGTTGTTAATTAAAATTAAGGGCATTTTAGTAATTTTAAATATTTAGTCTCCATTTTTAATTTCAAACCAAACAGGATACTGAGACATAAATTAGTGTTGTACACTTTCACACCAAACACAATACTAATACTTATTTCTATCTCTGTCTCTTGGTCTCTGTCTCTCTATCTCTGTCTCTTGGTCTCTGTCTCGCAAACAAACGCTGCCTTATGGAACAAAAATAAGGGAAACGTCGTCGTTTTTCACTCACCAAACCTGCATTCTCTGATCTTACTCAATCGCGGAAGCCCTAGGTCCTCATCAATCTCCTCTCCGCCTGTCACACACACAGTTCAGGGAGGAGGGCTGCATCTCAAGTCTCAATCTCATCGAGCTCAATCTGAAGCCATCGTCTCCTGCGGCCACCGTCGTTGTTCATTCTGACAGCCACCACCTCAAGCTCGCTCAGTTTGCCTTCATCGCGCATGCAGTCATCGCAACATTCGAAGCCTCCGTTGCGTAGCAGGCATCGCAACCTTCGAAGCCACCTTCCGTGGAAGTCACTCACCATTGCAAGTTCTTAGAGCAAGCTTGGAGATTCGAGCAGCCCTTTCCGTCGCGAAGTCATTCATGAAAATCGCAGCCACCGCCGCCACTCCTTGCTGTCGCGCACTGTGTTCCCGCCGGCGCCAGCCCTGTTCGACCCTTCCACCCCAGTCGCTGGCTTTGTCGCCGCCAGGTCTGCAATTTTCTCTGTCTTCCACTAACCTTAGGTATAAATCTAATTTGTTGTAATAATAATTGATGAAGCATGATTAATTGTTGGTGTTAAACATTGCTATTGGTTGTTTGAAGCATGATTCCTAGCACAGGCTGTGATAGCTGCAAATAGTTGGACTGCAGAGTTTTTTGGTGGATCCTAGGAATCAATATTTTTTCTCCTCCCGGGTAGTGCTGTGGTAGACAACGATGTGGTAGTCTTTGCTAATCTATTCAATATAGATAAATTCAGTATATTTAAACAAATATTGTTCAAGAGCGTTGATTAATTCGTTAGTGCTGTTGTAGATTAATTCTTTGCTGCTGATTGTCTAAAGCATTATTAACTATTAAGTGATCAATTGTTGAAACTGATTTCTTGAAGCATGATTAAATGATTAATTTTTTTGTTCTGACTGCTTAAAGCATGATTAATTGTTATAGTAGTGCCTTAATATATACATATATACATACATACATATATATATATATATATATATATATATATATATATATATTTAGCTAGGCTCTTCTTTTGCACGTAGCAGAGGATGAGTTTGTCCTATCAGAAAAATGCATGCCTAGTGACAAAAAATGGGGTATACATAAAAGTGAAAAAACAGGCCTTTCATACAACAAGATGGTTTTTTTATTCTGAAACTATATATATTAATGTACTAAGATACATCTGTAACTGATGAATTTTTTTGGTGCTAATTGCTTGAAGCATTAAATGGTTAATTGTTGAAGCTGATTGCTTAAAGCATAATTAAATCTTATAGTTTATTGTTGAAGCCTTGATAATTGATTAGTTTTTGGGAGCTAAAAGTTGCTGTTGAGGCATTGATTAGTTGTTGGATTGTATTGTAACTAGATTGCTGGTAATTTTTAGGTATGGATGATAGTATCAACCAAGATTTAGCTAGGAATAATAATTATATTAGACTATAATTATGGTTTGATGTGTTTATTTTTATTTTATATTATTTTATTATAAAACGATTTTTTCGGTTTTATATTATTTTGAATTTGTTCCTAACTCTTGATATACTTTGAGGTCTCTTGAGGTTATGCCGATGTTTTAAATGGTATAAGTGATCATAACCTATGCTGATAGTTTTTCTTATGGACACTCAATACACAGAAGCAGATTTTATCTTTGGAATCTTTTGACTATTACCTCATTGATGAAAAAACTTTATTTCTATCTGTTCATACCCTGGGTCGAGCTGTCCAAGCCGGGATGTTCAGTAGCAAAGCGACCGATCTCTTTAGGTCAAGCGAACCGACTTCTTCGTAAAGAACTCGGCCAAATCGACAGGAAAGCCCAAAGAAGGGCCCAACTCAAGGAATACGACCCCGATCCAAAGGCAGCCCAAGCCTATAGAGATAAGGGCGGTTCCATGGAAGATAAGCTGACCTCGACAAAAGATAAGATAAGATAAGATAACTAACTTATCTTATCCAAAGAAGGTCACATCTCACCATTATAAATATACTGGAGCACCCAGGTATAACTCATACTCTGATTCTACTTAATACCTGCTTAATACCCTTTCTAACTTAAGCATCGGAGTCCCTTGCAGGTACCCTCCACCCTCCGGGGACGAAGGATCAGCACTACCACCAAGTCCAACAAGTCGGACACAACTGCTCCATCCAGCACAGAAGATCTCGTACGAGATCGACCTCCAGTTTCAGGTAACCATCGGAACACTATCCATAGCTTTTCCATTGTAATAGCTTTTGGCCTTGCTTAGATGATACCTTTCAAAATCATCCTATTGCTCATAAACCTGCCATGACTTAAATTTTCAGAGGACAATGTTGTTTAATATGGATGTGCAGCTTTATTAATTTCCAAAAATTTCTTTATGTTCATAACTTTCCCATTGCTCATAGCTTTTGCCCTTTCTTACTTAGATGATACCTTTCAATGCTTTCCCATTGCTCATAAACCTGCCATGACTTAAATTTTCAGAGGCCAATGTTGTTTAATATAGATGTGCAGCTTTATTAATTTCTAAAAATTTCTTTCTATTCATAGCTTTTCATTGTTCATAACTTTTTCCCTTGCATACTTAGATGATACCTTTCAATGCTTTTCCATTGTTCACAAACCTGCCATGACTTAAATTTTTAGATACCAATGTTGTTTAATATGGATGTGTAGCTTTATTAATTTCTCTTTTTCGATTTGTATGAGATTGGAAGCTTTTAGCCATCTTATGGTAGGAGTCATTCCATTGAAACCGAAAACACAAACAAATGAACAACCTATGTATATACATAAAGCTTTTCATGAGATGGCATGATTATATAAAGCTTTTAACTTAATCGGTATAAGTGTTCATGACCCATGTCTATAGCTTATTTTTGAATAGACACCCAATACACACAGACACGTTAGACCATTTTATATCATTGTTTTATTCTACTATGGTGATAGTCCACAAAAGAATACTAATTTGTCGTAATCTTTATATGCAATCACTTCATTGGACTGCTTATTAATATACATTGAAGTTTGAACAGCAAAATTAACCCACTTTGACATTTGCTTAATTCGAGATTTAATACCTGGAATCTTTGGAAATTACTTGATTAATATAAAGACTTTATCTTTGCTCACATCATTCCAATTATTACATCTAATACTGAAGTAGAATAATATTTCGTGGTTGGCCTTAATAATTAAACGTATGGACCTCATACAACGTCTCATTACAGTTTTGTATTAAGTTAACCCAATTATTGAAATGTTTAGGTCTTAAAAATTTAAAATATTTTTAACAAACTTAAACTTTAGCAATTGAGGGTAGCCCACATGGAAGTTACGTCAAACTTACATGAGCATGTATATTTTTTTTACCAAATATGTGTTTCCATGCTTGCACGATAATTTAATTGATAAAATATTTGATCTTAGCTCATATCTTTCTCTCTGCTCATATTTTTTTATTTTTTTCTCAAATCCAGGATACCATTCATAGATTTTCCATTGCTCATAGTTCTGCCATCACTTAAATCTTTAGGTTCTTATGTGTACTACTTTAAATGCCTACGTTGTCTCACATGGATACCAACTTAGACTGAAACATGCCAACTAACCATACGTTGTCTCTTGTGCATATCTAAACTATTTTATGAATGACTATGAAATTATTGGTTTAGACTTACATCCATAAACATTTCTATCTTGCATTGTTGACCCTTTTAGTATTCTCTACCTGAAGATAACTTACCTTCATAATTAAAGTGTGGATTTTGACACACTTTATTGTTTGTGAGTTGTAGCATATATATATATATATATAAGCACTTGTTTTGAGTCCTCCTATTAAAATAAAATCTGTCATGTTCTTCCATCAACCTCAATCGTCTCTAAACCAATGAAGCACAAATGGGTCTTGTCTTGATATGTAATGTAAATTGCAATATTTAAGTCTTGAATTAAGTCATCTTACTCATTGTCTTCTAGACAGACATTGTGAATATGAAGTGGTAAAATTGGATTCATTTTGTTTTCTAATACTACAACCAATAGATTTCACTCCTCTATAATATTTACTTCTCCTAATCTGACCAGATATAGACCGTAGTTACAAAAAGAACGCTTTGGTCAGCTACTTATTATATGCAAAATTGCATTTAAAAGACCTATTTCCATTATAGTGTTTGATAGCTTCAATAAGTATGTTCCATATTATTCATTTAGTTGATCTTCTGAATTATTTTGATCACCGTGAATAATTTTTTGCCATAACAATTTGAAACTTTACATCAAAATATTCTCATAAAATATCATTAACTTACAAAATATAAATCTAGAATATTACAACCATATATATCATAGGGTACTATTCTCATATCTAATCTTTATATTTGATTTGGTTTCAAATATCTTCTCCTTATCACGACCAAATAAGGAGATAAAAAACATATCTAAGTAGCATAAAACATAAGTAAAACAATTTAGTTATCCCCATCACTAAGCTGGGACCTCAACTTCTTTGCACTCTTGCAGTTAAACTTATTAGTGGATAGCTTCCCTTCATTTTTTAAGTTGTTAACATTGATTAATCCATGTTTTGAACCGCCGACAGCTCTCTTAGCTGGTGTTTTAAACTTAAGGCTTGAGATACATTCTTCCATAGAATCCTTTACATAAGCAACCATAAAAACAAAATAAACAATTAGCTTACATCACCACCTAAGCTGCATGTACTTAATCTTTAACAAAAAAAAAATACATCTATGTAGTATCCTAACTACTCACCAAAGTAAGTTCAGGATCATTATTACTGATGATAGCCACAACATTACTTGACACGTCGATTGAGTTGCTGCAGTCGGCCTCCTATAGGAATTAAAACCCTAATGGAAATTAGATATTATACTCAATAGGGGTGTAAGTTATTGAACCGGACCGAAATTTACCGTAAAATCGAACCAAAATTTATAACAACCGAATAAAAAACCGAAAAAATCGATTTTTTTTTTTGTTTTTTTCGAATTAAACCGATCGGTTTGGTTCGGCAATAACCGAACCGAACCAAACCGAACTGAATAATAGGTTCAGAAATACTCGTTTTTACAAATTTGCCCTCTAACCTAATAACTAAACCCCCAAATCCCTAACTTAACACACCACTCAGTGCAGCCACACACAACCCCCAACACAAAGCTTCAGTAAACTCACTCTCCCTCTTTCTCCTCCATGCCTGAGACTCTGAGAGGATGAGAGCCTGAGAGAGCCAGTGAGCCAGAGAGCTGCCGCCATCCTTCAGAGTTCAGTCGCAAGTCGTCCATCGTGACCGTGAAGGACGCCGTTGATCTCCATCACGCCATCTCTAACTGCAGTCTTCACGCCGTCGTCGATCTTCGTCTGATCCGTTCTTCTCTGTCGCCGAGCAACAGTCTCCGTCGCCGAACAAACCCTTAGTCCGAGCCCTCTCCTGCAACTCAGGGTCTTCTTCTGAGGTTAGTAACTTGATTTTTTCATAATTTGTTGTAATTTATGAGATGTTCTTGTTGCTGGTCTGTTCTTGTTGCTCTCATAAAAATTCATTGTCACAAGGTTGTTCATGCATGTCTGTTGGTACCTAGTGGAAATTTGGCAACAAAATCAAATCTTTGTGATAAGATTTGCCACTCACATACATACATACATGATACATGATGAAGAAATTTTCATTCTACTGCCAAAAGCACGCGTTGCATTTTCTATATATGTTTTTATTTTATTTTATTTTGTTTCGTATCTTATGGTGAATGAATGTGTTTTTTGGCATCTTAGAAGCTGATCTCACAAATAATTTTATTTATGCCAAAAATATTATATGCCAAAAAGTCTTGAAATGTATTGAAATGAAGAGCAAGTTAGAGATAATTTATGCCAAAAATATTATATGCCAAAAAGAATATTTAAGAATCCATTGAGATGAAGTTTGAAATGGAGAGAGTGCAAGTGATAAATATTTCCTGTAAAAGTTTAGAAAGAATTTATCTTTTTAGTTGTGTTTATCTTTTTCTTTCATAAGAAAAAATAATATATTAGGAACATACAAAAGAACTATAAATTATTAAGTTGTTCGATAAAAATAGTCTTTAAATGCTGTTGCTACTTTATCTTTTTAGCCTTTGATTGTTTTTATCTTTATATATTGTTGTTGCTTTAATAACCTAATATGTTGTTGTTGTTGCTTTAATGACCTAATATGTTGCTGTTGCTTTATTTTGCTTTAATTAATGTGTTTTGAACTTAGTATATTTCATAATTTCCTGTTGCATAAATGCTGGAAAGTGGCTTTTTGAACAAGTTTGAATGCTGATTTCCAATAAAATTGCTATCTTTATTGTTCATTGTTATGTATTCATAGTTTATCTTTATAATCTATATTGATTTCTTTGTTTTGTATTTGTAGAAATTGCATTAACCGAAGAAGATGATGATGAGTCTAGTGTGGATTCAGATTAAGCATGGTGGCTGTTTTGGTTTTTATTTGGTTTAAAGTGGTTGTTTCACTTTTTAAAGTGTGTTTGTTTTTATTGTTTGCTAGACATTTTTAATTGTCTTTGTTTTATGCTTAATTGTTGGGACAAGTTGAATTTGTATTGAATTTGGATGTCATGTACTCTTGTAATTTTAGTTTATTGACGGTTTTAAATTTTATTTTATGATGATTTAATTCTGATTATTAGGTTTAAAAAAAACCGAAAAAACCGACCAAACCAAACTGCTGTTGGTTCGGTTCGGTTCGGTTCGGTTGTTTAGAAAATAGCAAACCGAACGGTTGGTATTGTTGTAAAACCGAACAGGTCGGTTTGGTTGGTTTTCGGTCCAAAACCGAACCAAACCGAACCGATTACACCCCTAATACTCAATAGTCAAACAACATTGTATGAAAATCTATTCTATAACTATAACATGAGACTACACACATACATGAACATGAGCAAATTGATTAGAGGGCATATTTGTTGGGAGGTGCTTGAGGATAATATCCTCATCATCACAAACTTTCAGCATGGTGTAAACTGGATCATATTGCTTTATATTGGCAGATTTAACATTAATCTTTAAAAGCACCTTCTTATCCATCATGTTATTAAGAGATGGTGGATAATCGTCATCTCCAACTGCCTACAAAACCTCACACCTAGCCATAATTAGTTCTAAACATTTACTTTAATGTTACATCAAACAATCACACTTACATCCTCGAGAACGATTTTGTCTGCCTACTTCCCACACAACTGAGTTGTCTCCCTATCCCACAAAAGCAGGTTGATGCTACCTTATCCATCATAAACCATTACTTCAACCTTGTACCTAACATATGATGAGACATGAGAAAATTGGTTAATATTATATTGCAGTTATACATACACTATTTCGATAGAAATAGTATATTGACTTATGTATTGTTCACAACCTTGTTGCGGCTGCTCCATATGTGTGGCCACACTTCCCACATTCATACCGATCACTAATGGGGATTTCAACCTTCTTGGGGAACCTCCTACATGCTTTATATAAAACCAATCATTTTTTCCTGCATTTATTGAAATAATTTCCCCAGCAATCCATATGAGACCTTCCTATAATGATTTTAAAACAGTAAAATAATATTTAGATAGTGTCTATTATTACTTTTCACACTAACATAAATGGTTTCAATTGTCTTTGAAAAATTTCCATCGAAATAACTAAAACATAACACCTCAATAAAGTTCAGTGTATCCTCGATAGTCTTCACACTAATAGATCCACGGTTAAACTCATCATTTATAGACCACGCAGCCGGAGAGGACACCTGGCTAATCCTAGCTGAGCTTGATGGACCACCACTGAGCAATCTACATATAACAAATTAGCTCCCACACATATAAAGGCTCAGTTCATCCAACCTTAAAAGGTGATACATTAATTTTATAAATTACACTAACCTGCATCTAAACTATCAATTTCTTTTAGTGTTGGGTTTATGTGAACTTTGGAGATATCAAAATTGCTCTGAACTGAAGTTTTATCATTCCACCTTGTTGCTTTGAAATATTGAAGGACCACAATAAGTGGCTCAACTCTCCCATCATCAAGATGTGGAAGAATGTGGTCCACCAACTGATCAAACAATGTGCAACTCATTTTGTTATTCCTGAGAATAAAATAGCAAATGAAAGAAGTTTGTTGGTTATGTTATGAGAAAATCGATATTAAATCAATACATTCATGGTTGCACAATACATACTCAAGATCTTCCAAAATAACGATCATACGCTTAGTCATTAAACCCTTGCTAGTGATCAAGTCTCGCGGGTCTTCCTTACCGACCACCTTACCAATCAGATCTATAAAACAAAAAGATGTTAGAACTCAAGTACATAAATACACTCATCATGAAAATAACATCAAATAAAAATACACTCACCAAACATCTCAGAATGTTCCAATCTATCTTTTGTTAGAAGATCACTAAAAGACTTCAACCTAAATGCTTCTAGAGGAAAGCTTGGGTTATCCACATGATTAACCATTGTTCTATGAGAGAATGTTAGTACCATCCTACTAACACCATTCTTCGAGATGGTCTTATTGTCAAATACTATGAAGTTTGTCATTATGTACATCGCAATATGATGTTACCACTCCAGTTCTTGGCTAGCACCCTCAGAATAGTGACGTAGATCCTACCACCCTATTTTAAACAATGCAAAAATAAATCGGCATCAATATGAGGCAAAACATTCTTGAAACATGATATATTAAACCGGTAACAAATATGTTGTCTAGATAAACAATTTTTAGATTTGTTGTTACCTTACAATCTTGAAGAATCATTTCAATTGAACTAATTTCCTTCTCATTATATTTACTTGGAACTTTTCATATCCTAACAATATAAACTTTGAAATTCCAATCTAGTTTCCTGGCATTCACATCAGTAACAAAATCAAAATTTTCTGTCATGATGTTTCAGGTTGCACAGGATAAAAGATTCAAGGCTTATGAAGGAAAATATTTGTAGAAGAACAACAAAATCTTTTAGTGGCAGGACAATTTTTTAAACAAACACACTACAATCATTTATCATGTTTTTAAAGTACACATGTAGGTGTGGTAAATTTACCTTTTTACCCTACGTTTTTGTTGTATATGAGCAGTTGTAACTTGTTATTTTCCTTTTTATTTTGCCATGTGTCAACAACTCCAGCTATACACTTGTCAAGCAAATAGACATGCACTAGTTGTCTTTTATAAATTAATAGATATTAATATTAATATATTAAGTAAATTATAGTTCATTGCCTAAGTGATTTGATAGATGCAATCTATAGCTAGAATTTAAAACAGCCCAAAGAAGGAAAAGTCACAAATTGTCCCAACTTTCTACACCAAAAAAGTTGAGTTGACACATATAGCACCTAGTAATAATAAATATATAAAAAGTAAAATATAATTGAAAATACCAACTACCCCTTTCAATCACATCAATCATCACAACAAACAACAAAGACTTATAAAAAGCAGTTAACACATCATCCATGATGTCGGGTGAGAAAAAATAAAATAAATAAGTTACCCCACTTTTTAACTAATATTTATCTAACAAAAAGTATTTTTTAAAATTAAATAACAAGAGAGATGTATTTTAAAATTTCAAAGATAATAAATTTAAAAATTTTAATATCTTTATTAAATAAAAGACAAAGTTCTCATTTTGATATTATTGGCACATTTTTCATCTATTTTCATCTCATGAATGAATGAAGAGAAAAGAGTTACATGGACTCCAACTCATTTTTTCCTTTTTTTTTTAATTTTCTCTCCTAAACCAAACAACAAAAAATTTTATTTTTCACCCATTTTCTCTTGTTACATTTTCTTTTGACTCATATTCCTAAAAAACAAACAATGTGTAAAAACAATGAGTAGAATAAATTAAAAAATAATATAAAAATTAAATTAAATTCATATTCACAGAGAAAACACATTAAGTTACAATTTAGTACTACTTCAATGGGAAAAGAGATAATTCAACAAATCTAATGCTATTATAGAGTCATAAATTACCCTACAACCCACCAATATCAAACTGAATTCTTTTACCTCAGAATAGACTTCTGACACATAGACTATTTTAACTTCTACCAAATCCATATAACAAAAGTACATAAGTCAATATAAGTATATAGAATTATTGCATAGGAAACACCACACTAAACTGAACCTAAGAAATAGATTCTACACTTATTTAAAATGTCATTTTACATATATAGGAGTTAGAAAACAAAAAAATGAGATCTTATTGGGAATATCAAATATCTTTCTCAATCATATCAATCATGATAACTAAGATGAGAGACCTATAAAAAAAACAAACACGTAAAAGACAAAATAAAATAAGTAAACTGCTATACTTTGGGAAAACTATTTTGTTGAAAAATTGGAACACATTATAAACAAATTAAATCTCATAAAGTAGTAAACCATAATCACATAAGCATATTAAAAAGAAGACAATAAAAAAATATGCAAAATACGCAAAGAGAAAAGAAAAATCCTCTAATGTTGCAGTGTCTGAATAAACTTTTCAATCATGTATTAGACCAAAGAGTAATATTAGACCCACTAACTACAAGAGACAAAAAATCACACTATTAATAATATGAAGCAACAACTTAAACCATTAGAAAAAAATTAAAATGAACATACAATTAATCATACTGACTATGAAAGAAAAAATAACATGCACCTTCGAAATTGTATAACACTAAAATCGAGAGCATATCTAAAATTAGCACTAAAAGAAAGCTCAGTTCTTCACATAATCACTTAAACGAAGAGCATATATAAAATTAGCACAATTACACCGTACAAAATTTAAAGTAAAATTCAACCAATATGATGCAAAGACAATTTTTTTCAACCACCCAAAATAGTCCAGAAAAAAATAGCTACTCACAAGAAAAGCAAGACAAAAACCACAACTGGAAAAAATCCAAAAATCGAAAAAGGCATGAACTTCATACTAATAGTAACACCAAAAACCACGAATAAGAAAATCAATTGAAATTAAAATACAAACAAAATGTGGAAACTCCAACAATCATCAAGACACAATGTGTTTGAATAGTGAGTAAAAATAACACAAAATTTTTCGATTGTATCAAAGTTTGAACAATTTTTCTTAAAATATGTATGAAGAAAAATTATTTAACTTAAATTGGTGCTAGAAGGAATTTTTCTTCGAAGCTAGCAGCTAACCTAGAGTGGAGCAAAAATTCTTCAGATCACCTGGTTGAACCAGCTAATCAATGTCCAGCTCCAGCCAATAATTAGCCACTAATAGAGATTTTGAGGACCCATTAGAGATGAAGTTGCTTAGTAAGCTACTTAAGCAATACACAATTTCTTTAACAAACAACTGTAAATATCAGTAATCTACCTAAAAATACACAATTTCTATCTAAAATCCCAATAAACTTATGCCAAAACAACATAATCACATGAAACTTCCAATGGTTTATGATGAGCGGATAATTTATACGCTTTTTGGCATTGTTTTTAGGTAGTTTTTAGCATGATCTAGTTACTTTTAGGGATGTTTTCATTAGTTTTTATGATAAATTCACATTTCTGGACTTTACTATGAGTTTGTGTATTTTTCGGTGATTTCAGGTATTTTCTGGCTGAAATTGAGGGACCTGAGCAAAACTCTGAGAAGGAAGCTGACAAGGGACTGCTGATGCTGTTGGAATCTGACCTCCCTGCACTCGAAACGAATTTTCTGGAGCTACAAAACTTCAAATGGCGCTCTCTTAACGGCGTTGGAAAGTAGACATCTAGAGCTTTCCAGCAATATATAATAGTCCATACTTTATTCGGGAATTGACGACGTAAACTGGCGCTCAACGCCAGTTCCATGTTGCTGTCTGGAGTCAAATGCCAGAAACATGTCACGAATCGGAGTTGAACGCCCAAAATACGTTACAACTTGGCGTTCAACTCCATGAGAAGTCTCAGCTCGTGGATAGATCAAGCTCAGCCCAAACATACACCAAGTGGGCCCCAGAAGTGAATTTATGCATCAATTACCTACCTCTGTAAACCCTAGTAGCTAGTTTAGTGTAAATAGCACTTTTTACTAGTCTATTAGATGTCTTTGATCATTCGGTCTTGTGACCACATGGGGGCTGGCCATTCGGCCATGCCTGGATCTTTCACTTATGTATTTTCAACGGTGAAGTTTCTACACACCATAGATTAAGGGTGTGGAGCTCTGCTGTACCTCAAGTTTCAATGCAATTACTATTATCTTCTATCCAATTCGATTTATTCCTGTTCTAAGATATTCGTTGCACTTCAACTTGATGAATGTGATGATCCGTGACACTCATCATCATTCTCACCTATGAATGCATGTGACTAACAACCACTTCCGTTCTACCTTAGACCAGGCGCATATCTCTTGGATTCCTTAATCAGAATCTTCGTGGTATAAGCTAGAATTGATGGCGGCATTCATGGGAATCTGGAAAGTCTAACCTTGTCTGTGGTATTTCGAGTAGGATTCCGGAATTGAATGACTGTGACGAGCTTTAAACTCCTGAAGGTTGGGTGTTAGTGACAGACACAAAAGAATCACGAGATTCTATTCCAACCTGATTGAGAACCGACAGATGATTAGCCGTGCTGTGACAGAGCATTTGGACCATTTTCACTGAGAGGATGGAATGTAGCCATTGACAACAGTGATGCCCTACATACAGCTTACCATGGAAAGGAGTAAGAAGGATTGGATGAAAGCAGTAAGAAAGTAGAGATTCGGAGGGAACACAGCACCTCCATGCACCTATTTGAAATTTCCACCATTGGATTACATGAGTAACTTTATTTCCCGTTTATTTTATTTATCTTTTAATTATCTAATCCAATCACATTTGAATCCGCCTGACTGGGATTTACAAGATGACCATAGCTTGCTTCATACCAACAATCTCCGTGGGATCGACCCTTACTCACGTAAGTATTACTTGGACGACCCAGTGCACTTGCTGGTTAGTTGTGCGGAACTGTGAATTAAATCTTAGACACCATGATATTGAGCACCAAGTTTTTGGAGCCATTATCGGGGAATTAATTCCATACAACAATAAAGAGTACGTATCACAATTTCGTGCACCAGTTTACTAATACTATTATCAGTATTAGTATCACCCAGCCGAATAAAATATATACAGGTATCTCAATTAAAAAATAAATACTATAAAACACACAAATAACACTCAAAAATATATAGAGAATCACGGGAAAGAAGGTTTCAATTTATCTTTTCACAAATAAAAGATTTGCAATTTTTTTCCTAACACATCACAGTTATAAAAAAATAAATTAATATTTATTTTAAACAAAATCAAAGAACACATGGGAAACACATCACCTTCACTATTGGAGACAGCACTACCACCACGACAAATTAGACCATAACAAATGACAGAGACATGAGAGAAAGTAGGACAGCCAAAAGGGGAATTCTCTGAGAAGGTGAGCAAGGTTGTAGGTGGTGCAGTAGATCTCTTCATCTACAAGACAGCTCAATCATAACCAAAAACAAAAACACCAAAATATATACATTAGCATAACAACACTATACATGATGAACAGTGGCAAGCTAATAACATTGACCTTCATTTGCTTTTTCTTATCCCATTATTGTTCAAAGTCCCAATCCACCAATCCCTTAATAACACACACAAAAAGAAACAGATACCCAAATAAGAATCAAGACAAAAACCCCGACTGTAAAAAAAATCTAGAGATAAAAAAAAGACATAAACTTGATGCTTACTGGTGCACGAATTTATAATCCGCACAACTAACCAGCAAGTGCACTGGGTCGTCCAAGTAATACCTTACGTGAGTAAGGGTCGATCCCACGGAGACTATTGGTTTGAAGCAAGCTATGTTTATTTTATTATTCTTAGTCAGGATATTAATTAAAATTATAAGTTGGAATTATTAGATTTGATTGGAACAAATAAAAGAGAATAACAGCGTTACTTGTTGTGCAGTAATGAGAAATATGTTGGAGTTTTGGAGATGCTTTGTCCTTCGAACATCAACTCTTCCTTAAAATCCTTCAACACACGAAAAGTCCCTTCCATGGCAAGCTCTATGTAGGGTGTCACCGTTGTCAATGGCTACCTCCCATCCTCTCAGTGAAAACGTTCCTATGCTCTGTCACAGCACGGCTAATCATCTGTCGGTTCTCAATCAGGTTGGAATAGAATCCATTGATTCTTTTGCGTCTGTCACTAACGCCCAGCCTTCAGGAGTTTGAAGCTCGTCACAGTCATTCAATCCCAGAACCCTACTCGGAATACCACAGACAAGGTTTAGACTTTCCGGATTCTCATGAATGCCGCCATCAATCCGGCTTATACCACGAAGATTCTGTGTAATGAGTCTAAGAGATACTCATTCAGTCTGATGTAGAACGGAGGTGGTTGTCAGGCACCCGTTCATGGTTTGGGGAAGGTGATGAGGGTCACGGATCATCACCTTCTCCATAATTAAGCGCGAATGAACATCTTAGATAAGAACAAGCGTGTTTGAATGGAAAATAAAGGAATTGTATTAATTCATCGAGACGCTGCAGAGCTCCTCACCCCCAACAATGGAGTTTAGAGACTCATGCCATCAAAGAGTATGTAATTCAGATCTGAAAATGTCATGAGGTATAAGATAAGTTTCTAAAAGTTGTTTAAATAGTAAACTAGTAACCTAGGTTTACAGAATATGAATAAACTAAGATAATTGGTGCAGAAATCCACTTCTGGGGCCCACTTGGTGTGTGCTGGGGCTGAGACTAAAGCTATCCATGAGTAGAGGCTTTTCTTGGAGTTAAACTCCAAGTTATGACGTGTTTTGGGCGTTCAACTCCGGATCATGACGTTTTTCTGGCGTTTAACTCCAGACAGCAGCATGTACTTGGCGTTCAACGCCAAGTTACGTCGTCTATCTTCGCGCAAAGTATGGACTATTATATATTGCTGGAAAGCCCTGGATGTCTACTTTCCAACGCCGTTGAGAGCGCGCCAATTGGACTCCTGTAGCTCCAGAAAATCCATTTCGAGTGCAGGGAGGTCAGGATCCAACAGCATCAGCAGTCCTTTTTCAGCCTAAGTCAGATTTTTGCTCAGCTTCCTCAATTTCAGCCAGAAAATACCTGAAATTATAGAAAAACACACAAACTCATAGTAAAGTCCAGAAATATGATTTTTGCCTAGAAACTAATAATATTCTACTAAAAACTAATTAAAACATACTAAAATCTACATGAAATTACCCCCAAAAAGCGTATAAAATATCCGCTCATCACAACACCAAACTTAAACTGTTGCTTGTCCTCAAGCAACTAGATAAATAAAATAGGTTTTAACAGAAATTAAGAAGTAATAATATTTTAGAGTTTTAAATGAAGCTCAGATTCTTATTAGATGAGCGGGGCCTGTAGCTTTTTGTTTCTGAACAGTTTTGGCATCTCCCTTTATCCTTTGAAATTCAAAATGATTGGCATCCATAGGAACTCAGAATTCAGATAGTATTATTGATTCTCCTAGTGTAGTATGTTGATTCTTGAACCCAGTTATTTTATGAGTCTTGGCCGTGGCCCTAAGCACTTTGTTTTCCAGTATTACCACCAGATACATAAATGCCACAGACACATGACTAGGTGAACCTTGTTCAGATTGTGACTTAGCTTTGCTAAAGTCCCCAGTCAGAGGTGTCCAGAGCTCTTAAGCACACTCTGTTTGCCTTGGATCACGACTTTAACCACTCAGTCTCAAGTTTGTAACTTGGACCTGCATGCCACAAGCACATAGTTAGGGACAGCTTGGTTTAGCCGCTTAGGCCTGGATTTTATTTCCTTGGGCCCTCCTATCCATTGATGCTCAAAGCCTTGGATCCTTTTTACCCTTGCCTTTTTGGTTTTAAGGGCTCGTGGCTTTTTCTATTGCTCCTTCTCTCTTTTTTTTTTTGACTGCTTTTTCTTGCTTCAAGAATCAATTTCATGATTTTTCAGATCATCAATAATATTTTTCGTGTTCCTCATTCTTTCAGGAGCCAATATTCATCAAATTCAAAGTACAAGTTATGCACTGTTCAAGCATTCATTCAGAGAACAAAAAATGTTGCCACCACACATAATTAATTATAATTTTTATTATTAAGAACTCAAAAAAATATAGATTACTTCTTTATTCTAAAAAAAAATATCTACTACTTTATTCATGCCTGATGATGATGAGAAAAATAAATTATAGCTTAATTGGAAATAAAATCAAAATAGACATACTAATTACTACTACTAAATATCTCCTAAGGTAAATTTCTATAATACTACTATCACTAAGTTAAAGCAGAAAAATTGGAACTCAGCAACCTGTTGTTTTGAGGGGTAGATGTTCCTCTAATCTGTGGGGTGCTTTTCAAGGATTAATTTTTGGCGCTTTAGCTCCCTTAGATCACGCCCTTGCTCTTCCTATTCCTTAAGCAGTTTGCAAAGCATGCTACTTTGATTGTTCTGTTCTTCCTTTATTTGGTCCATAGCTTCTTGCAATCTGGAAATAGAAGCCTCAAGATGTTCCCAATATTCGAATTGAGGCAGTTCTGGGAGGGCTTCCTGTGCTTTCCTCTTGGCTGAATCATCTTGTTGCTGTTGTCTGACCATTGATATTCCAGTGATTGGCCTCTCAACTGGAATATACTCTGTTATTCCCATCTTCACTCCGGCATCTTTGCAGAGCATAGAAATTAAGCTTGGATAGGCTAATTTGGCGTCCTTGGAATTCCTGTTTGCTATTTTGTATAGCTCACATGAGATCAGTTGATGGACTTCTACCTCTTTTCCCAACATGATGCAGTGAATCATGACAGCTCTTTTGATGGTAACTTCGGAACGGTTGCTGGTGGGCAATATGGAACGCCCAATGAAATCCAGCCAGCCTCTGGCTACTGGTTTTAGATCTTCTCTTTTGAGTTGAATTGGGGTGCCAGTGGTGCTGGTAGTCCACCTGGCTTCAGGGATGCATATATCCTCTAGAATCTTGTCCAGACCTTTGTTTACCCTCATCATTATCCTGTTAAAGGAGTCTGGGTCATCTTTCAGTTGAGGAATCTTGAATATCTCCCTGATCTTGTCTGGATGAGTATGAACAATCTTTCCTTTGACTAAGGTCCAATGGTCATAGAGAGCAGCTCCAATTATTCTCTGCCTGTCTGTCTGCCATAAATTAGCATAGAACTCCTGAACCATGTTTCTTCCCACTTTCGTTTCAGGATTGGTCAGAATTTTCCAATTCCTGATTCGAATTTGCTCTTTAATCTCTTGATATTCATCTTCTTTCAGATCAAATTTGACTTCCGGGATCACTGATCTGTGACTCATTATTTTGTAGTAATGGTCTGAATGTTCTTTAGTTAAGAACTTCCCTTGATTCCAAAGTGGCTTTGGAGCACTCTCCTTCTTGCCCCTTGGGGTGGGTTGTTTTCCTTTAGGAGCCATGATCTTAATGAGTATGTTTTTGTGATCACGGATAATCACACCAAACTTAGAGCTTTGCTTGTCCTCAAGCAAAAGAGAAGAAAGAAGAGGGATAGGAAAAGAGCAAGTGTGGCAAGGTGATGATGAGTGGGGCGCCGAACTCAATATATGGGGAGGGGGTGGGAAATTTTGAAAATAAGAAAAAGATAAGATAGAAGATATGATTTATAAAAGATAGATATGATAAGAAAAAGATATAGTTTAAAAAGGGAAAGATATGAATAATAATAATTAAAAAGACAGATTTGAATTTTAAAATTTGAAAAAGATTTTTAAAGAGGTAATTGAGTTTTGAAAACAAACTTTAAAAGAGTTTGATTGGATTGAAAAATAATTTGTCTTTATGGATTAAGATACATTTGATATTTTTGAAAAAGGGATTTTAGAAATTAGGATTTTTAAAACACTAATGTGAATTGAGGGATGATAATTTAAAATATGTTTATGCAAGAAATCATGATTTGAAACATAAAAAAAAATTAGAAAATTTGTAAAGAGAAACGAATTTTACCTCCTCCCCACCATCCTGGCGTTAAACGCCCAACTGCTACATGGTTTGGGAGTTTAACGCCCAAATGTTGCTTCTCCTGGGCGTTCAACGCCCAGCTGATGCATCTTTCTGGCGTTGAACGCCAGGAAGTCCTTTGTCACTGGGCGTTTTTCTGAACGCCCAGGATGCTGTCAATCTGGCGTTAAACGCCCAGAAGGTGCTTCTTTCTGGCGTTTAACGCCCAGAAGATGCTCCTTTCTGGCGTTGAACGCCAGGAAGTCCTTTGTCACTGGGCGTTTTTCTGAACACCCAGGATGCTAACAATCTGGCGTTAAACGCCCAGAAGGTGCTTCTTTCTGGCGTTCAACGCCCAGAAGATGCTCCTTTCTGGCGTTTAACGCCCAGATGGCTACCCTTACTGGCGTTGAACGCCCAGTGGGTGCTTCTTTTGGGCGTTCAACGCCCAAAATGTTTCTTACTGGCTTTTTCACGCCAGTGATCTTCCAAATTTCCCTGTAACTCTGTGAATTCAATCAATTGCTATTTTTACCCTTTGAAGATACTTGGACACATACCTGTAAAAAAAGGAAATTTATTTAATTAGTAAATAAACTTTGTAAATGGCTGGGTTGCCTCCCAGCAAGCGCTTCTTTATTGTCTTTAGCTGGACTACCACTGAGCTCTAATCAAGTCTCAGTTTTGAGCATTCTTGCTCGAAGTTGCTTTCAAGATAATGTTTAATTCTCTGTCCATTAACAATGAACTTTTTGTTAGAGTCATTATCCTGAAGCTCTACGTATCCATATGGTGATACACTTGTAATTACATATGGACCTCTCCACCGGGATTTTAATTTCCCGGGGAATAATTTGAGCCTAGAATTAAATAGCAGAACTTTTTGCCCCGGCTCAAAGACTCTGGATGACAATTTCTTATCATGCCATCTTTTCGCTTTCTCCTTGTAAATTTTTGCATTCTCGAAAGCATTGAGTCTAAATTTCTCTAGCTCATTTAACTGAAGCAATCGTTTTTCTCCAGCTAACTTGGCGTCAAGGTTTAGGAATCTGGTTGCCCAGTAGGCCTTATGTTCCAATTCCACTGGCAAGTGACATGCCTTTCTGTACACAAACTGGTATGGAGAGGTCCCTATAGGGGTCTTGAATGCTGTTCTGTATGCCCACAGAGCATCATCCAAGCTCCTTGCCCAATCCTTTCTACGGTTAATTACAGTCCGTTCCAGGATTCTTTTGAGTTCTCTATTTGAGACTTCAGCTTGCCCATTAGTCTGTGGGTGATATGGAGTAGCTACCCTGTGGCTAACTCCATAACGAACCAAAGCAGAGTAAAGCTGTTTATTGCAGAAATGAGTGCCCCCATCACTGATTAATACTCTAGGGGTACCAAATCTGCTGAAGATGTGTTTCTTGAGGAATTTTAACACTGTTTTAGTGTCATTGGTGGGTGTTGCAATAGCTTCCACCCATTTGGATACATAATCCACTGCCACCAGAATATAAGTGTTTGAGTATGATGGTGGGAAGGGTCCCATAAAGTCAATACCCCATACATCAAACAACTCAATCTCCAAGATCCCTTGCTGAGGCATGGCATAACTGTGAGGCAGATTGCCAGATCTTTGGCAACTGTCACAATTAAGTACAAATGCTCGGGAATCTTTATAGAGAGTAGGCCAGTAGAAGCCACATTGGAGGACTCTTGTGGCTGTTCGCTCACCTCCAAAATGTCCTCCATACTGTGATCCATGGCAGTGCCATAGAATCTTCTGTGCTTCTTCCTTAGGCACACATCTACGGATTACTCCGTCTGCGCATCTCTTGAAGAGATATGGTTCATCCCAAAGATAGTACTTTGCATCTGTGATCAATTTCTTTGATTGCAGCCTACTGTACTCTTTGGGTATGAATCTTACTGCCTTGTAGTTTGCGATATCTGCAAACCATGGCACTTCCTGGATGGCAAAGAGTTGTTCATCCAGAAAGGTTTCAGAGATCTCAGTGAGAGGGAGGGACGCCCCTTCTACTGGTTCTATTCGGGACAGGTGATCTGCTACTTGATTCTCTGTCCCTTTTCTGTCTCTTATTTCTATATCAAACTCTTGCAGAAGCAACACCCATCTTATAAGTCTGGGTTTTGAATCATGCTTTGTGAGTAGATATTTAAGAGCAGCATGATCAGTATACACAATCACTTTTGATCCTACTAAATAGGATCTGAATTTGTCAATGGCGTAAACCACTGCAAGTAGCTCTTTTTCTGTGGTTGTGTAATTCTTCTGTGCGTCATTTAAAACACGGCTGGCATAGTAAATGACGTGCAGAAGCTTGTCATGCCTTTGTCCCAACACTGCACCAATGGCATGGTCACTGGCATCACACATCAGTTCAAATGGCAATGCCCAGTTTGGTGCAGCGATGATTGGTGCTGAGACCAATTTAGCTTTCAGAGTCTCAAATGCCTGCAGACACTCTTTATCAAAGATAAATGGCGTGTCAGCAACTAGCAGGTTGCTTAGAGGTTTGGCGATTTTTGAAAAATCCTTTATAAACCTCCTATAGAATCCTGCATGCCCCAGAAAGCTTCTGATTGCCTTAACATTGGCGGGTGGTGGTAATTTTTCAATTACTTCAACTTTAGCTTGATCCACCTCTATCCCCTTGTTCGAGATTTTGTGCCCAAGGACAATTCCTTCAGTCACCATAAAGTGACACTTCTCCCAGTTTAAAACCAGGTTAGTCTCTTGGCATCTCTTTAGAACAAGTGCTAAATGGTTAAGGCAGGAGCTGAATGAGTCTCCAAACACTGAAAAGTCATCCATGAAGACTTCCAGAAATTTTTCCACCATATCAGAGAAAATTGAGAGCATGCACCTCTGAAAGGTTGCAGGTGCATTGCACAGGCCAAATGGCATCCTTCTGTATGCAAATATTCCAAATGGGCAGGTGAATGCCGTTTTCTCCTGATCCTGGGGATCTACTGCAATTTGATTATAACCTGAATATCCATCCAGAAAGCAGTAGTATTCATGACCTGCTAGTCTTTCTAGCATTTGGTCTATGAATGGTAAAGGAAAATGATCCTTTCTGGTGGCTGTATTGAGCCTTCTATAATCAATACACATACGCCACCCTGTAACTGTTCTTGTAGGAACCAGTTCATTTTTTTCATTGTGAACCACTGTCATGCCTCCCTTTTTAGGGACGACTTGGACAGGGCTTACCCAGGGGCTATCAGAAATAGGATAAATAATCCCAGCCTCTAGTAATTTAGTGACCTCCTTTTGCACCACTTCCTTCATGGCTGAGTTCAACCGTCTTTGTGGTTGGACCACAGGCTTGGCGTCACCCTCCAATAGGATCTTGTGCATGCATCTTGCTGGACTGATGCCCTTAAGATCACTAATGGACCACCCAAGAGCTGTCTTGTGTGTCTTTAGCACTTGAATTAGTGCTTCCTCTTCCTGTGGCTCTAAGGTAGAGCTTATAATTACAGGAAAGGTGTCACCTTCTCCCAGAAATGCATATTTCAGGGATGGTGGTAATGGTTTGAGCTCGGGTTTTGGAGGTTTCTCCTCTTCCTGAGGGATTTTCAGAGGTTCTACTATTCTCTCTGATTCCTCCAGGTCAGGCTGAACATCTTTAAATATGTCCTCTAGCTCTGATTCGAGACTCTCAGCCATATTGACCTCTCTTACCAGAGAGTCAATAATATCAACACTCATGCAGTCATTTGGGGTGTCTGGATGTTGCATGGCTTTGACAACATTCAACTTGAACTCCTCCTCATTGACTCTCAAAGTTACTTCCCCTTTTTGGACATCAATGAGGGTTCGGCCAGTTGCTAGGAAAGGTCTTCCTAGAATGAGAGTTGCACTCTTGTGCTCCTCCATTTCCAGCACCACAAAGTCAGTAGGAAAGGCGAATGGCCCAACCTTGACAATCATGTCTTCAATCACGCCTGATGGGTACTTAATGGAGCCATCAGCAAGTTGAAGACATATCCTGGTTGGTTTGATTTCTTCAGTTAAACCAAGCTTTCTGATAGTAGATGCAGGTATTAGGTTGATACTTGCCCCAAAATCACATAAAGCTTGCTTGGTACAAGTACCCTCTAATGTGCAAGGTATCATAAAGCTCCCAGGATCTTTAAGCTTCTCAGGTAGGCTTTTCAGAATGACTGCACTGCATTCTTCAGTGAGGTAAACTTTTTCAGTTTCCCTCCAATCTTTCTTATGACTTAAGATCTCTTTCATGAACTTAGCATAAGAGGGTATTTGCTCAAGTGCTTCTGCAAACGGAATCTTTATTTCAAGAGTCCTGAGATAGTCTGTAAAGCGGGCAAATTGCTTATCCTGTTCCGCTTGGCGGAGTTTTTGAGGATAAGGCATTTTGGCTTTGTATTCCTCAACCTTAGTTGCTGCAGGTTTATTACCTACAGAAGTGGGTTGGGAAGCCTTTTTAGAAGGGTTGTTATCAGCACTTGTATGTGACTGATTCCCCACTGGCATTTGAATGCCAGTGGTGGGAGCTGGAGTGGCGTTAGACGCCACTTCCTTGTTTGTTACTAGCGTTTGAACGCCAGAACCATGCTCCCTTTGGGCGTTCAACGCCGGATTCATGCTTGTTTCTGGCGTTGAACGCCAGGAATGAGCATGGTCTGGGCGTTCAGCGCCAGCTTTATTCCTCTCTGGGCTCTGACTGTCCTCAGAGGGATTTTGAGTATCCACTTGTTCATTTCTTGGTTTCCTGCTGCTTTGAAGTGAGGTATTTAATGTTTTCCCACTTCTTAATTGAACTGCTTGGCATTCTTCTGCTATTTGTTTTGACAGTTGCTTTTCTGTCTGCTTTAATTGTACTTCCATATTCCTGTTAGCCATTCTTGTTTCCTGTAATATTTCCTTGAATTCGGCTAGCTGCTGAGTTAGAAAGTCTAATTGCTGATTGAATTCATTAGCCTGATCCACCGGACTGAGTTCAGCAGTTACTGTTTTAGCTTCTTCTTTCATGGAAGTTTCATTGCTTAGGTACAGATGTTGATTTCTGGCGACTGTATCAATAAGCTCTTGAGCTTCTTCAATTGTTTTTCTCATATGTATAGATCCACCAGCTGAGTGATCTAGAGAAATCTGAGCTTTGTCTGTAAGCCCATAGTAGAAGATGTCTAATTGCACCCATTCTGAGAACATTTCAGAGGGACATTTTCTTAGCATCTCTCTGTATCTCTCCCAGGCATCATAAAAAGATTCATTATCTCCTTGTTTGAAGCCTTGGATGCTTAGCCTTAGCTGTGTCATCCGTTTTGGAGGAAAATAGTGATTCAGGAATTTTTCTGACAGCTGCTTCCATGTTTTTATGCTGTTCTTAGGCTGGTTATTTAACCACCTCTTAGCTTGATCTTTTACAGCAAATGGAAACAGTAATAATCTGTAGACATCCTGATCCACTTCCTTATCATGTACTGTGTCAGCAATTTGCAAAAATTGTTCCAGAAACTCTGTAGGTTCTTCATGTGGAAGACCAGAATACTGACAGTTTTGCTGCACCATGATAATGAGCTGAGGATTCAACTCAAAGCTACTAACTCCAATGGAGGGTATACAAATACTACTCCCATATGAAGCAGTAGTGGGGTTAGCATATGACCCCAGAGTCCTCTTGGACTGTTCATTCCTACTTGCTTCCATAATGGAATACAAGGGATAATTTATATGTTGATTTAAATTTTTATTATTTATTTTTTTTATTTTATAGATGTGGAATAAATAAAAATGGAATATATAAAAAAAATTTGAAAATATTTTGAAAAATTTTTTTCGGAAAAATTTGAAATTGAAATCTGAATTTTATATAAAAATTTCGAAAATGTAGTTTTTTAAAATTAGTTAGAAAAGATATTTTTTTTGAATTTTGAATTTTATGATGAAAGAGAAAAACACATAAAAGACACAAGACTTAAAATTTTTAGATCTAATGCTCCTTATTTTCGAAAATTTTTGGAGGAAAAACACCAAGGAACACCAAACTTAAAAATTTTAAGATCAAGACACAAGAAAAACTCAAGAACACCTTGAAGATTCACAAGAACACCAAGAACAAAAGGAGGAACACCAAACTTAAAATTTTTAGAAAACTTTAATAAAATTTTCAAAAATTATGAAAAGATTAACAAGAAAACACCAAACTTAAAGTTTGGCACAAGATTAAATCAAGAAAAATTATTTTTGAAAAAGGATTTAAAAAAGAAGGTGTCCAATTGCCAAGAACATAAGCCAACGCTATAACCAACTAAGTTAAAAATGTAATGTATTTTAAAGATGTATTATTTTTATGGATAAAATAAATTTTTGAAAACTAAGGTTTTGAAAAAGCACAAGAAAAACAAGAAAAGACACAAAACAAGAAAAACTTGAGATCAAACAAGAAAAATAAACAAGAACAACTTGAAGATCAAGAAAGAACCTAGAACACTAACACGAAAATTCTTTAAAGAAAATATAAAATATGCAATTAACACCAAACTTAGAACAAGACACTAAACTCACGAAAAATTAACAATTAATAAAGAAAAATAATATTTTTGAAAAGAAATTTTTGAAAAGAAACTATCCTATCAAAATTTGATGACTCTATAGCAATAAAAATAATAAAAATAAATTATTCCTAATCTAAGAAATAAAATAAACCTTTAGTTGTTCAAACTCAAATAATCCCCGGCAACGGCGCCAAAAACTTGGTGCACGAATTTATAATCCGCACAACTAACCAGCAAGTGCACTGGGTCGTCCAAGTAATACCTTACGTGAGTAAGGGTCGATCCCACGGAGACTATTGGTTTGAAGCAAGCTATGTTTATTTTATTATTCTTAGTCAGGATATTAATTAAAATTATAAGTTGGAATTATTAGATTTGATTGGAACAAATAAAAGAGAATAACAGCGTTACTTGTTGTGCAGTAATGAGAAATATGTTGGAGTTTTGGAGATGCTTTATCCTTCGAACATCAACTCTTCCTTAAAATCCTTCAACACACGAAAAGTCCCTTCCATGGCAAGCTCTATGTAGGGTGTCACCGTTGTCAATGGCTACCTCCCATCCTCTCAGTGAAAACGTTCCTATGCTCTGTCACAGCACGGCTAATCATCTGTCGGTTCTCAATCAGGTTGGAATAGAATCCATTGATTCTTTTGCGTCTGTCACTAACGCCCAGCCTTCAGGAGTTTGAAGCTCGTCACAGTCATTCAATCCCAGAACCCTACTCTGAATACCACAGACAAGGTTTAGACTTTCCGGATTCTCATGAATGCCGCCATCAATCCGGCTTATACCACGAAGATTCTGTGTAATGAGTCTAAGAGATACTCATTCAGTCTGATGTAGAACGGAGGTGGTTGTCAGGCACCCGTTCATGGTTTGGGGAAGGTGATGAGGGTCACGGATCATCACCTTCTCCATAATTAAGCGCGAATGAACATCTTAGATAAGAACAAGCGTGTTTGAATGGAAAATAAAGGAATTGTATTAATTCATCGAGACGCTGCAGAGCTCCTCACCCCCAACAATGGAGTTTAGAGACTCATGCCGTCAAAGAGTATGTAATTCAGATCTGAAAATGTCATGAGGTACAAGATAAGTTTCTAAAAGTTGTTTAAATAGTAAACTAGTAACCTAGGTTTACAGAATATGAATAAACTAAGATAATTGGTGCAGAAATCCACTTCTGGGGCCCACTTGGTGTGTGCTGGGGCTGAGACTAAAGCTATCCACGAGTAGAGGCTTTTCTTGGAGTTAAACTCTAAGTTATAACGTGTTTTGGGCGTTCAACTCCGGATCATGACGTTTTTCTGGCGTTTAACTCCAGACAGCAGCATGTACTTGGCGTTCAACGCCAAGTTACGTCGTCTATCTTCGCGCAAAGTATGGACTATTATATATTGCTGGAAAGCCCTGGATGTCTACTTTCCAACGCCGTTGAGAGCGCGCCAATTGGACTCCTGTAGCTCCAGAAAATCCATTTCGAGTGCAGGGAGGTCAGGATCCAACAGCATCAGCAGTCCTTTTTCAGCCTAAGTCAGATTTTTGCTCAGCTTCCTCAATTTCAGCCAGAAAATACCTGAAATTACAGAAAAACACACAAACTCATAGTAAAATCCAGAAATATGATTTTTGCCTAGAAACTAATAATATTCTACTAAAAACTAATTAAAACATACTAAAATCTACATGAAATTACCCCCAAAAAGCGTATAAAATATCCGCTCATCACTTACTGTAACACCAAAAACTACAGATAATAAACCCTTTCAAATTAAGATACATACAAAACGTGGAAGATCAAACAACCATCAAGGTAAAAAGATAAAATATAAAGTTAAAAATAAAATAATTTAATATTAATCTAAAAGGAACAAAAAGCCAATAAACCAACCAAATTTACAACCAACACAGAAACTTAAACAGACAATGAAAAATATGGCACATCTATTCTGTAACACCCTCATTATCAGAACGTCACGCTTCCGGCTGCGGCACTCTGATAGCTTGGATATTACGATGACTCTAGACACATTTAATACTAAAATAGGAGCCTATTTAAAACTTAAACCATTTTTGTTTCAAAGCTTACATCCGTACATTACAAATTATAATACTCACAAAGAATACATATATATACATATTATTAATTTCACAAGCATTACATAATCAAAATCTTATCCCTCTTATAAAACTTGTAAAGATAAAGGCAAGGAAAAAAGTAACTAATACAACACAAACATCGTTTAAAATAGAAATGGAAATAAATAAGCTCTTCCAAACTTCGTTGTCCATAACCTGGAAAAGAAAAGACCTGTAGAGGAGTGAGAACATCGTCCTCGTAGGTTCTCAGTAGGGAAGGAAATACCATCAAAGCAAAGAAATACTTGTAAATACAATTAATTTAGTTATAAAAGCAGTTTATCCATGAAATTACCTTTTGGAAAAAAACTTTGTATAAAAACTTAACTTGACAAGTCGTAAAGGAATTCCTTTAGTTTACAAATCAGTAAGGTGAATAGTTTAAAGAAATGAAAAAGATCAAAGTCGTGCCTAAAGACTTTCTATCCATCAACTTACTTTGCTCTTTCCTATCCAACTAGTACATAAGTTAAAATAATAAGACAACACCTAGTTCGTTCTACCCCAACCTTCATTACCTCATACTAGAAACCACCCTCATCATGCCTCCACCCAAAAAGGTCTCTTAGATAAACATACACATACAAGACAAACAAAAAAATCACAGGTAGAATTCAGGTACAGCAAGTAAAATAAATAGTAGATAAATGTGGCAAAGCAGTTAAGCAAACCAAAACAATGCACACTCAATCAAAACATACAAATGCATATGATGTATGCCTGTCCTATGGCTGATGAGTTTCATCTGTTGGTTATCAAGCCAACCCGACATGTCCGGTTTGCTAAACCATTGGACTGTCCCCTGACGTGTATCCCCATGAGTCTATGCATAGCTTTTTCTCATATATATATATATCAAATCGCTCAATGGGGGTACCATTCTCGGGAATTTATAAGTGCTCGGTCACCCTTACGTCGCAGGGTCAACAGAGTATCGAGTCTCAACCTGAAATATGTGGTGGCAAGCCATGGCTCTTTACCCAGGAAAACTCGTATCTCAAATAATTCAAATAAATAAGCCATATGAATAGTTCAATCATAATTCATCAACATCCGCATTATTCTTAGTTATGTCTCATTCATCACAAATCTTGTCATCAATAACATAACCATTGTCATCAATCACAATCATCACCTCACAACACTATAATTAACCAGAATTATCACCATACCTCAATCATACTTAATCATTTCCTCCCTCAACCTCGAAATCATCATCAGACCTCAACCAAAATCAATTGTCACTAAATCACATCTCAATTTTAAATATAATCTCCAAATAACTCACTAAACTTACTTCCAAATTAATACCACACAGTTTTCATCATATTCCTTAAAATAACCTTCTTCCTCTTAACTCATATGTTCAATTTCATCAAAAACCTTAAACTCACTTTCCTATTCCTGATCCCTTGAATTTATACTTAATTTACTATTTTTAAGTCTTTAGTTAATTAATCAAATCTCCTCTCGTTATTAAAAATCAAGCGAGTTTAAAACTATAAGGTTAATAAAATCATAAGAATCTTATTATCTTTAATAATCTTTAAAAGCATTCAAAATATACTTATTTTTTTAAAGTTACTTAAATCAAAATCATTTTCAAAATTACAACCAAAACTGCTTCAAATTCTTAGAAAAATTTTGACAGTACTGCCCCTAAAAACTGGAATTTGCTACCCATCACGGGTCTCCTCTTTTTAACCTCAACTTAGTCAAAACCAACTTTTCAAATTAACATTTCCAAATTCATCATTCAAAATCAATAAGAACCAATTTCAATCAAAGTTCAAAATCAATATATCCCATCATTTTGTCAGAAATTTCAAAGAATGATAAATCAATACTCAATTCAGCCACAACTTCAATCACAGTAGAAAACTCATTTCAATCACAACATTAATTCATTTGCATTAATTTACTAAACTCATCAGGTATTCAACTCCAAAATATTTTAACTTTAAAACAATTTTCTATCTCGATTAGTCAAGTTTGCATAAATTTATCGTGATAATTACCTCTTCTTTTAATTCATGGCAACAGCTGCGACTCTCACGCAACTGGAACGGCAGTGGCAACAACCAAAACAGTAACAATGTTAGTCTTCACAACAGTGGCCATGGTTGCAGCAAAATAGAAGATTCAAATTAGATAGGAATTAAAAGCAATTACAACCCTGGGGATTCAAGACAAAGTAATGACTAGAATTGAATTAAAATCAGAACATGGAAACTATAGCAGTGACAAAATAGAACATACAAATGGACCAAACCTAAGGGAAAGATTAGACCAGTACCAAGATAACAGAATCATAACTAGTAGCACCTTCAGCAGTCCTGCGGCAACACTAGCGTCAATATTCAACCTAATTTTAGCAGAAAATAGGATAATAGTAGAGTAAAAGTGGAAGTAGAACAAGTTTAAGGAAGCGAAGGACAAAATAGAGGTGGCAAAGATACCTCTATTAGTGACTAACGGCAGCGTAGAGTTCAGTGGTGGTCACTGTGGCATCTGACAAGCCCAGCGACGGCAATAGTAGCGATGGTGGCCTCGTCATCCTCTTTTGCATTTCTCTCTGTTTTGTTCTGCTTCTCCTGGCGACCCAGTTGACGGTGGAGACGAACCCCAGCCGTGGCACAATCTGAGGCGACGGCGTGGCGGTGGTGGCGAGGTGTGGTGTAGTGGCGGTGGGCTTTCTCTGTAGCGACGATGACAGAACTGGCTTCTCCCTTCCCGCGCGCATGCTCTCCCGTCGGTCTCTCTCTCACACTCTCTTCTGCTTCACCCATGGCTGACGGCAGTGCGGCAAGGACGACGACAGTGACTGGGTGGCACAATCCACTCTTCCTCGCGGCTCTCTCCCTCGATTCTGAACTTCCTCGCGATGGTGACGAATGGCGCGGTGGTGGCTCGAGCTGGACGGTGGTGGCGCAGGCAGCAGAACGTGGTGGCGGCGACGCAGCTGCAGTGGTGGTCTCCCTTCTTCTTCCTCTGTGGATCGCAGCTCCCTCTCTTCTCTCCTTCCCCTGCTCCCATCTCCCTTTTGTTTTCTTTCTTTCCTTTTTTGCTTTTGTTTCCTGAAGCAATTAGGTTTAGGTTTGGGGAAGGGGGTGGGTGGCGGTGGAATAGAGGGTTAGGATTAGGGTAGTTTAGGTAATTTTAATAAAATTAAGGGTATAGAATATTAATAAAAAATCTAATTTAATCCTTTAAGTTTATTTTTGAAATACTATTTAATTATCAATTTTTTAATTGACTTCCAATCAAGTATTTTAATTTAAAATTAAAGATAACATAATTAATTTTCTTTGTCTGTAAAAATTGAAAATATTAAGTTCCAAAATCTCAATTATTTAAACCAAATCATATAAAATTCCTATTATTTTACAATTACTAAACTTTATAACTTAAATATAGAAAATACCTCAATAATTATAAAATTGAATAAGAATCTTAATTTATTTCAAACTCAATTAATCAAAACTTACTTTAATTATCTTTAATAAAAAAATTTCTGAAATTAAAGCTATAAATAAATAATTAAACTTGAAATTAATTTATAATAAAAAATTTTCAAATTCTGGGACTTACATATTCAATTCTTCTCATAAATAAGACTCTATCGTTATTTGATTATAAAATAAGTGTTATACATATTGACTCATAAAAATAAACAATACCTCAGTTATATCATTTTCAACAAATATACTAGGTCATTTTTAACAGAGGATATTGTGGAATTAGACACAATTCAAAATATCAAGGTTTGAACAATTTTCCTTAGAATAGATAAGAAGAAAAATTATTTAACCTAACTTGGTGCTAGAAGAAATATTTCTCCGAAGCCAGCAGCTAACCCAGAGAGGAGCAAAAATTCTTCAGATCACCTGCTTTAACCAGCTAATCAGTGTCCAGCCAATAGTTAGCCACCAATAGAGATTTTGAGGACCCATTGGAGATGAAGTTGCTTAGTAAGCTACTTAACCAATACACAATTTCTGTAACCAACAACTGTAAATATCAGTAATCTACCTAAAAATACACAATTTCTATCTAAAATTACAATAAACTTATGCAAAAACAACATAATCACAGACAACTTCCAATGGTTTACTAATACTATTATCAGTATTATTATTATCACCCAGCTGAATAAAATATATACAGGTATCTCAATTAAAAAATAAATACTATAAAACACACAAAAAACACTCACAAATACATAGAGAATCATGGGAAAGAAGGTTTTAATTTATCTTTTCACAAATAAAAGATTTGAAAAAATTTTTCCTAGTACATCACAGATACAAAAAAGTAAATTAATATTTATTTGAAACAAAATCAACGAACACATGAAAAACACATCACTTTCACTATTGGAGACAGCACTACCACCGCGACGATTTGGCTGATGACAAAGACATGAGAGAAAGTAGGACAGCCAAAAGGGGGATTCTTTGAGAAGATGAGTAAGGTTGTAGGTGGTGCATTGGATCTCTTCGTCTACGAGACAACTCAATCACAACCAAAAACAAAAACACCAAAATATATACATTAGCATAACAACACTATACATGATGAACATTGCCAAGCTAATAACATTAACCTTCATTTGCGTTTTCTTATCCTATCACTATTCAAAGTCCGAATCCACCAATGAAAATAATAAGGGATACAAAATATTTTACTGATATAAAATAATAAAGAATAAAAAACATACTAACAAAAATTCAGAGGAAGTAAATTTTGAAAAGTATTCAAAATCATAATTGAGAGGCAATCTCATTTATCACATAGGAACAAAATCTATAAAGGAAACTTTCATGCTTCAGGCAAGAATAAAATAAATGATACAGCAAGTTACCTTCATAAAATACAATTGTCCCTCTGACTCACATATATGAGAACACATGTTAAATAGCTTTGGAGATGATTTTACACTATATGTATCATAATGAGAGAACTCTCCAACTAGGTAGAGTCTAGCACAGAGAAGCCTTGTATCAGAAAATTTCTGTACATTGTCCACCAAAGCAAAGGCATATATAGTGGGCAATTTTTTTCCATCTACAAACTGCAGGGTAGTAGGTACATTGATCAGCAGAATTCAAATATTTCATGTTAGGTCTGATTCATGAATAGGAAGCATATCAACAACAATGTTTTCTGGTTTCTTGAAAAATCAATGCAAAGTAAATATCAGACTACGATTAAAGGAACATACATTTGTTTCCCTTCAAGTAAGAGGCAACCAAAATCTATTTAAAAATCACTTCCAATAACTCTATCAGCCTATACTCTATATATCCACAATATGATCAGTAATTAGTAGCGAATTTTATGCAAAATTCTATAATAATGAAGATCGGGAGAAAAGAAATGCTTCCACTTGGAAACACTGTAGCAACAAGACTCATATATCAATGCAACATCCAAGCAAAAAACAGTATGGTAGAAACAGTATACTATAGTACCTTCTCTTTGGAGAGCAGTAAAAGACCATTCTGTGATACTGATTCTCCCTTGTTTTGGTTAGTGTGGAATTTTTTCCAATTTCTAAAATTTTCATAATACAAAAAACCAGGGGTATAAAACATAGTGATTCAAAATAGTGATTATAAAAATAGTGATTCAAAATCAAATCCCTCTTTCAAATAAACTTTTAATTCAATAAGCTCAACACTATCGCACTAATCATAGCCAATACCAAATCAAACTACACTAAGAAGAAATGATAATCACACCAAAGGCAAAAATAACACAACAAAAATCCCTCCACAAACTTAAAAATCAGATGAACTATAAAATAAATCACAATCACAAAAAGTCACAAACATTGGAAAAAAATGGGAACAATTTTCATTTTGTATTTTATGAACAAAAAAGGAAAAAAAACAAAGCGATTGAGGTACTATATCAAATCTAACACAATACCATGCCTTCGAGGCAAATTTTGATCCACTCCGGTGACTGATCAGATCAGGAACCTTTGCTGGACCGGCCATACAACTCCATTGCGCGGACACACGGAAACCAAAGCTGATGGAATAGAAAATGAAAAGGTTCTTCCGATGAAATCTGTTGCTGGATCTCCTCACAACAATCGATCATTCCTCCTCAGCTAGAAAATCAAAATGTTCTTCCGATGAAATCTGTTGCAGGATCTCATCACAACAATCAATCGTTCCTCCTCGGCGCCTCTCTACAACTCTACAAATTTACATCATAATCCCTAGAGAGTGTTTCATGATTCACACTACAGGAGATGTGTTAAAATTCCAAAGAAAAAAAAGAAGGGGAATCAGAATGAGAACTCCATCAGAATGAGGGTTTCCTAAAGGAAGAGAAAGAAAGGAATAGGGCAAAAACGAAAGAAAAAGAAGAAGAAAGAGAGCAGGCGAACGATGGCAAAGGTGGCAAGAGTGATATGAAAGAAGAGAAAGAAGAGAGAAAGAAGCTCAGTTTGGGGAAGCTGGAGGAGATGAATAGGGTTTCAATGAGAGAGAGACAAAAAGAGAACGAAGAGACAGCATAAACGAAGAAAGAGAAAACAAGGAAGCTGAAGAGGAAAAAGAAAAGAAAGAAGTTGAGTTATGTTGCGAGACCCTTGAAAAGACATTTTTTGAATTAAAAGAAAACTCTAAAAAGCCACAAAATGCCACTTCGGATATGATTCCTCCTCTATACCATTGTTATATAGATTATGAGAGATTTGTTATAAGTGAATTGGTTTTAGAGACTCTGACTAGAAAATCGTAGTTAATGGCAGTTATAATGTTAATTTAGATGCATCTGACTCAGACCTCAAATAGCAAGGGCATTGCTATCCCATGTGTAGGCCACACATTAAATCTATTATACCGTACGAGCACACACTAGAGAAAAGGGATACCCTTAGAGGTGGAACTATTCAAGTGTGTGGCATTCGATTTGATTTGACTTTTGAAATGAGAACTCCCATTTCAATTTATTTGTTATATTATTTATCTATTTGTTTGCATAGTTAGTTAATACGAATTTTTTATCTCAAAACTCATCCTATTATATTCTTATATTTTTCAGATTCAAATGTCATTATTGGAGGTTCCATTCTACCTATTTCACAATAGATCTTAGTCTTTTTCATGAGACTTTTTTCCATTCAAGAGCTATGTGTATATGTAATAGAACCTTCGTGCAAAAATTTAGATTATGCCAATGCTCTATATGTCACAGGCAAAATCCTTGTATGTGTTATGTTATTTTAGATCTATAATTATTTATATAGTAATTATATTTTAGTTATGTAAGACCAATGACGTCAACTATATACTTTATTATCAACTTAATATATATGATGTGCCTTTTTACATGTTTGGTTGTGAATAAAATTAGCATATATTGTTATTGTTATCTTTATAAATAGATATTTATTAATTATTATTAATACAGAAAAATAATATTCATTTTAGCAAGACCATAGAAATAGAAGAGATTATATCCATTTTTCTGTAAATTTGGTTTGGACCACAACATTGTTATTTAAGAAAAGTCAAATTTAAAAGGTTTTAATAATTTATCTATTAAGTAAGTATTTCTTAAATTTTGTATGCAAACACAATTACTTTTTATAATAAAATATAAAAAATAAAAAATACTAGAGTATAATACAAGTGTAATATCTCTGTCGTCTACTTGAGCTATTTGTTAATCAACATTGTTATATATTTTAGAGTACATAATATATAAGACTACTAATTAGTGTATTGAACAAAGAACTGAAGGCTAATAGAATTTCAAAATAAATTTTGACAACATTTAATAATTTAAAAAATAATCACCATAATTGCACTAACATGATCCAATATTTTTTTTGGGTCGCACTAGTATACATATGTTACTTCGTATAGATATACAAATGTACGATCTCATTATTTTTGGAATTGACACGTGTTGCCCCCATATTGCAAGATGCAGCTGGCTCTGAGGAAGTTGAGGGCGCTCATGGGAGGGGCAATTAAGTCGGCTTGGTTGGGTGAAATTGAAGGGGGTCTTGAACATCCCGCATTCCGTTGGTTGGAAGGTCACAACATAGACCTTGTCGAGGCCCCAAAAAAACAAAAATGCAAGAAAGCCAGCACTTAGGTCTATGCTTCACCAGTCTAATAACATTGAAGGAAACCCTAGGTTCATCCTGGAGCACCAGCGTCGCTGGCCTTGCTACTACCACTGGTGGTGGCGCGCGGGATCCGCCTGTGGTCATAGTTGTCCGACGTGGTGAAGGTGCTGGCCGACTGTGCCAATCGCCAGTTTGTCATGGCAAGGTTGGAGTGTGGGTACCTGGATTCATCATCCTGGTAAGCACCGAGCTGCTCGTCCCCTCTTGTCGTTCATGTTCCATATTTCTCCTTTAATTATGGGCGCACGCTGTTGCATCACTTCAAAAGAAATACAATTGGTTCTCTCCTTCATAACATGTATAGGATTATGTGGAATGTAGTTTGTTTCTTAGTCTTTGTTCTGGCATTGTATATGTGTGGGAAAATAATGGATACAAGATCAGTTAAACTAAGTAATGCTTTCATGTTGCGGTAACTAAATTTGGAATCCAATTGTAAGAGTTATTTTTTTTTTTAGAAAACAATATGATCGAGGAGGCAAACAAATCAAGGAATAAGTACTGTAATTAGAACATGAACAAGTATAGAGAATTAAAGTTGGTCTCATGCATGATGATTCTTGGTTTCAAAAATTGTTATTGCTATGGGTACTAGGAGGATGGTAGGCAGGATGAAAACACAGAGTTTTTTGTCACCGGTCGGTTCGAACTTAGATGGTTCAGATGTTGTCGATCGATTGGGAGTTAACCTGTCATTAACTCTATTCTATTGTATACCACCACGTGTATTGAGAATCAAATGTTGTGCGATAGATTGCCTCCGATTACTAGAGCTGATGTACAAATGAAGACTTGTAGGACACGACTAAGCAAGGGCACCTTTATATAAGTAGACAGATAGACATGGTAGCTTCAATTTTTTATTTCATATAGGACAAGCAACATATCTAAATTATAAGGAAGCTTGTATAGGAGGTATAATTAGCTCTTGAAATGTTATTGATATTATAATACACATTATTGTTTTCTGTTTTTTATTCCCATGATTATAAGTTGGAGAGGGTTTTTCACCCTTTTGTTAACAGTTGTGCTGAAAAGCTTTTTGTATCTAAGATGGTGTATGCTTTGTAAGTTTTTGTTTTGATGTAAGTGAAGGAAAGTTAAAATTGGTGAGCTTTGTTTAGGGTGGGAATGCCGTGTTCAACTTTGGTTTTCATTAAACGAAGAAACAATTGAATTAAATTAAGTCGGTTAAGTAAGAGAGCAGATGGTGGAATTTTTGTTGATGGTTTAGTTTATGTCCACCATTTTTTTTATTTCTTGTGAATGTGTCAATGAATTCACCCGTTGCCAAACTCCTTGTACTTGCCATAATACTTGCGATGATTAGATTCCAACACTTTGTACTCAACTCCACAATGGATGCTATAAGTCTTCACGCTTAACATGACCTCCTCTCTATCATGAAACTGCTGACTAACTTAGAATTTAGATACAACTCCTGTATTCTGTGTATCTTTGACCTCGAAACCAATAGGTGCTTCCGAATCCTCCTGTTGTACCATCGCATATTGGCATCCAAGTCCAAAGTTGAAAAATACGTCGGGTACTGATGAGTTCCTAAACTAGATGTTCGTCCACTCACAATTGGAGTAGTCCTTGCTATGTCATCATCATTATCATAAGCTATCGTGGCGGGCTCCAAATCATCATCGTCATCATGCAGTGCATCCTCAATGCCATCCGGTATTCCACCCTATCCAAAAACTATTACCATAATAGGAGTACCAGGCGTCGCAATCGCAACTTCACCTAAGGCTCCAGTTAGGGTTGAGAATAGGTAGGGTAGGATAGGTTTTGAACCCTACCCTAACCCTAGCTGCGGGTTGAAAATTTTATTAAAACTCTACCCTACTCGCAGTTTGAGAATCTCTCAACCTTAATCCTACCCGCACCTTAAAATTCTAAACCCTACCCTACCCGCAGAAATATCAAATTTTTTCAAAGAATTAGAAATTCAATCATCCCAAATTTCATACATATTAATAAAATAAAAAATAAAAAATTAACACTCTAAATTACTAAATTAACTAACTAGTTTAGTGACTGCTCACTTATTACAAGTCATTACATGAAGGAGGTTGTGGGTTCAACTCTCACTTCCTTCATTATATACCTAATTTTTATAAAATATGTGTTATATATGGGGTGCGAGTAGGGTAGGGTAGGGTACATCGTAAACCCATACCCTACCCTACTGATGCGTGAGCATCTTTCCTATCTTTTCCTAGTGAATTTGCATCTAATTTATTGAGTTTAATAAAGAATTAATTATCTTTTAGGCAATATGGATGCTACTTTGAGTCTTGTGCAATTTTGTTTATTTTAGGTACCATTCAGCTGGATTTGATGGAGTTTCTACAGCATAAGAATCAAAGGAGATGGCAGGAGGAGCAATGCGTACGTGTGACTAATGCATACGCGTGATTTGGAGCTTTCCATGGTGACGCGTGCGCATGACTGACGTGTACGCGTGATTTGAAGATTTGCACAGCGACGCGTGCACGTGACTGATGCATCCGCCTGACATGCGCCACGTGCAGAAAATGCAGAAAAATGCTGGGGGCAATTTCTAGGCTATTTTGACCCAATTTTCAGCCCAGAAAACACATATTAGAAGCTGCAGAATGGACAAAACATATGGTCCCCACCCATCAACTGAAGACCTGCTGATTATTCTGATTTAAATTCAAATATTATTTTTAGGAAAAGATATTATTTTTAATTTTAGATAATTAGATTTCAAATCTATTAGGATTAGATATAAAAGGATATGCAACATTGAACTATTCATTCAATTCCAGACTACCAAAATATATTTTATCAGAATCCTTATTTTCTTCTCTGAACCATGAGCAACTAATCCTCCATTGTTAAGGTTAGGAGCTCTGTCTATTTGTATGGATTGATTTTATTACTTTTTCTATTTTAATTCATGTATGGATTTATAATTTAAGAATTGTCCTCGCTATTTATCTTATGAATTTGGGTGGAACGGAAGTATGACCCTTTTTCTATTTGAGTTCTTGTAAAACTTGGAAAATCTCTTTACTTGAACAACAGCTTGAAAACATATTCTCCTAAATTTTAATTATCTGGATTTAACGGGATACGTGACATATAATCCTTTTATTTTTGGGTAATTAGAGTTTTTGTGGCATATAACCTGAAATTTGATCATGCAGCTTCTAATTGGAATTAATTGACCAAGGAATTGACAGTTAATGAATTTTAGAGGAGACTAGAAAGGTCTAAGGAATTAGGGTCTAGTCACATATAGTTTGCCATAAATTAAATCCTACATGATTAAAATAGTTAGTAAGAAAAGTTAATCCAGAAGAATAGATAACTCTGAAACCTTAACTATTTTCTCCATATTTTCTTCCCAATTTATTTACTTGCCTTCCTTCAATATTCTTTATATTGTTTAATGTCTTTTATATTGCCCAAACATTACTTTCTGTTTGCCTAACTAAGTCTATCACTCAATTATTGTTGCTTGATCCATCAATCCTCGTGGGATCGACCCTCACTTACCTGAGGTATTACTTGGTATGACCCGGTGCACTTGCCGGTTAGTTTGTGGGTTACAAAATACCGCACCAAGTTTTTTTGCGCCGTTGCCGGGGATTGATAGTGATTAACAACTATTAGTTGTTTGACTGCTTAGATTAAGCATTTTATTTTTATTTTTTATTTTTTATTTTTTTATTTAAATTTTGTTTTAAATATTTTTAGAAAAAAATATTTAAAAATTTTAAAAGCACTAATAATTTTAGTAATTTCTGAAATTAAGTTTGGTGTTTCCTAGTTTAGGTTACCTCACTGGGAATTCTCTGCACTCTGACGTAGAGAGTTCCATATTTTCTTGTCTTCTGTTTGTTTATGCGCAGAAACAAAGACAAAGAACATCTCTTAGACTTTGATCCTGAACCTGAAAGGACTCTCAGGTGACGTTTACAACAAGCAAGACTTTACAAGGCTGCAGAATCCATTATGGATCGTAATGTTGCTGCTAATGCCAATGTGGCAAATCCGAATGGGAATGAGCAACAAAGAAGAGTACTCGGCTCTTACTCTGCTCCTACTGTAGATCTGTATGGAAAAAGCATTGTGGTGCCTGATGAGCGGATATTTTATACGCTTTTTGGGGTAATTTCATGTAGTTTTTAGTATATTTTAGTTAGTTTTTAGTATATTCTTATAAGTTTTTAGGCAAAATTCATATTTCTAGACTTTACTATGAGTTTGTGTGTTTTTCTATGATTTCAGGTATTTTCTGGCTGAAATTGAGGAATCTGAGCAAAAATCTGATTTAGGCTGAAAAAGGATTGCTGATGCTATTGGATTTTGACCTCCCTGCACTCGGAATAGATTTTTTCGAGCTACAGAAGTCCAATTGGCACGCTCTCAACTGGGTTGGAAAGTAGACATCCAGGACTTTCCAGCAACATATAATAGTTCATACTTTTCTCGAAGATAAACGACGTAAACTGGCGTTTAATGCCAGTTCCATGTTCCATTCTGGCGTTAAACGCCAGAAACAGGTTACCAGTTGTAGTTAAATGCCCAAAACAGGTTACAACCTGTTGTTTAACTCCAGAAATAGCCCAGGCACGTGAAAAACTTAAGTCTCAGCCCCAGCACACACCAAGTGGGCCCCAGAAGTGGATTTCTGCACTATCTATCTTAGTTTACTCATTTTCTGTAAACCTAGGTTACCAATTTAGTATTTAAACAACTTTTAGAGATTTATTTTGTATTTCATGAAATTTTTATATCTGAACTTTGTACTCTTTGATGGCATGAGTCTCTAAACTCCATTGTTGGGGGTGAGGAGCTCTGCTGTGTCTCGATGAATTAATGCAATTACTTCTGTTTTCCATTCAAACACGCTTATTTCTATCTAAGATATTCATTCGCACTTTGATATGATGAATGTGATGATCCATGACACTCATCACCATTTTTAACCTATGAACACGTGCCTGACAACCACCTCCGTTCTACATTAGATTGAATGAGTATCTCTTGGATTCCTTAATTAAAGTCTTCGTGGTATAAGCTAGAATCCATTGGCATCATTCTTGAGAATCCGGAAAGTCTAAACCTTGTCTGTGGTATTCCGAGTAGGATTCAGGGATTGAATGACTGTGGCGAGCTTCAAACTCACAAGGGTTTGGCGTAGTGATAGACGCAAAAGGATCAATGGATCCTATTCCAGCATGAGTGAGAACCGACAGATGATTAGCCGTGAGGTGACAGCGCACCTGGACCATTTTCACTGAGAGGACGGATGGTAGCCATTGACAACGGTGATCCACCAATACACATCTTGCCATAGGAGGAACCTTGCGTGCGTGAAGAACAAGACAGGGAAAGCAGAGATTCAGAAGACAAAGCATCTCCAAAACTCCAACATATTCTCCATTACTGCATAACAAGTATTATTTAATTCATGCTCTCTTGTTCATTTGCAAGTCAACTGATAATTATAATTGATATCCTGACAAAGAGTTACAAGATAACCATAGCTTGCTTCAAGCCAACAATCTCCGTGGGATTCGACCCTTACTCACGTAAGGTATTACTTGGACGACCCAATGCACTTGCTGGTTAGTGGTACGAGTTGTGAAAAGTATGATTTACAATTTCGTGCACCAAGTTTTTGGTGCCGTTGCCGGAGATTGTTTGAGTTTGAACAACTGACGGTGAATCTTATTACTTAAATTAGGAAAATTTTGTCTTTTGGGTCAGAGTCTTTTGTTTTCTTTTCAAAAATTTTTCAAAAATATTTTTTTCTTTATTAATTTTGAGTTTTTTCTGTGAGTTTAGTGTCATATTTTAAGTTTGGTGTCAATTGCATGCTTTTCTTTATCTTTCAATTTTCAAATTGCATGTTTTTATTTTCCTTTAAAAATACCTTTTTAAAACACATTAAATTTCTAGCTCAGTTGGTTAGAACATTGTGCTTATGTTCTTGGTAATTGGGTGTCTTCCTTTTAAAATTTTTTCAAAAATAATTTTTCTTTGATTAAATCTTGTGCCAAAATTTAAGTTTGGTGTTCTCTTGTTAATTTTCCTTTAGTTTTCGAAAATCTTATTTTGGTTTTCTAAAAATTTTAAGTTTGGTGTTCTTTCTTTTGTTCTTGTTGTTCTTGTGAGTCTTCAAGGTGTTCTTGAGTCTTCTTTGTGTTTTGATCTTAAAATTTTTTAAGTTTGGTGTTCCTTGGTGTTTTCCCTCCAAAATTTTCAAAAACAAGGAGCATTAGATCTAAAAATTTTAAGTCCTGTGTCTTTTGTGTGTTTTTCTCTTTCATCATAAATTTCAAAAATCAAAAAAATATCTTTTCCTTTAATTTCTCATAATTTTCGAATTGCTTGGGTTGACTTGGTCAAAATTTTTCGAATCATATCCTTTTAAGATTTTTAAAATCATATCTTTTTCAAAAATATCCTAACCACTTTCTCTCTCCTCACTTTTTCGAAAATCCTCATAAAATAATTTCAATTCTTTTTTTATTTTTATTGTAGTTTTTTTTTATTTCATTTTATTATTTCGAAAAAAAATTTTAAACATAATAAAATAAATAAAATAAATCCACGTCATCTCCCTTTCTCCATCATGGATCTAAGTGGAAATGAACAGTCCAGAAGGACTCTGGGGTCATATGCTAACCCCACTACTGCTTCATATGGGATTAGTATCTGTATACCCTCTGTTCATACCCTGGGTCGAGCTATCTGACCCGGGATGATTGGAGATAAAGCAACCGACCTCTTCAGGTCAGACTATCCGATCTCTTCTTAAAGAGCTCGGCCAAATCGACAGAAGAGCCCAGTAAAGGGCCCAAATAGAGGAGCACGACCCAAATCCTAAGGCGGCCTAAGCCTATAGAGATAAAGGCGGTTCCGTTGAAAGATACGCTGACCTCAACTCAAAGCTAAAGATAAAGATAAGATAACTAACTTATCTTATCCAAAGGTCACATCTCACCATTATAAATACACTGGAGCGCCCAGGTATAACTCATACTCTGATTCTACATAAACCTACTTAATACCTGTTCATACCCTGGGTCAAGCTGTCCGACCCAGGATGTTTAGCGACAAGCCGACCAACCTCTTCAGGTCAGACTATCCGACCTCTTCTCAAAGAGCTCGGCCAAATCGCCAAAGGAGCCCAAAGCAGGCCCAAAATGAAGGAACACAGCCCAATCTAAAGGTAGCCAAAGCCCAGAAAGATAAAGGCGGTTCCCTTGAAGATAAGATGACCTTACTTAAAGATAAGATAAAGATAAGATAAGATAACTAACTTATCTTATCCACAGGAGGCCACATCTCACCATTATAAATACACTGGAGCACCCAGGTATAACTCATACTCTGATTCTACTCAATACCTGTTTAATACCCTTGCTAACTTAAGCATCGGAGTCTCTTGCAGGTACCCCCACCCTCCGGGGATGAAGGATCAGCACCATCACCAAGTCGGACACGGCGGCTCCAGCCACCATCAACAAGTCGGACACAACAGCTCCGACCAGTACAGAAGATCTCGTCCGAGATCGACCTACAGTTTCAGGTAACCCTCGGAACATTGGCGCCGTTGCCGGGGAACCTGGAAGTCATCCCACCACCATGGCGGACAACCATGACAACGACCACGATTCAGATCTAGAGGATAGAACGCCGCATAAAAACGCAGACGCCATCCCCAAAAGCACACCCCAAAACGGGGGAGATAAGTAACCTGCAAACACAAAAATCATGGAAGCACTACAAGCTCAACAAAATCGCCTCCAACAACTCGAAAAAGAAGACGAGCATCAACGGGAAGCCAAGAAGGACCTCCGAAGGGAAACTAGGCGATGCCGAGAGTTAAAAGATAAGCTCTTAAAACTCGAAGCTCATCTCAAAACCGAGACGGCTTGATCCAGTCACGAAGATAGCCTCCACAAAGATCAAGACCCATTCACCAAAGAGATCATGAAAGCTAAAGGTCCCAAAGGACTTCAAAGCTCCCAACATGACTCTGTACGACGGCACATCAGATCCAAGCTATCATCTTAGCAATTTCAGAAGCAGGATGTATCTCACGAAGGCCTCAGATGCAATCCGTTATTCTCCATCTATAAGGACAAAGCCAAACACGCATCAAGCCTATTAGGGATCAAGCAAGGAGATCGAGAGAGCCTTCGCAACTACATGGAAAGATTCAACAAAACATGTCTGGACATACAAAGTCTGCCAACAGAAGCAGCTATCAGGGGTCTCATCAATAGTCTACGAGAAGGACCTTTTAGCCACTCAATATTCAAGAAGCACCCAAACATCTCGGAACGAGGTACAGGAATGGGCAGAGAAGTACATCAACATGGAGGAAAACTCTCGACTAGGAGAGATCTCAAAAACCGAACATTCCTACTCCTCTCGGGATAAGGATAAAGAGTCTAAGAAAAAAGAAGATCAACATGGAGAGAAGCCTAGAAAATACCACAATTACACCCTCTTCGGGTGTCTGTTGTGGATATCTACCGAGAAATATGCAACACTGAGAAGATCCCATCAAAAACAAAAGAGGTCGAACGCGTTGAAGGTCCACCTCACACCAAAGAGGTCGGACGCGTTGAAGGTCCACCTCACACCAAAGAGGTCGGACAAAATTGAAGGTCCACCTCACACCAAAGTGGTCGGACGAGTTGGAGGTCCACTTCACACCAAAGAGGTCGAACGACTTAGAGGTCCACCTCACACCAAAGAGGTCGGACATGTTGAAGGTCCACCTCACACCAAAGAGGTCGGACAAAGTTGAAGGTCCACCTCACACCAAAGTGGTCGGACGAGTTGGAGGTCCACCTCACACCAAAGAGGTCGAACGAGTTGAACGTCCACCTCACACCCCTGAGAGACATGTTCATGGAGGATTCACAGGAGGAAGGATCTCTAAATCATCCCGCAAAGGACACCTCAAAGAGGTATATTAAGGAAGGGAGAGAGGTTTGAATAGGACTACGGGGTGCAAACAAGCCTTCCGGGATTTTGAAAATTCTTGGGGCAACCATCCATTCTTACCCAACCAAGGAAAAGTGAAAAGCTCATATTATACCTCGTAGTGGGAAGTCTGGCAATAGACTCATCACTAGTTAAAGAAGACAAAAGTGGGCAACAATTCGTCTACTTCATCATCAAGGCCCTACAAGGGGCCAAACTAAACTATCAAGAGATAGAGCAGTTCGCCTACGCCCCCATACTCACCTCTCGATGACTCCATCAATACTTTCAAGCTCACACTATCGGAGTTCGGACCAACCAGCCCATCGAAGGCATCCTACAAGAAAACAGACTTAGCAGGAAGAATTCTACAGTGGGTAGTCAAAATCGATCTTCGACATAAAGCTCAGACAGCCATCAAATCATAGTATTTGGCCGACTTCATTACAGAGTACACTGACACCCCAGGAACTCCTACAAAATGGAAACTCTACATGGATGACTCTTCAAACAAAACCGGGAGTAGTGCAGGTGTAATCATAGAAAAGCGATCAGGGAAGCCAAATCAAGCCAAATGACCAAGCTGAATACGAGGCACTACTGGCTGGTTTAAGGCTAGCTAAGAAGGTAGGAGCTTACCATGTCCAATGACTCACAACTAGTCACCTCACAAATAGAAGGGAGCAACCAAGCTGAGGATCCCACCACAAAAAATACCTCGGGTAATTCGGGGGACACTGGACAAAATCAGAGAACAGCTCGGACAATTCAGGGGACCCTGGACAAAAATAGAAAATAGCTCAGACATTTCGGGGAATATGAAGTCTGACACATACCTCGGGAGCAGAATGCCCGAGCTGATGCATTTTCAAAACTAGCCAACACCAAACCAGGGGGCAATAACAGATGCCTCATCCATACCACATTATAAGACCACAACAAGGAAGGAAACCAAACCCTCTCCTCAGAGTCCGGCGACACCAGCTCATAATTCTTTTCCCCATCCCTATCCCTACAAATTCAGAGGAACCTCCTAAGTCGCACACAGTACTCAGGGTCAGCCACAGTAACACGCATTACAACTATTGAATCCAGTCAATCAGACATGCCGACCGGGATCTTAGTAGACATCTCAGCAATATTTTTTCAAGAAGACATAGGTCAACCATGAGGTTATTACCAAACAACTCGGACAAATAATGGAAACAACTCGGACAATAATAGCAAAACATCAAGTGTCAGATACAGCAATAAAAGGGAAACCCCAGGACTCACACGAAAGTCCAGGGGCACCCTTTGGAGGCAACAACAGGGCAAGAACACAGAGAAGAGAAGCCGACAATCTATACCCAAACAGTCCGAACACCTCTCAAACAAAAGGTCAAAACAAAAGCTAGAACTTTTTGTACAAAGGGAGTCAGGCAACAATGAAAAGAAACAGGAACAGCAACCAAATCCTAAGCAAAGCACACATTCTCCTCAAAGGCGAATACGCAAACTTTTTGCAGAAAGAACCAAAGTTCTTCAGATCAAAAGGGAGCCTGGGCTGAAGAGCTCCCAAGTCCTATGGGCATATCGGACAACTCCACACTTCACCACGGGGGAATCACCCTTCCGATTGACTCGCGGAGTGGAGGCAATGATCTTAGTAGAGATCGAAGAAAGATCCCCCAGAATGATCCTCTACAATAAAGAGGTCAACTTCCAAATCCAAAGGAAAGAGCTCGACCTACTCCCAGAAGTCCGAGAAAGAGCTCAGATCAGGGAAGAAACGTTAAAATGTCGCATGGCCTTAAGGTTCAAATGAAAGGTAGTACAGAGAAGCTTCACCAATAATGACCTCATCCCAATCCGAAATTATATCAGAACAAGTCGACCGGAAGAGGAAAAGCTAGCAGCTAAATGGAAAGGACCCTGCCAAGTCACGAAAGCCCTGGGGAAAGGCCACCACAAAGTGTCTGACCTCGAGGGGTGAGAGCTACCAAGGTCATGGCATGCCTGCAAAAGGCGCCAGGCCGAGATCTAAAAGATTGCCCGACCTAGAAGGGTAAGCACTAACATGCACACACTCTTATTCATATCTTCATTTTATTGTTTAAAAGTTCGCAGATTTCCTAAAAAGTTTCCTACCAAGACGTCCGATTACGATAGGTCGGCAAGGTGAAAACCAAATTCACCGCCCGATCACGAAAAAGTCGGCAAGATGAAAACCAAATTCATCGTCCGATTACAAAGCGACAGGTCGGCAGGGTGAAAACCAACTTCACCGCCCGACCACGATGAAAACCGAATTCATCGTTTGATTACGACAAAGGTCGGCAAGGTGAAAACCAAATTCACCGCTCGATCACAAAAAAGTTGGCAAGACAAAAACCATATTCATTGTCCGATTACAAAGCGACAGGTCGGCAAGGTGAAAACCAACTTCACCGCCCGACCACGATGAAAACCAAATTCATCGTTTGATTTCGACAAAGGTCGACAAAGTGAAAATCAAAATTCACTGCTCAATCAAGACGCATTAATCTGAAGCATTCATCGTCCGATTATAAAGCAACAGATCGGCAGAAAGTGAAAAACAATTTCACTGCACGGTCACGATAAAGATAACCGTCCGATAAAGGTGAAAACGCGATTCAACCAAAAGACGATCTAAAGATGCCAACCACTTTCTACAAATCGGCAAAGTTGAACACAGAATAATGTAAGAAGTTATCGAAAGCAATCCAAAAAAGAACCTGATGAGGTCTTACGGATAGCTAAAATAATAACTTAAAGACTGGCCGACGTTCAGAAGTCGGACCAAGTCAACCCAAGTTATAAGTAAACCCTGGAAAGAGGTCTGGCCAACCCTATTAAAGAGGATTACTTTAACTTAAGAAGAGATCGACCTAACAAAGTCAGTTTCCTACAAAACAAAGTTATAAAAGTAATCCCTAAAAGAGACCTGACAAAGGTCCAAGAAAGAGGATTACAAAAACAACTTAGAAGAGATCGACCTAATGAAGTCGGTCTCCTACAAGACAAGTTATAAAAGTAATCCCTGAAAGAGACCTGACAAAGGTCCAAGAAAGAGGATTACAAAAATAACTTAGAAGAGATCAACCTAACAAAGTCGATCTCCTACAAGACAAGTTATAAAAGTAATCCCTGAAAGAGACCTGACAAAGGTCCAAGAAAGAGGATTACAAAAATAACTTAGAAGAGATTGACCTAAAGAAGTCGATCTCCTACAAGACAAGTTATAAAAGTAGTCTCTGAAAGAGATCTGACAAAGATCCAAGAAAGAGGACTACAAAAAATAACTTAGAGGAGACCGACATAACCAAGTCGGACTCCTACCACTAAAAGTTATACAAGTAGTCCCTAAAAGAGATCTGACAAAGATCCAAGAAAGAGGACTACAAAAAATAACTTAAAGGAGACCGACATAACCAAGTCGGACTCCTACCACTAAAAGTTATACAAGTAGTCCCTGAAAGTGACCTAACAAAGATCCAAGAAAGAGGATTACAGAAATAACTTAGGAGGCCTGACATGACAAAGTCGGCCCAAACAACAAAGTTATAAAAGTAATCCCTGAAAGAGACCTAACAAAGATCCAAGAAAGAGGATTACAGAAATAACTTAGGAGGCCCGACATGACAAAGTCGGCCCAAACAACAAAGTTATAAAAGTAATCCCTGAAAGAGACCTGAACAAGGTCCAAGAAAGAGGATTACAGACATAACTCAGAAGAAACCGACAAGAAGAAGTCGGACCAACGAAAGCTACAGCTTGGACCGACAAGAAGAAATCGGACCAACGAAAGCTACAGCTTGGACCGACAAGAAGAAGTCGGACCAACAAAAGCTACAGCTTGGACCGACAAGAAAAAGTCGGACCAACGAAAGCTACAGCTTGGACCGACAAAAAGAAGTCGGACCAACGAAAAACGTGCACTAAAATGGACATAGCTCCGCCCAAAAAGCCACGGCTCCACGACAAGGCTATCAAAATTGTTCAGAATGACTAAAAAGTGTTCTACGAGAACACTAAAAAGTCGTCGGACAAGTTATCCCCAAGGACCACCTCAACCAAGCAGAAAGTGGACAAAACCAGAAGTGGTCAAAAGAGGCCGGACAACAAAGTACCGACACTCTACAAAGATCTACAAAGGGGACAAAGACATCTCGCAATGGCTAGAGGAAGGCCAGAAATGCTTTGCTAAAAAGTACGAAGTCTTGAAAAAAGACACTACTTAAAAGGCAAAAGCACAAATCAAAACGGCGCTAAAAAGTCATCCAAACAGACTATAAAAAGGTTCCCCATCAGGAACACTACCTAAAAAGTTGTTGGATTATGACTAAAAATCCCGAGCAGTGAAGACAAGCAAGTCAGAAAAAGACTAAAAAATCCCCTTAACAAATTAAAAGGGGCAATACCAGACTCACACAATGGAGAAACTACTCAAGATCGACCAAAGTCAGGATGCTTGAGCGCGACTTTTTCAAAGAGATCGAAGCTCTGAAAGAACGATCTCGCGGAAAAATCAAAACTCAAGCAGGGGCAAAGTCATACAGGTCGACGTCAGCTAAAGAAGATGTGCAAGTACGATCTCAAAAAAAAAAAAAAGAACAAGCCAAAAGGTTGGAAAACAACTTAAGGCTCAAATGTGCTTAGCCAAAAGGGATACAACTCCACTCAAAGAAGGCACAATCTCAAACAGGGCTACGAACGTCATCCGAGACTAAAAAAAAGTTCTATATAAAGAACACTAAAAAGTCATTGGACAAATCACTAAAAGCCCGAATATCAAGCCGCAAGGATAGCTTCGCCAAAGTAGAGGGTTGTCAACACAAACTTAAAAGCAAGGCGTGATCCAGAAGGCAAGGGTAGAAAACCCACACTACCACTCAACAGAGGTTGGATTGTGAAGTACCAAACCTCTAGAAAATCTACAAAGATTGCAAAGTAGTGAAGAAACAAGCCAGACAGATGCTTGAGCACGACTTCCAAAGAGATCGAAGCTCTGAAAAGCACGATCTCACGGAAAGATCGAACTCAAGCAGGGGCACTGTTCATACCCTGGGTCAAGCTGTCTGACCCAGGATGTTTAGCGACAAGCCGACCAACCTCTTCAGGTCAGACTATCCGACCTCTTCTCAAAGAGCTCGGCCAAATCACCAAAGGAGCCCAAAGCAGGCCCAAAATGAAGGAACATAGTCCAATCTAAAGGCAGCTAAAGCCTAGAAAGATAAAGGCGGTTCCCTTGAAGATAAGATGACCTCACTTAAAGATAAGATAAAGATAAGATAAGATAACTAACTTATCTTATCCACAAAAGGCCACATCTCACCATTATAAATACACTGGAGCACCCAGGTATAACTCATATTCTGATTCTACTCAATACCTGTTTAATACCCTTGCTAACTTAAGCATCGGAGTCTCTTGCAGGTACCCCCCACCCTCCGGGAATGAAGGATCAGCACCATCACCAAGTCCAACAAGTCGGACACGGCGGCTCCAGCCACCATCAATAAGTCGGACACAACAGCTCTGACCAGTACAGAAGATCTCGTCCGAGATCGACCTACAGTTTCAGGTAACCCTCGGAACACTTAATACCCTTGCTAACTTAAGCATCGGAGTCCCTTGCAGGTACCCCCCACCCTTCGGTGACAAAGGATCAGCAGCACAATCAGTCCAACAAGTCAGACGCACCAGCTCCGGCCGCTATTCACCAGCCGGACACATCGGTTCTGACCAGCACAGAAGATCTCGTCTGAGATCGACCTACAGTTTCAGGTAACCCTCGGAACATTGGCGCCGTTGCCGGGGAACCTGGAAGTCATCCCATCACCATGGCAGACGACCATGACAACGACCACGATTCAGGTCTGGAGGATCGGACACCGCACAAAAACGCGGATGTCACGCTACAAAACACTCCGAAAACCAACAAAGACAAAGACTCACCAAATTCAGGGGCAATAGAAGCGCTCCTGGATCGCCTAAAACAACTGGATAAAGAAACCCAACAACAACGGGAAATTGGAAGAGATCTCCAAAGAGAGGTGCGGCGACGTCGGGAGTTGGAAGAAAAACTATAGCAATTGGAAGCCGATCTCAAATCAAAAGCCCCCTGGGCTAATCTCGAGGAAAATTCATGCAAAGAGCAAGACCCGTTCACTAGGGAAATCATGAAAACTAAAATTCCAAAAGACTTCAAACTCCCGGATATGACTCTGTATGATGGCACCACGGATCCCAACCACCACCTCAGCAACTTCAGAAGTAGAATGTACCTCACTGACGCCCCAGATGCTGTTCGCTGCAAGGCTTTTCCAACAACTCTCACAAAGACAGCGATCTGATGGTTCGACAACCTACCCCCGAAGTCCATCTCAAGCTTTGATGAGTTAGCTAAAAAATTCCTAGCCAGATTCTCCATTCAGAAAGATAAAGCCAAGCACGCCCCCAGTTTACTAGGGATCAAACAAGGAGATCGGGAGAGCCTCCGCAACTACATAGAGAGATTCAACAAAACATGCATGGACATACAAAATACATCAACATGGAAGAAAACGCTCGGTTAGGAGAGACCTCAAAATCAGGGGCCTCCTACCAAGACAGAGACAAGAAATCCAAGAGAAAAGAAGATCGACAAGGAGAGAAAGTCAAAAAATACCATAATTTCACTCCTCTCAGGGCATCCCTGGTCGAGATATACAAAGAAATCTGCCATACAGAAAAAAATCCCCCCAGCACGGCCACTCAAAGGCAAAAGGGGAGGAGGAAACTGGATGGAATATTGTGAATACCATCGAGTCCAAGGACACTCCACAAACGAATGCTTCGACTTAAAAAATATCATAGAAAAATTGGTGAGAGAAGGAAGATTATTTCGATTCCTGGCCACCCGAGATGATGATCAAAGAAAGAGACGAAGGGATGAAGATACCGAACGAACAGAACGATCACCTCGGACACCAGAAAGACATGTCCACATGATACACGGCGGATTCACAGCAGGTGGGATCTCCAAATCCTCTCGCAAAAGATATCTCAAAGAAGTATATCATGTCGAAGGAGAGGAGAAAGCACTCAACATTCCGGCAATTACATTCACTAAAGAGGACGCATCCGGCATCATCACAGGACACGATGATCCCATGGTTATCACCATCATATTGGAAAATGCCAACCTACACCGCACCTTAATAGACCAAGGGAGTTCCGCTGACATCTTATTCAAAACAGCCTTTGATAAACTCAGCTTGGAAGAAAAAGAACTTAAAGCATATCCAAACAGCCTGTTTGGGCTAGGAGATACCCCGGTTTGACCACTCGGATACATACCACTACATACAACCTTCAAAAAAGGAGACCAATCCAGGACCCTCAAAATAGACTACATCGTAGTCGATGTAAGTTCAGCCTACAACGCTCTCATAGGACGGACAACACTCAACCAACTCGGTGCAATAGTCTCGACCCCACACCTATGTATGAAGTTCCCAACCCCAAAAGGGATAGCCACGATAAAAGCATACCAGAAGACGGCATGTCGCTGTTATAACGAAAGCCTAAACCTCAGAGGCAAAGGAGAAGAGTTCCACACAATCGAGCTGGGCGGAGTTCGTCGACAAGAAGAACTTCGTCCCCAGCCAGAAGGCGAGATAGAAAAGATTCAGATCGGGGACACCTCAGAAAAAACAACCAATATCGGCACAATCATAAAAGGAGATTTAAAAGAATTACTAATACAATTCTTGCGAGATAACGTCGATCTCTTCGCGTGGAAAGCCGCAGACATGCCAGGCATAGACCCTAAGCTAATGTGTCATAAGTTGGCAGTTTATCCAGGATCTCGACCGGTGCAGCAGAGACGAAGAAAACTTGAGCCAGAGCGATCCCAAGCTGTGGATGAGCAAGTACAGGCACTACTGGAAGCCAGATTCATAAGAGAAGTCAAATACCTGCTATGGCTAGCCAACGTTGTCTTGGTGAAAAAATCAAATGGGAAGTGGCGAATGTGCACCGATTACACCGATCTCAACAAGGCTTGTCCAAAAGATCCATACCCACTCCCAAGTATTGACGCTCTAGTAGATGCTTCCTCCGGATACAAATATCTCTCGTTTATGGATGCATACTCGGGGTACAATCAAATCCCCATGTATCCACCAGATCAAGAAAAGACCTCGTTCCTAACACCGAAAGCAAACTACTGCTACATCGTGATGCCTTTCGGTCTCAAGAACGCAGGAGCTACTTACCAAAGGCTAATGAATAAAGTCTTCTCAGATCACATCGGAAAGATCATGGAAGTCTACGTGGACGACATGCTAATTAAAACACAAAGTGAAGAGACATTATTGTCCGACCTAGCCCAAGTGTTCGACACCATTAGGAAGCATGATATGCGACTCAATCCAGCAAAATGCACCTTTGCGGTAGAAGCAGGAAAATTCTTATGTTTTATGCTCACACAAAGAGGAATTGAAGCAAATCCAGATAAATGCCAGGCCATACTCAACATGAAGAGCCCAACCTGCGTCAAAGAAGTACAGCAACTCAACGGGAGATTGGCTGCCCTATCCCGATTCTTAGCAGGAGCCGTGATAAGATCCCTTCCCTTCTATGCTACTTTAAGAAAGGGAAAACAGTTCGAATGGACGATAGAATGCAAACAAGCCTTCCTAGACTTTAAGAAGTTCTTAGGACAGCCACCTATCCTATCCCGACCACGAGAAAGAGAACCACTCATATTATATCTCGCAGTAGGAAGCAGGGCAGTAGCGTCAGCACTGGTCAGAGAAGACAAAAACGGACAACAACCCGTCTACTTCATTAGTAAAGCACTACAGGGATCCGAGCTGAACTATCAGAAAATAGAAAAATTTGCCTATACTCTCGTTCTAACATCTCGACGACTCCGCCCTTACTTCCAGGCCAACACCATTAAAGTTCGAACTAACCAGCCCTTAAAAGGAATATTGCAGAAAACAGATTTAGCAGGCAGAATTCTACAATGGGCAGTCGAGCTGTCAGAGTTTGACCTCCAATATGAAGCTCGGACGGCCATCAAATCACAATACCTGGCCGACTTTATCGCAGAATTCACAGATGCCCTGGAAACCCCCATAGAGTGGAATCTCTATGTGGACGGTTCTTCAAATAAAATGGGAAGCGGCGCAGGAGTGATAATAGAAAGCAACCAGAGAACCCAAGTTGAGCTCTCCCTCAAGTTCGGATTCCCGGCTTCAAATAACCAGGCAGAATACGAAGCATTGCTAGCTGGTTTGAAACTGGCTGAAGAGATGGGAGCTCGAAAACTTAACATTTACAGCGATTCGCAAGTGGTCACATCACAAATAACAGGGAGCTACTAAGCCAAAGATCCCACCATGAAAAAGTATTTGGATAAGACCAAGGAACAGCTCGGACAAATCGGGGAATACAAGATCTGCCACATATCCCGTGAGCAAAATGCCCGAGCTGACGCACTCTCAAAACTAGCCAGCACCAAACCAGGGGGCAACAATAGAAGCCTCATCCAGGAAATGTTACAGAACCCATCAATCTCAGAAGCAGAAAAAGTCCTAACCATAACAGGCCAGGACCAAGGATGGATGATCCCCATAATCAACTACCTCAAAACAGGAACGCTCCCCACAGAAGAAAAGGAAGCAAAGAGGCTAAAAAGGGAGGCACAGTACTACACCATCATAAACAACATCCTGTACAAAAGAGGGATCTCGGTACTAAAATACGTGCCGACCTCCCACACCAGGGAAGTGTTAGAAGAGGTACACGGCGGCATTTGTGGCAATCATCTCGGAGCACGGGCTCTCGCCAAAAAGATACTTCGGGTAGGGTTTTATTGGCCAACCTTACAGAAAGAATCTACAGAATTTGTAAAGACATGTCCACCATGTCAGAAACATCCCAACTTCCACATCGCCCCGCCAGAAGAACTCATTAGCGTGACTTCGCCTTGGCCGTTCGCAAAATGGGGACTCGACCTTCTCGGTCCCTTTCCCCAGGGATCAGGGCAAGTTAAATTTCTCATAGTAGGGGTTGATTACTTTACAAAATGGATTGAGGCAGAACCCCTAGCCAATGCCACCGGCCAAAGAAGCCGAAAATTCTTATATAGAAATATTGTCACGAGGTTCGGAGTCCCATATTCAATAACCACAGACAATGGCACCCAATTCACAGACGCAGGCTTCAGAAAATTAGTAGCCGACTTGAATATAAAGCAACAGTACACCTCTGTCGAACATCCACAAGCCAATGGACAGGCCAAAGCCGCCAACAAAGTCATATTGGCAGGGTTAAAACGAAGACTGCAAGATGCAAAGGGAGCCTGGGCAGAGGAGCTTCCACAGGTTCTATGGGCATATCGAACGACGCCACATTCCACCACAAAGGAATGCCCTTTCCGATTAGCATACGGAATGGAGGCAATGATTCCAGTAGAAATTGAAGAAGGATCACATAGAGTAGTCCATTATAATGAGGGAGCAAACTCCCAACTTCAGAGGGAAGAACTCGACCTACTACCTGAAATCCAGGAAAGAGCTCGGATCAGAGAAGAAGCTCTAAAACGTCGAATGGCTTCCAGATATAATCAAAGGGTAGTACCAAGAAGTTTCGCTGAGAACGATCTCATCTTAATCCGAAACGACATTGGAACAACTCGGCCCAGAGAAGGAAAGCTGGCAGCAAACTGAAAAGGACCCTACCGAGTCATAGAAGTACTTGGGAAGGGCTACTACCGACTGTCCGAACTCGATGGACGAGAGCTTCCCAGATCATGGTGATGAGCGGATAATTTGTACCCTTTTGGCATTGTTTTTAGTATGTTTTTAGTAGTTTTAGTTGAGTTCTTAGTATATTTTTATTAGTTTTTAGTTAAAATTCACTTTTCTGGACTTTACTATGAGTTTGTGTATTTTTCTGTGATTTCAGGTATTTTCTGGCTGAAATTGAGGGATCTGAGCAAAAATCTGATCCAGAGACTCAAAAGGACTGCAGATGCTGTTGGATTCTGACCTCCCTGCACTCGAAGTGGATTTTCTGGAGCTACAGAAGCCCAATTGGCGCGCTCTCAACGGCGTTGGAAAGTAGACATCCTGGGCTTTCCAGCAATATATGATAGTCCATACTTTGCCCAAGATTTGATGGCCCAAACCGGCGTTCAAAGTCACCTCAAGAAATTCCAGCGTTAAACGCCGGAACTGGCACCAAAATGGGAGTTAAACGCCCAAACTAGCATAAAAGCTGGCGTTTAACTCCAAGGAGAGTCTCTACACGAAAATGCTTCATTGCTCAGCCCAAGCACACACCAAGTGGGCCCGGAAGTGGATTTTTATGTCATTTACTCATCTCTGTACACCCTAGGCTACTAGTTTTCTATAAGTAGGACCTTTTACTATTGTATTTTCATCTACGAATCTTGGTAGCTATCTTTGAGTTTTATGCTATCTTAGATCACTGGGAGGCTGGCCTAACGGCCATGCCTAGACCTTGTTCTTATGTATTTTCAACGGTGGAGTTTCTACACACCATAGATTAAGGTGTGGAGCTCTGCTGTACCTCGAGTATTAATGCAATTACTATTGTTCTTCTATTCAATTCCGCTTGTTCTTTGTCCAAGATATCACTTGTTCTTCAACTTGATGAAGGTGATGATCCGTGATACTCATCATCATTCTCACTCATGAACAAGGTGACTGACAACCACTCTTGTTCTACAAGCATACGAGGCTTAGTGAATATCTCTTGGATTCCTGATACACGATGCATGGTTGATCGCCTGACAACCGAGTGCTCGCCTGACAAACGAGCCAGCCATTCCGTGAGATCAGAGTCTTTGTGGTATAGGCAAGAACTGATGGCGGCATTCAAGAGAATCCGGAAGGTCTAACCTTGTCTGTGGTATTCTGAGTAGGATTCAATGACTGAATGACTGTGACGTGCTTCAAACTCCTAGCAGGCGGGGCGTTAGTGACAGACGCAAAAGGATCGATGGATTTTATTCCGGCCTGACCGAGAACCGACAGCTGATTAGCCATATGCTGTGACAGAGCATGGGAACATTTTCACTGAGAGGATGGGAGGTAGCCACTGACAACGGTGAAACCCTACATGAGCTTGCCATGGAAAGGAGTATGAAGGATTGGATGAAGACTGTAGGAAAGCAGAGAGACGGAAGGAAAGGCATCTTCATACGCTTATCTGAAGCTCTCACCAATGATATACATAAGTATCCCTATCTTTCTCTTTATGCTTTATTCGTTTATCACTATACCCATTTGAGTCTGCCTGACTGAGATTTACAAGGTGACCATAGCTTGCTTCATACCAACAATCTCCGTGGGATCGACCCTTACTCGCGTAAGGTATTACTTGGACGACCCAGTGCACTTGCTGGTTAGTTGTGCGGAGTTGTGTTTATGCCATGGTATTGAGCACCAAGTCTTTGGAGCCATTACTAGGGATTATTTGAGTTGTAGTGATCACAATTTCGTGCACCAAGTTTTTGGCACCGTTGCCGGGGATTGTTCGAGTTTTGAGCAAGCTTTTGGTCCGGTGACATCAGTGCCAAAATCCGGCAACAGCACCAAGTTTTTGGCGCCGTTGCCGGGGATTATTTGTGTATGGACAACTGACGGTTCATCTTGTTGCTTAGATTAGGTATTTATTTTTTCGAAATTCTTGAAGATGAATTCTAGAGTTTCATGATGATTTGTTGAAATCTGGCTGGCTGAGAAGCCATGTCTAATCTCATTGGACCGAGGTTTCAACTTATCATCACAGAAGCTTGTTGATTTTTTATCAATCTTGCTTTTGGAGCAGTGATCTGCTAAGGCTTGGCTGGCCTTTGGCCATGTCTAGTGTTTTGGACCGAAGCTTTCTTTGAAAGCTTGGCTGGCTGTGAAGCCATGTCTAATTCCTGGACCGGAGTCTTAGACTAGCATTGCACTGATTCCTGGAATTCTCATTAAGAATTTTGATATCTTTTTCCACTTAATTTTCGAAAATCAAAAAAAAAATTCACAAAATCATAAAAACCAAAAATATTTGATGTTTCTTGCTTGAGTCTAGTGTCTTATCTTAAGTTTGGTGTCAATTGCATACATTCATTCATGTGTCTTAAGGATCTTCAAGTAATTCTTGATGATTTCTTACTCTGATCTTTGAATTCTTTTGACTTGAGTGTTTATGTGTCTCATATAGTGTCAGTAGTATACAAACTGCTAAGTTTGGTGTCTTGCATGCATTGTTATTTGATTCTTGTTGCATTTTGATTATTAAAAATCCAAAAATATTTTTAATTTGTGTCTTTTCAAGTCAATAATACAAAGAATTGAAGATTCAGAACATACTGCAGAGGAATTATACAGAAAAAGCTGGGCGTACAAAACGCCCAGTGAAGAAGGACAGACTGGCGTTTAAACGCCAGCCAGGGTACCTGGTTGGGCGTTTAACGCCCAAAAAGGGTGCATTTTGGGCGTTAAACGCCAGAATGGATACCATTCTGGGCGTTTAACGCCAGGATGGCACAAGGGGGAAGATTTTGTTTTCAAAATCAATTTTTTTTCAAATTTTCAAAGTTTTTCAAAACCAAATCTTTTTCAAATCATATCTTTTCAATCAAATGTTTTCAAAATCAATTTCTTTCCTTTTTCAAAGATACTTACTAACAATTAATGATTTGATTGAACATTTTAAGTATGTTGCCTTTTCTGTTGAGAAAGGTTTAATGTTTGAATCATATCTTTTCTTGTTAGGCAAGTCATTAATTTTTAAAATCAAATCTTTTTAAAATTGTTTTCAAATCATATCTTCTCAATCACATCTTTTTAAAACCATAACTTTTCAATCATATCTTTTTAATCACATCTTTTAAAAACCAATCATATCTTCTCAACCACATCTTTTTCAAAATAGTTTTCAATCAAATCTTTTTAATTTCTAATTTCAAAATCTTTTTCAAAAATCACTTTACTTCTTTCCCACTTTTGTTTTCGAAAATCAATTAGTGTTTTTCAAAATGTTTTCAAAATCTTTTACTTAATTTTCGAAAATTACTTCCCTTCTTCTCACATCCTTCTATTTATGGACTAACAATATTCCTTAATGCAAAATTTGAACTCTATCTTCTTTGATAAGTTCGAATTTTCTACCTCTGTCTTCCATTTTTCTTTTCCTCTGACACCTCAAGGAATCTCTATACTGTGACATAGAGGATTCCATATTTTCTTGTTCTCTTCTCTTTCATATGAGCAGGAACAAAGACAAAGGCATTCTTGTTGAAGCTGACCCTGAACCTGAAAGGACCTTGAAGCGAAAGCTAAGAGAAGCTAAAGCACAATTCTCTATAGAGGACCTGACAAGAATCTTCAAAGAAGAAGAACCCATGGCAGCCGAAAATAACAACAATACCAACAATGCAAGGAAGGTGCTGGGTGACTTTACTGCACCTACTCCCGACTTCTATGGGAGAAGCATCTCTATCCCTACCATTGGAGCAAACAACTTTGAGCTTAAGCCTCAATTAGTTTCTCTAATGCAACAGAATTGCAAGTTCCATGGACTTCCATTGGAAGATCCTTATCAGTTCTTAGCTGAATTCTTGCAAATCTGTGACACTGTCAAGACTAATGGGGTTGACCCTGAGGTCTACAGACTGATGCTATTCCCTTTTGCTGTAAGAGACAGAGCTAGAATATGGTTGGACTCACAACCTAAAGAAAGCCTGGACTCTTGGGAAAAGCTAGTCAATGCCTTCTTGGCAAAGTTCTTTCCACCTCAAAAATTGAGTAAGCTTAGAGTGGAAGTCCAAACCTTCAGACAGAAGGATGGTGAATCCCTCTATGAAGCTTGGGAAAGATACAAACAATTAATCAGAAAGTGTCCCTCAGACATGCTTTCTGAATGGAGCATCATAGGTATTTTCTATGATGGTCTCTCTGAACTATCCAAGATGTCTTTGGATAGCTCTGCTGGAGGATCTCTTCATCTGAAGAAGACGCCTACAGAGGCTCAAGAGCTCATTGAAATGGTTGCAAATAACCAATTCATGTACACTTCTGAAAGGAATCCTGTGAACAATGGGACAAGTCAGAAGAAAGGAGTTCTTGAGATTGATACTCTGAATGCCATTTTGGCTCAGAAAAAGATATTGACTCAACAAGTCAATTTGATTTCTCAAAGTCTATCTGGAATGCAAAATGCACCAAGCAGTACTAAGGATGCTTCATCTGAAGAAGAAGCTTATGATCCTGAGAACCCTTCAATAGAAGAGGTGAATTACCTAGGAGAACCCTATGGAAACACCTATAATTCTTCATGGAGAAATCACCCAAATTTCTCATGGAAGAATCAAGAGAAACCTCAACAAGGTTTCAACAACAATAATGGTGAAAGAAACAGGTTTAGCAATGGCAAGCCTTTTCCATCATCTTCTCAGCAACAGACAGAGAATTCTAAGCAAAACCCCTCTGACTTAGCAACCATGGTCTCTGATCTAATCAAAACCACTCAAAGTTTCATGACTGAAACAAGGTCCTCCATTAGGAATTTAGAGGCACAAGTGGGACAGCTGAGCAAGAAAGTTACTGAACTCCCTCCTAGTACTCTTCCAAGCAATACAGAAGAAAATCCAAAAGGAGAGTGCAAAGCCATAACCATGGCCGAATCTGGAGAGGAAAGAGAGGAAGTGGACGCCACTGAGGAAGGCCTCAATGGGCGTGCACTGACCTCCAATGAGTTCCCCAATGAGGAACCATGGGAATCTGAGGCTCAAAATGAGACCATAGAGATTCCATTGGACTTACTTCTGCCTTTCATGAGCTCTGATAAGTATTCTTCCTCTGAAGAGAATGAGTATGTCACTGAAGAGCAAGTTGCTAAATACCTTGGAGCAATCATGAAGCTAAATGACAAGTTATTTGGAAATGAGATTTGGGAGGATGAACCTCCTTTGCTCACCAAAGAACTGGATGACTTGTCTAGGCAGAAATTACCTCAAAAGAGACAGGATCCTGGGAAGTTTTCAGTACCTTGTACCATAGGCACCATGACCTTCAAGAAGGCGCTGTGTGACTTAGGGTCAAGTGTAAACCTCATGCCTCTCTCTGTAATGGAGAAGCTAGGGATCTTTGAGGTACAAGCTGCAAGAATCTCACTAGAGATGGCAGACAACTCAAGAAAACAAGCTCATGGACTTGTAGAGGATGTATTGGTGAAGATTGAAGACCATTACATCCCTACTGATTTCATAGTCCTAGAGACTGGAAAGTGCATGGATGAATCTATCATCCTTGGCAGACCCTTCCTAGCCACAGCAAAGGCTGTGATTGATGTTGATGGAGGTGAACTGATCATTCAAGTGAATGAAGAATCCTTTGTGTTTAAGGCTCAAGGATATCCCTCTGTCACCATGGAGAGGAAGCATGAAGAGCTTCTCTCAAATCAGAGTCAAACAGAGCCCCCACAGTCAAACTCTAAGTTTGGTGTTGGGAGGCCACAACCAAACTCTAAGTTTGGTGTTGAACCCCCACATTCAAACTCTAAGTTTGGTGTTGGGAGGTTCCAACATTGCTCTGAGTATCTGTGAGGCTCCATGAGAGCCCTCTGTCAAGCTACTGACATTAAAGAAGCGCTTGTTGGGAGGCAACCCAATGTTATATTTTATCTATTTTCCTTTGTTATTTTATGTTTTTTGTAGGTTGATGATCATAAGAAGTCACAAAATCAAGTGAAAAAGCAAAAACAGAATGAAAAACAGGAAGAAAAACAGCACACCCTGGAGGAAGAACTCACTGGCGTTTAAACGCCAGTGAGGCTAGCAGTTGGGCGTTTAACGCCCAGTCTGGCACCATTCTGGGCGTTTAACGTCAGAAAGGGGCACCAGACTGGCGTTAAACGCCAGGAAAGGGCAAGAACCTGGCGTTAAATGCTAGAAATGGGCACCAGCCCGGCGTTTAACGCCAGAAATGGCTCAAAACGTGATTTTGAGTGCCACTTGGTGCAGGGATGACTTTTCCTTGACACCTCAGGATCTGTGGACCCCACAGGATCCCCACCTACCCCTACCACCCTCTTTCTTCTTCACCAATCACCTCAACACCTCTTCCCCATAAACCCTTCTTCACTCCTTCATTTTCACACCACCTAAACACCACTTCTCCCCCTCTTTGGCCGAACACAAAGCCATTCCCTTTTTCCTCATTTCTTCTTCTTCTACTCTCTTCTTTCTTCTTTTGCTCGAGGACGAGCAAACCTTTTAAGTTTGGTGTGGTAAAAGCATTGCTTTTTGTTTTTCCATAACCATTTATGGCATCCAAGGCCGGAGAAACCTCTAGAAAGAGGAAAGGGAAGGCAAAAGCTTCTACCTCCGAGTCATGGAGAGATTCATCTCAAGGGTGCATCAAGACCACTTCTATGAAGTTGTGGCCATGGAGAAGGGTCAACTTTGATCAAAAGGTTGGACCAAGTCCTCATAGATATCTGTGAAGAGGACGCCCAAGGGAAGAGAAATTCAAGAGGGAAGCCGGTTCAACTGAGAAGGCATGACCTCAAGCCCATCACTAAGAAAAGGATGGAGCAAACAAGAGACCCCTCTCATCATGAGAGAGGAGCAACAAAAACAAGGAAGAGACATTGAGGAGCTCAAGCACTCCACAGGATCTTCAAGAGGAAGAACAAGCCGCCATCACTAAGGTGGACCCGTTCTTTAATTTCCTTGTTCTTTTGTTTTTCGAAAATTTATGCTTATGTTTGTCCATGTTTGTGTCTTATGATCATTAGTATCTTAGTGTCTATGCCTTAAAGTTATGAATGTCCTATGAATCCATCACCTTTCTTAAAAGAAAACTGTTTTTATCACAAAAGAACAAGAAGTACAGGATTTCAAATTCATCTTTAAAACTAGCTTAATTAGTTTGATGTGGTGACAATACTTTTTGTTTTCTGAATGTATGCTTGAACAGTGCATATGTCTTTTGAATTTGTTGTTCATGAATGTTAAAATTGTTGGCTCTTGAAAGAATGATGAAAAAGAAGACATGTTACTGAGGATCTGAAAAATCATAAAAATGATTCTTGAAGCAAGAAAAAGCAGTGAATACAAAAAAAAGAGTGAAGCAAGCGAAAAAAAAACGAAAAAGGGGAGAAAAAGAAAAAGAAAGAAAAAGAAAGAAATAAAGTTGTGATCCAAGGCAAAAAGAGTGTGCTTAAGAACCCTGGACACCTCTAATTGGGGACTCTAGCAAAGCTGAGTCACAATCTGAAAAGGTTCACCCAATTATGTGTCTGTGGCATGTATGTATCCGGTGGTAATACTGGAAGACAGAGTGCTTTGGGCCACGGCCAAGACTCAATAAGTAGCTGTGTTCAAGAATCATCATACTTAACTAGGAGAATCAATAACACTATCTGGATTCTGAGTTCCTAAAGAAGCCAATCATTCTGAATTTCAAAGGATAGAGTGACATGCCAAAACTGTTCGGAGGCAAAAAGCTACTAGTCCCGCTCATCTAATTTGGAGCTAAGTTTCATTGATAATTTGGAGTCTATAGTATATTCTCTTCTTTTTATCTTATTTGATTTTCAGTTGCTTGAGGACAAGCAACAATTTAAGTTTGGTGTTGTGATGAGCGGATAATTTGTACCCTTTTTGGCATTGTTTTTAGTATGTTTTTAGTAGTTTTAGTTGAGTTCTTAGTATATTTTTATTAGTTTTTAGTTAAAATTCACTTTTCTGGACTTTACTATGAGTTTGTGTGTTTTTCTGTGATTTCAGGTATTTTCTGGCTGAAATTGAGGGATCTGAGCAAAAATCTGATCCAGAGACTTAAAAGGACTGCAGATGCTGTTGGATTCTGACCTCCCTGCACTCGAAGTGGATTTTCTGGAGCTACAGAAGCCCAATTGGCGCGTTCTCAACGGCGTTGGAAAGTAGACATCCTGGGCTTTCCAGCAATATATGATAGTCCATACTTTGCCCAAGATTTGATGGCCCAAACCGGCGTTCAAAGTCACCTCAAGAAATTCCAGCGTTAAACGCCGGAACTGGCACCAAAATGGGAGTTAAACGCCCAAACTGGCATAAAAGCTGGCGTTTAACTCCAAGGAGAGTCTCTACACGAAAATGCTTCATTGCTCAGCCCAAGCACACACCAAGTGGGCCCGGAAGTAGATTTTTATGTCATTTACTCATCTCTGTACACCCTAGGCTACTAGTTTTCTATAAGTAGGACCTTTTACTATTGTATTTTCATCTAGGAATCTTGGTAGCTATCTTTGAGTTTTATGCTATCTTAGATCACTGGGAGGCTAGCCTCACGGCCATGCCTAGACCTTGTTCTTATGTATTTTCAACGGTGGAGTTTCTACACACCATAGATTAAGGTGTGGAGCTCTGCTGTACCTCGAGTATTAATGCAATTACTATTGTTCTTCTATTCAATTCCGCTTGTTCTTTGTCCAAGATATCACTTGTTCTTCAACTTGATGAAGGTGATGATCCGTGACACTCATCATCATTCTCACTCATGAACAAGGTGACTGACAACCACTCTTGTTCTACAAGCATACGAGGCTTAGTGAATATCTCTTGGATTCCTGATACACGATGCATGGTTGATCGCCTGACAACCGAGTGCTCGCCTGACAAACGAGCCAGCCATTCCGTGAGATCAGAGTCTTCGTGGTATAGGCAAGAACTGATGGCGGCATTCAAGAGAATCCGGAAGGTCTAACCTTGTCTGTGGTATTCTGAGTAGGATTCAATGACTGAATGACTGTGACGTGCTTCAAACTCCTAGCAGGCGGGGCGTTAGTGACAGACGCAAAAGGATCGATGGATTTTATTCCGGCCTGACCGAGAACCGACAGCTGATTAGCCATATGCTGTGACAGAGCATGGGAACATTTTCACTGAGAGGATGGGAGGTAGCCACTGACAACGGTGAAACCCTACATGAGCTTGCCATGGAAAGGAGTAAGAAGGATTGGATGAAGACTGTAGGAAAGCAGAGAGACGGAAGGGAAGGCATCTTCATACGCTTATCTGAAGCTCTCACCAATGATATACATAAGTATCCCTATCTTTCTCTTTATGCTTTATTCGTTTATCACTATACCCATTTGAGTCTGCCTGACTGAGATTTACAAGGTGACCATAGCTTGCTTCATACCAACAATCTCCGTGGGATCGACCCTTACTCGCGTAAGGTATTACTTGGACGACCCAGTGCACTTGCTGGTTAGTTGTGCGGAGTTGTGTTTATGCCATGGTATTGAGCACCAAGTCTTTGGAGCCATTACTAGGGATTATTTGAGTTGTAGTGATCACAATTTCGTGCACCACATGGCACGCCTGCAATCTAAGAAGGTACTACAGCTAGAAAAGGCAACGGATCTCACTAGTGGATGTGCTCTTTTTACTGAAAAGGTTTTTTAATGAGGCACCATGTTGAGATCTAGATCATGCCCGACTTAAAGGGATAAGAAAATTCCCACATGTATATATTTGCATTTTTTCTTTGAATAAAGTTTATTTAGATATTCTACAAAGAATTCAAGACGCATTAATTTGAAGTATTCATCATCCGATTATAAAGCGACAGGTCGGCAGAAAGTGAAAAACAATTTCACTGCACGACCACGATAAAGATAAATCGTCCGATAAAGGTGAAAACGCGATTCACCCAAAGGACGATCTAAAGATGCCAACCACTTTCTACAAATCGTAAAAGGTGAACACAGAATAATGTAAGAAGTTATCGAAAGCAATCCAAAAAAGAACCTGACGAGGTCTTACGAATCGCTAAAATAATAACTTAAGGACTGGTCGAACGTTAAGAAGTCGAACTAAGTCAACCCAAGTTATAAGTAAACCCTGGAAAGAGGTCTGGCCAACCCTATTAAAGAGGATTACTTTAACTTAGAAGGGCCTGACATAACAAAGTCGGCCCAAAACAAAAAGTTATACAAGTAGTCCCTGAAAGAGATCTGACAAAGATCCAAGAAAGAGGACTACAAAAAAATAACTTAAAGGAGACCGACATAACCAAGTCGGACTCCTACCACTAAAAAGTTATACAAGTAGTCCCTGAAAGAGATCTGACAAAGATTCAAGAAAGAGGACTACAAAAAATAACTTAAAGGAGACCGACATAACCAAGTCGGACTCCTACCACTAAAAAGTTATAAAAGTAATCCCTGAAAGAGACCTGAGAAAGGTCCAAAAAAGAGGATTACAAAAATAACTTAGAAAGAGGTCGACCTAACGAAGTTGATCTCCTACAAACAAGTTATAAAAGTAATCCCTGAAAGAGACCTGACAAAGGTCCAAGAAAGAGGATTACGAAAATAACCTAGAAAGAGGTCGACCTATCGAAGTCAACCTCCTACAAAACAAGTTATAAGTAATCCCTAAAAAAGACCTGACAAAGGTCCAAAAAAGAGGATTACAAAAATAACTTAGAAGAGGACCAACGCAAAGGAATCGGTCACAAATACAGAAAACCGAGAAACAAGTTGGACCTATACAATCACAGCCTCAAAGGATCCGAGATACAAGCAATAAAACGAAATAATCCAAGGAGGTCGAGCTGCAAGATTTCAACATCAGCAGAAAACAGAAGAAGATGCCAAGTCAAAAAACTACTTCTTTTTCTACAGAGTTATAAAGGCCTTGAAAGGCCACCAAAACCTACTATCAAAAAGATAGCAAGCTATTGTTTGTCTTTCAAAATAAAAAAGTTGCTAGATAAGCAACTAAGAAATGTCAGCAATTAACTAAAAAGTTTCGAAAGCCCACAAGCCGGGCCAACTACATCCAGCAAAAGATCAACAAACATCAGGGGTTTTCTTAGCAGCATCAGGACAAGGAGAAGGAGGGCGAGTCTGAATGGGCACAGCATCTACAATTCCATCCTCCTGGTTCAGAATCTGGCAATCCGAATCAGGAGCAACCGGAGGAACAGAAGAAATCGGCACTTTGGTAGAGGACACAAGGGGAGGAGCAACCTCATCATCATCACCCTCATCATCAGGGACAATCTTGCCATCCCTGACAACATTATCCAGGCTAAAGAGGGTGAGATCGGCCTCGGGAGCAATAACTCGAACTTGCTCCTTCAAGTTCTCGTAAGCAGCAGTCACGCTGCCAACGAGATGACTTTGGAGCTCAGAATAATCTTCTCGGACATTGTCGAGCTCCCCCCTCAGGCGCATCACCTCCCGATAAGATGTAACATAACTCTCCTTTTGCATCATGGCTGTGTTTCTTCCTTTTTCACTTTTATTGCTTTTTTTTTACTGGGATCTTATTATTGAGTTTGTCTCATAGGATGTGTTTCAAGCATAGGACTTAGGATAGATAGTTGCTTTCTTTCCTTGTTTGGTGAACCAACTTAGCTTACTAATCATCCTACCAGAAACATTCAGAATTCACTTCACAAAATAACTCCACTCTTGTTCTTTTCATAACATTTTCTTTTTGATTAACTTAAAGGACAAGCATACAAGTAAGAAAGATGAAGGTGCAATGATAAGCAGTGAACCATGCTTATTACTAAAAGTAATCATAATAGAATAGAGGTAGAACACAGAATTCAAAACAAGAGACATTTATGATTGCCATTAAGTCTACTGGGAGTAAATGAGAAGGAAAGGAACTTTACAACCTTTGTAGCTCATCTTCGCCCTTGTTGTTCCTTCCTGCAGACTTCCTCCCTCCAATCACCATCTTAGAATAAGTGCTTTACAGGCAAGCAACAAGTAAGAGCAGTGGTGTTGAGATTGTGATTCAACCATGAATGTCAAAAAAAGAGAAACAAGATATGAGTAATTGATGAGCGGATAATTTGTACGCTTTTTGGCATTGTTTTTAGTATGTTTTTAGTAGTTTTAGTTGAGTTCTTAGTATATTTTTATTAGTTTTTAGTTAAAATTCACTTTTCTGGACTTTACTATGAGTTTGTGTGTTTTTCTGTGATTTCAGGTATTTTCTGGCTGAAATTGAGGGTCCTGAGCAAAAATCTGATTTAGAGACTAAAAAGGACTGCAGATGCTGTTGGATTCTGACCTCCCTGCACTCGAAGTAGATTTTCTGGAGCTACAGAAGCCCAATTGGCGCGCTCTCAACGGCATTGGAAAGTAGACATCCTGGGCTTTCCAGCAATATATGATAGTCCATACTTTGCCCATAATTTGATGGCCCAAACCGGCGTAGCAATTCGGCCTCAGAAATTCCAGCGTTAAACGCCGGAACTGGCATAAAACTTGGAGTTAAACGCCCAAACTGGCATGAAAGCTGGCGTTTAACTCCAGAAAAGGTCTCTACACGAAAATGCTTCATTGTTCAGCCCAAGCACACATCAAGTGGGCCCGAAAGTGAATTTTTCTGTCATTTACTCATTTCTGTAAACCTTAGGATACTAGTTTACTATTAATAGGATCTTTTGACATTGTATCTGTACCTCATGACCTCATGACATTTTTACACATTTCATTGTATACTTTCCACGGCATGAGTCTCTAAACCCCATGGTTGGGGGTGAGGAGCTCTGCTGTGTCTTGATGGATTAATGCAATTACTACTGTTTCTTATTCAATCATGCTTGCTTCCATTCTAAGATATCACTTGCTCTTAACCCGGATGAATGTGATGATCCGTGACACTCATCATCATTCTCAACTATGAACAAGTGCCTGACAACCACCTCTGTTCTACTTTAGATTGAGTAGATATCTCTTGGATTCCTTAACAAGAATCTTCGTGGTATGAGCTAGAACTGATGGCGGCATTCAAGAGAGTCCGGAAGGTCTAAACCTTGTCTGTGGTATTCTGAGTAGGACTCAATGATTGAATGACTGTGACGTGCTTCAAACTCCTGAAGACGGGGCGTTAGTGACAGACGCAAAAGAATCACTGGATTCTATTCCGGCCTGAACGAGAACCGACAGATGATTAGCCATGCTGTGACAGAGCATCGGGACGTATTTTCACTGAGAGGATGGGAGGTAGCCATTGACAACGGTGAAACCCTACATACAGCTTGCCATGGAAGGAGCCTTGCGTGTTTGATGAAGAAGACGGTAGGAAAGCAGAGATTCAGAAGATGGAGCATCTCCAAAACCTCAACCTATTCTCCATTACTGCAAAACAAGTACCTTTTTCATGTTCTTTTGCTTTTTACAATCAATCCTGATAATTTCTGATATCCTGACTAAGATTTACAAGATAACCATAGCTTGCTTCAAGCCGACAATCTCCGTGGGATCGACCCTTGCTCACGCAAGGTATTACTTGGACGACCCAGTGCACTTGCTGGTTAGTTGTGCGGGATTGCAAAAGTGTTATTGTAATTTCGTGCACCAAGTTTTTGGCGCCGTTGCCGGGGATTGTTCGAGTTTGGACAACTGACGGCTTATCTTGTTGCTTAGATTAGGACTGTTTTATTCTTGTTGGTTTAGAGTCTTTTAGTTGAGTCTAGTTTCATATTTTAAGTTTGGTGTCCTCTTTGTGTTTTTCCCTTAAAAAAAATTTTCGAAAATTAAGTGTTTGATTTTCTAAAAATTTTAAGTTTGGTGTCTTTTTGTTGTTTTTCTCTTTCCTCATTAAAATTAAAAAAAAATATATATCCTTTCTTTGTTTTACTCATAATTTTCGAAATTTTGCATTAAATTAGTCAAAGATTTTCAAAATCATATCTTTTCAATCATTTTTATTTGCAATCATATCTTCTCAATCATATCTTTTTCAAAATAATTTTTAATCATATCTTTTCAATTGCTGATTTCAAAATCTTTTTAATTAACTAATTGATTCAGTTTTCAATTTGCTTTGATCTTATTTTTTTTTTAATTTTCGAAATTTTATTTTATTTTATATTTTTCGGTTACTTAAAAAAAATAATAAATAAATAAAAAAACAAAATTTATCTATTTGCAATCATTATCATTTCCCTTTTGTCCATTATGGACCTAAGAGGGATTGATCAGTCCAGAAGGACTCTGGGGTCATATGCTAACCCCATTACAGCTGCATATGGGAGTAGCATCTGTACACCTCCCATCAAAGCAAGCAGCTTTGAGCTAAATCCTCAACTCATTATCATAGTGCAGCAAAATTGCCAGTATTCCGGTCTTCCACAGGAAGAACCTACTGAGTTTCTGGCACAGTTCTTACAAATTGCTGACACAGTATATAATAAAGAGGTAGATCAGGATGTCTACAGACTATTACTGTTTCCATTTGCTGTAAAAGATCAAGCTAAAAGGTGGTTGAATAACCAACCTACAGCAAGCATAAAGACATGGAAACAGTTATCAGACAAATTCCTGAATCATTTTTACCCTCCAAAGAGGATGACACAGCTAAGGCTGGACATCCAAGGCTTTAAACAAGAGGATAATGAATCCCTTTATAATGCCTGGGAGAGGTATAGAGGAATGCTAAGAAAATGCCCCTCTGAAATGTTTTCAGAGTGGGTACAATTAGACATCTTTTACTATGGGCTTACAGAAAAAGCTCAGATGTCTTTAGACCACTCAGCTGGTGGATCTATACACATGAGGAAGACAATTGAAGAAGCTCAAGAGCTTATAGACACTGTTGCTAGAAACCAACATTTGTACTCTAGCAATGAGTTCTCTCCAAAAGAGGAAGTCATGACAGTAGTCACTGATCCTTATCCTCAAGAACAGATGAATGAGCTTAATCAACAATTGCTCCTGATGACAGAACAGTTAGCAGAATTTAAAGAGATGCTCTATGAAACTAAAGTTGCTAACAAGAACATAGAACTGCAGTTGAATCAAGCAAAACAGCAGATATCTAAACAGATAACAGAAGAGTATCAAGCAGTTCAACTAAGGAGTGGGAAGACACTGAACAACACCACTCAAAAGAGCAAAAAGTCAAATAAGGAACAATTGACAGAGGATAACCAAGCCACTGCCCAAAATCCCTCTGAGGACAGTAAGAGCCCAGAGAGGAATACTTTTGGCGTTCAAACGCCAGAAAGGGAAGGAAAACTGGCGTTAAACGCCCATTCCTTGCCCAGTTCTGGCGTTCAAACGCCAGAAAAGGGAGAAAAGTCGGCGTTAAACGCCCAATGGGTAGCCAAGTCTGGCGTTCAAACGCCACAAAGGAGTCAGACACTTGCAAGTGCTGATAACAATCCCTCTAACAAGGCTTCTTCAACCACTTCTGTAAGGAATAAACCTGCAGTATCTAAGGTTGAAGAATATCAAGCCAAGATGCCTTATCCTCAGAGACTCCGCAAAGCGGAACAGGATAAGCAATTTGCCCGCTTTGCAGACTATCTAAGGACTCTTGAAATAAAGATTCCGTTTGCAGAGGCACTTGAGCAAATACCTTCTTATGCTAAGTTCATGAAAGAGATCTTAAGTCATAAGAAGGATTGGAGAGAAACTGAAAAAGTGTTTCTCACTGAAGAATGCAGTGCAGTCATTCTGAAAAGCTTACCAGAAAAGCTTCAAGATCCTGGAAGCTTTATCATACCATGCACATTAGAGGGTGCTTGCACCAAGACAGCCCTATGTGATCTTGGAGCAAGCATCAATCTAATACCTGCATCCACTATCAGAAAGCTTGGGTTGACTGGAGAAGTCAAACCAACCAAGATATGCCTCCAACTTGCTGATGGCTCCATTAAACATCCATCAGGCATAATAGAGGACATGATTGTCAAGGTTGGACCATTTGCCTTTCCAACTGACTTTGTAGTGCTGGAAATGGAGGAGCACAAGAGTGCAACTCTCATTCTAGGAAGACCTTTCCTAGCAACTGGACGAACTCTCATTGATGTACAAAAGGGGGAAATAACCCTGAGAGTCAATGAGGATGAGTTCAAGTTGAATGTTGTTAAAGCTATGCAACATCCAGACACATCAAATGACTGCATGAGCACTGATATTATTGACTCTTTGGTGGAGGAGGTCAATATGACTGAAAGTCTTGAATCAGAGCTAGATGACATCTTTAAAGATGTTCAGCCTGATCTTGAGGAACTAAAAGAAATAAAAGAAATTCCGAAAATTCCTCAGGAAGAAGACAAGCCTCCTAAACCAGAGCTCAAACCATTACCACCATCCCTGAAATATGCATTTCTAGGAGAAGGTGGCACTTTTCCAGTGATCATAAGCTCTGCTTTAAATCCACAGGAAGAGGAAGCACTAATTCAAGTGCTAAGGACACACAAGACAGCTCTTGGGTGGTCCATAAGTGATCTTAAGGGCATTAGCCCAGCAAGATGCATGCGCAAGATCCTATTGGAGGATGATGCTAAGCCAGTGGTTCAACCACAAAGGCGGCTAAATCCAGCCATAAGGGAGGTGGTGCAGAAAGAGGTCACTAAGTTACTAGAGGCTGGGATTATTTATCCTATTTCTGACAGCCCCTGGGTGAGCCCTGTCCATGTTGTCCCCAAGAAGGGAGGCATAACAGTGGTTCATAATGAAAATAATGAACTGGTTCCTACAAGAACAGTTACAGGGTGGCGCATGTGTATTGACTACAGAAGGCTCAATACAGTCACCAGAAAGGATCATTTTCCTTTACCATTCATAGACCAGATGCTAGAGAGACTAGCAGGTCATGAATACTACTGCTTTTTGGACGGCTACTCAGGTTACAACCAAATTGCAGTAGATCCTCAGGACCAAGAGAAAACAGCATTTACATGTCCTTCTGGAGTATTTGCCTACAGAAGGATGCCTTTTGGTCTGTGCAATGCACCTGCAACCTTTCAGAGGTGCATGCTCTCTATCTTCTCAGATATGGTAGAGAAATTTCTGGAAGTCTTCATGGATGACTTCTCAGTATATGGAGACTCATTCAGCTCCTGTCTTAATCACCTAGCACTTGTCCTGAAAAGGTGCCAAGAGACTAACCTGGTTTTAAACTGGGAGAAATGTCACTTTATGGTGACTGAGGGAATTGTCCTTGGGCACAAAATTTCAAGCAGGGGAATAGAGGTGGATAAGGCAAAGGTAGAGGTAATTGAAAAATTACCACCACCTGCCAATGTTAAGGCAATCAGAAGCTTTCTTGGGCATGCAGGATTCTACAGGAGGTTTATAAAGGATTTTTCAAAAATTACCAAACCTCTGAGTAATCTGCTAGCTGCTGACACTCCATTTATCTTTGATAATGAGTGTCTGCAGGCATTTGAGACTCTGAAAGCTAAGCTGGTCACAACACCAGTCATCTCTGCACCAGACTGGACATTACCATTTGAACTAATGTGTGATGCCAGTGACCATGCCATTGGTGCAGTACTGGGACAAAGGCATGGTAAGCTTATGCACGTCATTTATTATGGCAGTCGTATTCTAAATGATGCACAGAAGAACTACACAACCACAGAAAAGGAGTTACTTGCAGTGGTTTATGCCATTGACAAGTTCAGATCTTATTTAGTAGGATCAAAAGTGATTGTGTACACTGATCATGCTGCTCTTAAATATCTACTCACAAAGCAGGATTCAAAACCCAGGCTCATAAGATGGGTGTTGCTTCTGCAAGAGTTTGATATAGAAATAAGAGACAGAAAAGGGACAGAAAATCAAGTGGCTGATCACCTGTCCCGGATAGAACCAGTAGCAGGAGCATCCCTCCCTCCTACTGAGATCTCTGAAACCTTTCCGGATGAACAATTGTTTGCTATTCAGGAAGCTCCATGGCTTGCAGACAGAGCAAACTATAAGACTCAAGGTTCTCCTTCTGTAACCATGGAGAGGAAGCATGAAGAGCTTCTCTCAAAACAGAGTCAAATAGAGCCCCCACAGTCAAACTCTAAGTTTGGTGTTGGGAGGTCACAACCAAACTTTAAGTTTGGTGTTGGATAGGTTCCAACATTGCTCTGAACATCTATGAGGTTCCATGAGAGCCCACTGTCAAGCTACTGACATTAAAGAAGCGCTTGTTGGGAGGCAACCCAATGTTATATTCATTATTTTCCTTTGTTATTTTATGTTTTCTATAGGTTGATGATCATGGGAAATCACAAATTCAATTGAAAAAGCAGAAACAGAATGAAAAACAGAAAGAAAATCAGCTCACCCTGGAGGAAAACCTTGCTGGCGTTTAAACGCCAGTAAGGGCAGCAAATGGGCGTTTAACGCCCAGTCTGGCACCATTCTGGGCGTTTAACGCCAGAAAGGGGCACCAGACTGGCGTTAAACGCCAGTAATGGGCACCAAGCTGGCGTTAAACGCCAGAAATGGGCATCAGCTCGGCGTTTAACGCCAGGATTGACAGTAGGAGCATTTTTGCTCGCCACTTGGTGCAGGGATGAATTATCCTTGACACCTCAGGATCTGTGGACCCCACAGGATCCCCACCTACACCACCACTCTCTCTCTTCTTTCTTCTTTTGCTCGAGGATGAGCAAACCTACTAAGTTTGGTGTGGTAAAAGCGTTGCTTTTTGTTTCTCCATAACCATTTATGGCACCCAAGGCTGGAAAAACCTCTAGAAAGAGGAAAGGGAAGGCAAAAGCCTCCACCTCAGAGCCATGGGAGATGGAGAGATTCATCTCAAGGGATGCACTTTCCTCCACAAAACTATTGGGAGCAAATCAACACCTCCCTAGGAGAATTGAGTTCCAACATGGGACAACTAAGGGTGAAGCACCAAGAACATTCCATCCTCCTCCATGAAATTAAAGAAGATCATAGAATCATGAGAGAGGAGCAACAAAAGCAAGGAAGAGACATTGAGGAGCTCAAGCACTCCATAAGATCTTCAAATGGAAGAACAAGCCGCCATCACTAAGGTGGACCCGTTCTTTAATTTCCTTGTTCTTTATTTTCTTGTTTTTCGAATTTCATGCTTATGTTTATCCATGTTTGTGTCTTGTGATCATTAGTGTCTTAGTGTCTATGCCTTAAAGTTATGAATATCCTATGAATCCATCACCCTTCTTAAATGAAAAATGTTCTTAATTGAAAAAGAGAAGAATTGCATGAATTTTGAATTTTATAACAGTTTAATTATTTTGATGTGGTGGCAACACTTTTGTTTTCTGAATGTATGCTTGAACAGTGCATATGTCTTTTGAATTTGTGGTTCATGAATGTTGGCTCTTGAAAGAATGATGAAAAAGGAGACATGTTACTGAGGATCTGAAAAATCATAAAAATGATTCCTGAAGCAAGAAAAAGCAGTGAATACAAAAAAAAAAGAAAAAAAAAGAAGCAAGCGAAAAAAAAATGAATGAAAAAAAAAACGAAAAAAAAAAGAGAAAAAGAAAGAAATAAAGTTGTGACCAAGGCAAAAAGAGTGTGCTTAAGAACCCTGGACACCTCTAGTTGGGGACTCTAGCAAAGCTGAGTCACAATCTGAAAAGGTTCACCCAATTATGTGTCTGTGGCATGTATGTATCCGGTGGTAATACTGGAAGACAGAGTGCTTTGGGCCACGGCCAAGACTCATGAAGTAGCTGTGTTCAAGAATCATCATACTTAACTAGGAGAATCAATAACACTATCTGGATTCTGAGTTCCTAAAGAAGCCAATCATTCTGAATTTCAAAGGATAAAGTGAGATGCCAAAACTATTCAGAGGCAAAAAGCTAAAAGCCCCGCTCATCTAATTAATACTGATCTTCATAGATGTTTTTGGAGTTCATTGCATATTCTCTTCTTTTTATCTTATTTGATTTTCAGTTGCTTGAGGACAAGCAACAATTTAAGTTTGGTGTTGTGATGAGCGGATAATTTGTACGCTTTTTGGCATTGTTTTTAGTATGTTTTTAGTAGTTTTAGTTGAGTTCTTAGTATATTTTTATTAGTTTTTAGTTAAAATTCACTTTTCTGGACTTTACTATGAGTTTGTGTGTTTTTCTGTGATTTCAGGTATTTTCTGGCTGAAATTGAGGGTCCTGAGCAAAAATCTGATTCAGAGACTAAAAAGGACTGCAGATGCTGTTGGATTCTGACCTCCCTGCACTCGAAGTGGATTTTCTGGAGCTAGAAAAGCCCAATTGGCGCGCTCTCAACGGCATTGGAAAGTAGACATCCTGGGCTTTCCCGCAATATATGATAGTTCATACTTTGCCCAAGATTTGATGGCCCAAACCGGCGTAGCAATTCGGCCTCAGAAATTCCAGCGTTAAACGCCGGAACTGGCATAAAACTTGGAGTTAAACGCCCAAACTGGCATGAAAGCTGGCGTTTAACTCCAGAAAAGGTCTCTACACGAAAATGCTTCATTGTTCAGCCCAAGCACACATCAAGTGGGCCCGGAAGTGGATTTTTCTGTCATTTACTCATTTCTGTAAACCTTAGGATACTAGTTTACTATTAATAAGATCTTTTGACATTGTATCTGTACCTCATGACCTCATGACATTTTTACATGTTTCATTGTATACTTTCCACGGCATGAGTCTCTAAACCCCATGGTTGGGGGTGAGGAGCTCTGCTGTGTCTTGATGGATTAATGCAATTACTACTGTTTCTTATTCAATCATGCTTGCTTCCATTCTAAGATATCACTTGCTCTTAACCCGGATGAATGTGATGATCCGTGACACTCATCATCATTCTCAACTATGAACAAGTGCCTAACAACCACCTCTGTTCTACTTTAGATTGAGTAGATATCTCTTGGATTCCTTAACAAGAATCTTCGTGGTATAAGCTAGAACTGATGGCGGCATTCAAGAGAGTCCGGAAGGTCTAAACCTTGTCTGTGGTATTCTGAGTAGGACTCAATGATTGAATGACTGTGACGTGCTTCAAACTCCTGAAGACGGGGCGTTAGTGACAGACGCAAAAGAATCACTGGATTCTATTCCGGCCTGAACGAGAACCGACAGATGATTAGCCATGCTGTGACAGAGCATCGGGACGTATTTTCACTGAGAGGATGGGAGGTAGCCATTGACAACGGTGAAACCCTACATACAGCTTGCCATGGAAGGAGCCTTGCGTGTTTGATGAAGAAGACGGTAGGAAAGCAGAGATTCAGAAGATGGAGCATCTCCAAAACCTCAACCTATTCTCCATTACTGCAAAACAAGTACCTTTTTCATGTTCTTTTGCTTTTTACAATCAATCCTGATAATTTCTGATATCCTGACTAAGATTTACAAGATAACCATAGCTTGCTTCAAGCCGACAATCTCCGTGGGATCGACCCTTGCTCACGCAAGGTATTACTTGGACGACCCAGTGCACTTGCTGGTTAGTTGTGCGGGATTGCAAAAGTGTTATTGTAATTTCGTGCACCAGTAATGCATAAAATTAAGCAAGCTTGGTTAAAAATGACACTACAGGCCTAAGAAGCAAAGGCATTATGATTGTACAAACAAGTGGTGTTGCTGAATACATTGCATAGAAAAATAAGTGGAACACCAAACTTAGTGTGGCACTTTCTCTTGGAATTGATGCAAGTATCCAGAAAGATTGAAAACAGATTGTTGCAGGGCAACACCAAACTTAGAATGTGATCATATGCCAATTTTATTTGAAAAGAAGCTAAGTAAAAGAAACTGTTGTATTAATAACAAAATCACCAAGAGCCAGAGCTGTCACCAATAGGGGCTTCTTGGTGAGGCATTAACACAAACAGTTAGAGAGCATAGAAAACAAAGAACCAAAGCAATTACATGAACAAAACAAAACAAAGGAAAATGTCTAATCTAGGTAATCAACCAACCGGTAGTTTGTTAATCACAATTAATCCCCGGCAACGGCGCCATAAACTTGATGCGTGAAAACTTGTCTCTCAACAAATTTCCCTTCGGCAAGTATACCGAATTATCGTCAAGTAATAACTCACTATAGAGTGAGGTCGAATCCCACAGAGATTAACGGATTAAGCAAACAATGATTAATTAATTATCCTAGTTAGACGAATTATATTGGAGTGATAAGTAACAAGGAAATGTAAATGGCATAAAAGTAAAGAAAAGCAATAAAGTGCAGAAAAGTAAAATGGCAAGAAAAGTAAATGTAAGAACTAAAAATAAAATGAACATTGGGATCAAGAGATGTTGTAATTATCCGGATCAAGTTCATTCTCATCTCTTCCTCAATCAATGCATTAATTGATCTCCTTGGCAATCTTAAGTGATTGGATTCCAATTCCTTGGTAATCCAATCTCTCAAATCTTGATCAATAGCCAATTCCTTGGTCAATTGCTCATGAGAAGAGATGAAGTATGGTCACTGATTATACCACATGCATTTCCCAAATCAAGTATTGGGGGGATTATAGTCACATATCCATCCCAACCCAACTTGGTCCAGCATGAGAAAGCATTTTTAGCATGATCTCTTCATTCCTCTTCCAAGGTTCCGAAGAGATCCAATTATGGAGAGTTTCTTTTCCAAGACAACTAACCAATTGAATGAAGATTGAAAGCTTTCTAGTAAAATCAAGAGAAAAGATAGAAGAAGAATAATGAAAACTAATATTGATCCATTGTATCACAATAGAGCTCTCTAACCCAATGAAAAGAGTTAGTTGATCATTGCTCTACCAAAATACAAAAGAAGAAAGTGCAGAAAAGTAAAGATGAAGATTAAAACTGAAATTGAAACTTCAAAGTTCATAAATGAAAAATACAAACTAGAATTAAACTACTACTAAGGAAAGAAAAAGAAGAGAAAAGGAAGAAGAGTGTAGGAGGGGAGGGGTCTGAAGACCCACTCCCCTTGGAGTGTGCCAATTCACAGAAGTTCGAATTGGTCTTCACTCTCTTCCCCTTCCTTCAATTTTCAGCCCCCCTTCAATGTAAAAACTAAGGTCTTTATATAGGCTCTCTTAAATTACAAAATGAAATTAAAAGCAAATTACAATTAAATGAAAATTCCTATTCTAGATGCTTCTTGTGGTCTTGATTGGTTGACAATTGTGGGCTTGCTTGCTTGAGCTTTGAAGTGGACTTGAGAGAGAAGTGAGTCAAGTTGAGGTCCAGGTGCTAAAGTTAGTGCTAAAGTTAGCCACACTAACGCTACAAGTGTGGCGTTAGTGCTAAAGTTATTGTGGCTAACGTTGCACTTGCTGCCCAGTTGGTGTTTTTTGGGCTTAAAGGATGCCTCTTGTTTGTACTCCAATTTCATGCCCACTATAGAGTATTATATATCGTTGGAAAGCTCTGAATGTCAGCTTTCTAACGCAACTGGAATCATCTCAATTGGATCTTTATAACTCAAGTTATGCTCCTTTGAAGTGGACATGGTCGCTGGCATAGTCGCTAGCGTTAATGGAAAACGTGAGTCCCGATAACGCTAGCGACCAGGGGCTTAATATTTCCAGATTCTGGAGCTCAAAATCAATGTCCACCCCATACTATTATATATTGTTGGAAAGCTCTGGATGTCTTCTTTCCAACGCTTTTGGAAGTGCATCATTTGGAGCTCTACAACTCGAGTTACACTTCTTGGAAGGTGAAGAGGTCAGTTGGCCTTAATACAAGTTGATACCATGTTCATCATTGCACTTTCGGGGCAGGTTTTCTCCCTCAAATTTAGTGTCAACCATGTAATGCCATATATGTTTGGAAAGCTCTGGAATCCTACTTTCCAATGCCACTATAATCACCTCATTTGGAGCTTTGTGGCTCAAGCTATGCATGTTTGAAGAAGGCAAGGTCAGGCTGCCAGGTGGGACTTTTGCCCACGTTAACTACCACGTTAACTTAGTTAACGTGGAAGTTAACGTGGGTCTTTTTTTGCTTCGCCAACGTTAGTGGCACTCACTTTTTCCACTAACGTTGGCATCTCCCTTTCCTTCCACGTTAACTACCACGTTAACTTAGTTAACGTGGCTGTTAACGTGGGTCTTTTTGCTTCGCCAACGTTAGTGGCACTCACTTTTTCCACTAACGTTGGCATCTCCCTTTCCTTCCACGTTAACTTAGTTAACGTGGCTGTTAACGTGGGCCTTTTTTCACCTTCGCAAACGTTAGTGGCACTCACTTTTTCCACTAACGTTGGCCCTTCTTCAAAGTTAATGCCACTAATTTTTCTCTCTAACGTTGGGACTTTCCTTCCTTCCACGTTAGTGCCCACGTTAGTAGCACTAACGTAGCCACTAACGTGGCTCTTCTCTGCTTCTTTTGGCCTGAAATCAATCAAACAAAGTGCATCAAGGTAACATCAAGATGATCTTTATATACTAAGTGTGCTAATAATACTCAAAATCAAAACTTCACTTAGTGTGATCTATTTTATCATATTTACCCTGTATATTAGCTAAAATTCACCTATGCTTGAGATTTTGTTTTATGCAGAGATTTTTCATGCTATTACTCATATATTGGCAATATTTGTATGAAAACTAAATAGAAATCTACTGAAATGACTACTAAAAGTAGGCAATAATGCACGCGCATCAACAAACAAGTAGAAAAAGAGAGATTGGGAAGCAGGAATACCAAAACCATTGCACAACAATTGAAAAATTTTTATGAAACCCCAGGAATTGGGGTGAAGTTGAGAGGGGGCAACATTACAAGACCATAACAGGTCGGTTTCAAATTGAGTAAAAGGAAGGGTAATACCCAGCTGACCAAAGAAAAAATCATAAGCATAAAAGAAAGGGCGACCATCAACAACCCGAGTTGAAAAGCAGACTCTCTCGTCAGAAGAGGGAGGGACAAGTTCATAATTCTTCTCATCACCAGACTTACTACAGACACTATGAAACTGCCTAAGCTGAGCAAAAACTCAGAATCAACCAGCGAGACACACATGAAAACCATGGAGTCCACCCAATCGGCCATACCCGCAGGAACCTGGGAAGGGATCTCCACAACGTTATTTCGGGAAGACATGAGGTCAACTAAATCCTACAAAAAGAAGAGAAGAATGGATTACTTAAAAACATCCCGGACGAGGAGCAAAACATCTCGACAAACAGAAAGGGAAAACCCCAAGACTCAAGATAAGAAAGTCTGGGGGCATCCCTTGGAGGCAGTAAACAGGCAAGGTTTTCAAGTTGTTTCTACAGCCTACATCCCGGCACTCATCAAAAAGAAAATAAAATCCCGAAAGAAACAAAAGAAGCAAAAAACACAAAAACACCACCCTTCTACAGTTTATCAGAAAAAGCATCGCTCCTACAGTTTATCAGTGAAAAACACTACTGCTACAGTTTATCAGAACACCAAAAGGACCAAGAAAAAAACAACAAAGGCGCAAACTTTTTGAAATCAAGTAAAAAATCATCAGCAAAAGCACAGGCAGAAACGGCGGCAACATGCAAAAGAAAAAGATTCAAGCAAACAAAGAAGAGATTCGCACCAAAAAAGGGGAAAAATCCAGAGCATGCAACAAGTCAAGCATAATAAAAACAGAAAGATCCAAACTTTCTCCAAAAGGAAGATCAAAAGGAAAACTCCATCGCAAAGTCAAAAATAAACGAGGAAACACGAAATGGGACTAAACCTGGAGACGAAAGAAGCTTCGAGGAAAAGAATGGAAGCGCAGAAACAAAGGCTGCCCAGAAAATCGCCAAGTGACGCCGCAACGCAAGAAAGCAGAAGCGCAAACAAAAGACAAAGAGCAGATGAGAGAAACAGAAAATGAGAGAGTAAAGGGAGAAGTTACGAAGAAGAAATAAAGAAGAAAAACCGTTTTTGATCGAGAAAATTCAAAATAAAGCCAAGAGAGAATGGGGGCAATTAATGCCAATTAAATGCGGATGTTAAAACCGCTTGCGTTCCCAAAAAAGCGCTAATACAAAAGCCCACGCTTTTAGAGGAAAACGTTCTACATTCAAAAAAGACTCTACAAAGAAAGGAATCGACAAAATGCTTGAGTTCGACTTCACTGAAGAAGGACCGAAGTCAAGGACTCGACCTCCAAAGGAAGAACCGAGCTCAAGCAGGGGCACTGTTCATACCCTGGGTCGAGCTATCCGACCCGGGATGATTGGAGATAAAGCGACCAACCTCTTCAGGTTAGACTATACGATCTCTTCTTAAAGAGCTCGGCCAAATCGACAGAAGAGCCCAGTAAAGGGCCCAAATAGAGGAGCACGACCCAAATCCTAAGGCGGCCTAAGCCTATAGAGATAAAGGCGGTTCCGTTGAAAGATACGCTGACCTCAACTCAAAGCTAAAGATAAAGATAAGATAACTAACTTATCTTATCCAAAGGTCACATCTCACCATTATAAATACACTGGAGCGCCCAGGTATAACTCATACTCTGATTCTACATAAACCAGCTTAATACCCTTGCTAACTTAAGTATCGGAGTCCCTTGCAGGTACCTCCCACCCTTCGATGACAAAGGATCAGCAGCACATTCAGTCCAACAAGTCGGACACACCAGCTCCGGCCGCTATTCACCAGCCGGACACATCGGTTCCGACCAGCACAGAAGATCTCGTCCGAGATTGACCTACAGTTTCAGGTAACCCTCGGAACACCCTCCATCGGAGTCAGTAGTTTTGAGCTGAATCCTCAGCTCATTATCATGGTGCAGCAAAGTTGTCAGTATTCCGATCTTCCACAGGAAGAACCTACAGAGTTTCTGGCACAATTTTTACAAATTGCTGACACAGTATATGATAAGTAAGTAGATCAGGATGTCTACAAATTGTTACTTTTTCCATTTGCTGTAAAAGACCAAGCTAAGAGTTGGTTAAATAACCAACCTAAGGCTAGCATAAGGACATGGAAACAGCTATCAGAAAAATTCCTGAATCAATATTTCCCTCCAAAACGGATGACACAGCTAAGGCTGAACATCCAAGGCTTTAAACAAGGAGATAATGAATCTCCTTATGATGCCTGGGAGAGATACAGAGAGATGCTAAGAAAATGTCCCTCTGAAATATTTTTAGAGTGGGTGTAGTTAGACATCTTCTATTATGGGCTTACAGAGAAAGCTCAAATGTCTTTGGATCACTCAGCTATTGGATCTATACACATGAGAGAGACAATTGAATAAGCTCAAGAGCTCATTGATACAGTTGCCAGAAATCAGCATCTATACCTAAGTAGTGAACCTTCCATGAAAGAAGAGGCTAAAACAGTAACTACTGAACTCAGTCCTGCAGGACAAGTTACTGAATTCAATCAGCAATTAGATTTTCTAACAAAACAGCTAGCCAAATTCAAGGAGATACTACAAGACACAAGAATGGCTAACATGAATATGAAAGTACAGTTGAAACAAACAGAGCAGCACTTAACAAAACAAATAACAGAAGAGTGCCAAGCAGTTCAATTAAGAAATGGGAAAACATTAAATACCCCACTTCAAGGCAGTAGGAAGCCAAGAAATGAATAAACTGCTACCCAAAATCCCTCTAAGGACAGTAAGAGCCCATAGAGGAATAATTCTGGCGCTCAAACGCCAGAAAAGGGTGGAGAGCTGGCACTAAACGCCCAACCCATGCTCAGTTCTGGCATTCAAACGCCACAAACAGGCAAGGAGTTGGCGTTAAATGCCCAAGGAAAGCTCAGTTATGGCGTTCAAACACCAGAAACAGGTAAGGAGTTGGCGTCCAACGCCAATCCAGCTTCCAACCCTGGCATTCAAATGCCAGTAAGGGATCAGACACATATAAGTGCTGATAGCAACCCTCTAAAAAGGCTTCTCCAACCACATCTGTAGGAAATAAACCTGCAGCAACTAAGGTTGAGGAATACAAAGCCAAAATGCCTTATCCTCAGAAACTCCGCCAAGCGAAATAGGATAAGCAATTTGTCTACTTTGCAGACTATCTCAAGACTCTTGAAATAAAGATTCCGTTTGCAGAGGCACTTGAGCAAATACCCTCTTATGCTAAGTTCATGAAAGAGATCTTAAGTCATAAAAAGGATTGGAGAGAAACTAAAAAAGTTTACCTCATTGAAGAATGTAGTGCAGTCATTCTGAAAAGCTTACCAGAGAAGCTTAAAGATCCCGAAAGCTTCATGATACCATGCATATTAGAGGGTACTTGTACCAAGAAAGCTCTATGTGATCTTAGAGCAAGTATCAACCTAATACCTGCATCCACTATCAAAAAGCTTGGTTTGAGTGAAGAAGTCAAACCAACCCGGATATGTCTCCAACTTGCTGATGGCTCCATTAAATACCCATCAGGCGTGATTGAAGACAACATTGTCAAGGTTGGGCCATTCGCCTTTCCCACGGACTTTGTGGTGCTGGAAATGGAGGAGCACAAGAGTGCAACTCTCATTCTAGGAAGACCTTTCCTAGCAAGTAGACGAACCCTCATTGATGTCCAAAAAGGGAACCCTGAGAGTCAATGAGGACGAGTTTAAGTTGAATGTTGTCAAAGCTATGCAGCATCCAGACACCCCAAACGACTGCATGAGCATTGATATTATTGACTCTCTGGTGGAAGAGGTCAATATGACTGAGAGTCTCGAATCAGAGCTAGAGGATAACTTTAAAGATGTTCAGCCTGATCTGGAGGAACTAGAGAAAATAATAGAACCTCTGAAATTCCCTCAGGAAGAGGAGAAACCTCCTAAACCCGAGCTCAAATCATTACCACTATCCCTAAAATATGCATTTCTGGGAGAAGGTGACACTTTTCCTGTAATCATAAGCTCTACCTTAGAGCCACAGGAAGAGGAAGCACTAATTCAAGTGCTGAGGACACACAAGACAGCTCTTGGGTGGTCCATCAGTGATCTTAAGGGCATTAGCCCAGCCAGATGCATGCACAAGATCCTATTGGCGGATGACGCTAAGCCAGTGGTTCAACTACAGAGGCGGCTGAATCCAGCCATGAAGGAGGTAGTGCAGAAGGAGGTCACTAAATTACTAGTGGCTGGGATTATTTATCCTATTTCTGATAGCCCCTAGGTAAGCCCTGTCCAAGTCGTCCCTAAGAAGGGTGGCATGACAGTGGTTCATAATGAAAAAAATGAACTGGTTCCTACAAGAACAGTTACAGGGTGGCGTATGTGTATTGATTATAGAAGGCTCAATACAGCTACCAGAAAGGATCATTTTCCTTTACCATTCATAGACCATATGCTAGAAAAACTAGCAGGTCATGACTACCACTGCTTTCTGGATGGATATTCAGGTTATAATCAAATTGCAGTAGATCTTCAGGATCAAGAGAAAACAGCATTCACATATCCATCTGGAGTATTTGCATACAGAAGGATGCCATTTGGTCTGTGCAATGCACCTGCAACCTTTCAAAGGTGCATGCTCTCTATTTTCTCTGATATGGTGGAAAAATTTTTGGAAGTCTTCATGGATGACTTTTCAGTATTTGGAGACTCATTCAGCTCCTGTCTTGACCATCTAGCACTTGTTCTAAAGAGGTGCCAAGAGACTAACCTGGTTTTAAACTGGGAGAAATGTCACTTTATGGTGACAAAAGGAATTGTCCTTGGGCACAAAATTTTGAACAAGGGAATAGAGGTGGATCAAGCTAAGGTAGAGGTAATTGAAAAATTACCACCACCTGCCAATGTTAAGGTAATCAGAAGCTTTCTAGGGCATGCAGGATTCTATAAGAGGTTTATAAAAGATTTTTCAAAAATTGCAAAACCTCTGAGTAATCTGCTAGCTGCTGACATGCCATTTATCTTTGATAAGGAGTGTTTGCAGGCGTTTGAGACTCTGAAAGCTAAACTGGTCACAGCACCAGTCATCTCTGCACCAGGCTGGACATTACCATTTGAACTAATGTGTGATGCCAGTGACCATGACATTGGTGCAGTGTTGGGACAAAGGCATGACAAGCTTCTGCACGTCATTTATTATGTCAGTCGTATTTTAAAAGACGCATAGAAGAACTACACAACCACAGAAAAAGAGTTACTTGCAGTGGTTTACGCCATTGACAAGTTCAGATCTTATTGTGTACACTGACCATGCTGCTCTTAAATATCTACTCACAAAGCATGATTCAAAACCCAGACTCATAAGATGGGTGTTGCTTCTACAAGAGTTTGATATAGAAATAAGAGACAGAAAAGGGACAGAGAACCAAGTAGCAGATCACCTGTCCCGAATAGAACCAGTAGAAAGGGCATCCCTCCCTCTTACTGAGATCTCTGAAAACTTTCCAGATGAGCAACTTTTTGCCATCCAGGAAGTACCATGGTTTGCAAACATTGCAAACTACAAGGCTGTGAGATTCATACCCAAAGAGTATAGTAGGCAGCAATGAAAGAAATTGATCTCGGATGCAAAGTATTATCTGTGGGATGAACCATATCTCTTCAAGAGATGTGCAGACAGAGTAATCCGTAGATGTGTGCCTAAAGAAGAAGCACAGAAGATCTTCTGGCATTGCCATGGATCACAGTATGGAGGACATTTTGGAAGTGAGCGAACAGCCACAAGAGTCCTCCAATGTGGCTTCTACTGGCCTACTATCTATAAAGACTCCCGAGAGTTTGTACGTAATTGTGACAGTTGCCAAAGATCTGGTAATCTGCCTCACGGTTATGCCATGCCTCAACAAGGGATCCTGGAGATTGAGTTGTTTGATGTATGGGGTATTGACTTCATGGAGCCTTTCCCACCATCATACTCAAACACTTATATTCTAGTGGCAGTGGATTCTGTATCTACTCCGATGGTTACCTGAAACTCGAGGTCGATCTCGTACGAGATCTTCTGTGCTGGATGGAGCGGTTGTGTCTGACTTGTTGGACTTGGTGGTAGTGCTGATCCTTCGTCCCCGGAGGGTGGGGGGTACCTGCAAGGGACTCCGATGCTTAAGTTAGCAAGGGTATTAAGTAGGTATTGAGTAGACTCAGAGTATGAGTTATACCTGGGTGCTCCAATGTATTTATAATGGTGAGATGTGACCTTCTTTGGATAAGATAAGTTAGTTATCTTATCTTATCTTATCTTTTGTCGAGGTCAGCTTATCTTCCATGGAACCGCCCTTATCTCTATAGGCTTGGGCTGTCTTTAGATCGGGGTCGTATTCCTTGAGTTGGGCCCTTCTTTGGGCTTTCCTGTCAATTTGGCCGAGTTCTTTATGAAGAAGCCAGTCCGCTTGACCAAAAGAGGTCGGTCGCTTTGTTACTGAACATCCCGGCTCGGACAGCTCGACCCAGGGTATGAACAGTGCCCCTGCTTGAGCTCGGTCTTCTTTTTTGAGGTCGAGTCCTTGACTTCGGTCCTTCTCTAGTGAAGCCGAACTCAACCATTTTGTCGATTCCTTTGTAGAAGCTTTTTGAATGTGGAACATTTTTCTCAAAAAGCACGTGCTTTTATATCAGCGCTTTTGGGAACGTGCGAGGGTTTAATACCTTCATTAATTGGTATTAATTGCCCCGTTTTTCCTTGTGGCCTTTTATTTTGAATTTGCGATCAGAAAATGGTTTCCCTTCTTCGCTCCTCTTCGTAACTTCTCCCTTCGTTCTCTCGCTCTCTGTCTTTCGCCCACATTTTACTTTTCTTGCGTTGCGGCGTCGTTCAGTGATCGGTGATTCCGTCTCTCCATCTCCAACTTTTCTGAAGCTTCTTGCTTTTTTCCAGGTTGGTTCCATTTTCTTTTTGTTTTGCTTTGTCTTTAATTCTCTGGTAAATTTTTTATATTTGCTTGAATGTCGAAAAACTTTGAACCTTTCTTATGATCTTGTGTTTTCTTGTCGCTGTAATGTGTTTTTTCTTCTTCGCGTATTCCTGGTGTTTCTTCTTTGCGGTTTCCCAGGGGTTTGCATGTACTATTGTTACTTTTGGCTGTTATTTTTGGAAAAACTGTCTCTTGCTCCTTAATTTCAAAAGATCCTTGTTGTTGTACCTTTGTGGGAGATAATGATACCTATAGTTTTGGTGCACGAAATTGCAATCACACTTTTGCAATTCCGCACAACTAACCAGCAAGTGCACTGGGTCGTCCAAGTAATACCTTACATGAGTAAGGGTCGATCCCACGGAGATTGTCGGCTTGAAGCAAGCTATAGTTATCTTGTAACTCTTAGTCAGGATATCAATAATTATCAGGATTGATTGTAAAAAGTAAAAGAACATGAAATAAATACTTGTTTTGCAGTAATGGAGAACAGGTTGAGGTTTTGGAGATGCTCTATCTTTTGAATCTCTGCTTTCCTACTGTCTTCTTCTTCATGCACGCAAGACTCCTTCCATGGCAAGCTGTATGTAGGGTTTCACTGTTGTCAATGGCTACCTCCCATCCTCTCAGTGAAAATGTTCAACGTGCTCTGTCACAGCACGGCTAATCATCTGTCGGTTCTCAATTAGGTTGGAATAGAATCCAGTGATTCTTTTGCGTCTGTCACTAACGCCCAGTCTTCAGGAGTTTGAAGCTCATCACAGTCATTCAATCCTTGAATCCTACTCAGAATACCACAGACAAGGTTTAGACCTTCCGGATTCTCTTGAATGCCGCCATCAATTCTAGCTTATACCACGAAGATTCTGATTAAGGAATCCAAGAGATATCTACTCAATCTAAGGTAGAACGGAGGTGGTTGTCAGGCACACGTTCATAGGTGAGAATGATGATGAGTGTCATGGGTCATCACATTCATCAGGTTTAGGAACAAGTGATATCTTAGAATAGAAGCAAGCGTGATTGAATGAAAAACAATAGTAATTGCATTAATCCATCAAGACACAGCAGAGCTCCTCACCCCCAACCATGGGGTTTAGAGACTCATGCTGTAGAAGATACAATGAGAAACGTGTAAAGTGTCATGAGGTCTAGATACAATGTCAAAAGATCCTATTAATAGTGAACTAGTAACCTAGGGTTTACAGAAATGAGTAAATGACAGAAAAATCCACTTCCGGGCCCACTTGGTGTGTGCTTGGGCTGAGCATTGAAGCATTTTCGTGTAGAGACTCTTCTTGGAGTTAAACGCCAGCTTTTGTGCCAGTTTGGGCGTTTAACTCCAATTTTTATGCCAGTTCCAGCGTTAAACGCTGGGAATTCTGAAGCTGAATTGCAACGCCGGTTTGGGCCATCAAATCTCGGGCAAAGTATGGATTATTATACATTGCTGGAAAGCCCAGAATGTCTACTTTCCAATGCCGTTGAGAGCGCGCCAATTGAGCTTCTGTAGCTCCAGAAAATCCACTTCGAGTACAGGGAGGTCAGAATCCAACAGCATCTGCAGTCCTTTTTAGCCTCTGAATCAGATTTTTGCTCAGGACCCTCAATTTCAGCCAGAAAATACCTGAAATCACAGAAAAACACACAAACTCATAGTAAAGTCCAGAAAAGTGAATTTTAACTAAAAACTAATAAAAATATAATGAAAACTAACTAAAACATACTAAAAACATACTAAAAATAATGCCAAAAAGCGTACAAATTATCCGCTCATCACAACACCAAACTTAAATTGTTGCTTGTCCCCAAGCAACTGAAAATCAAATAAGATAAAGAGAAGAGAATATGCAATGAATTCCAAAAACATCTATGAAGATCAGTATTAATTAGATGAGCGGGGCTTTTAGCTTTTTTGCCTCTGAATAGTTTTGGCATCTCACTCTATCCTTTGAAATTCAGAATGATTGGCTTCTATAGGAACTCAGAATCCAGATAGTGTTATTGATTCTCTTAGTTAAGTATAATGATTCTTGAACACAGCTACTTTATGAGTCTTGGCCGTGGCCCAAAGCACTCTGTCTTTCAGTATTACCACCGGATACATACATGCCACAGACACATAATTGGGTGAACCTTTTCAGATTGTGACTCAGCTTTGCTAGAGTCCCCAATTAGAGGTGTCCAGGGTTCTTAAGCACACTCTTTTTGCCTTGGATCACAACTTTATTTCTTTCTTTTTCTTTCTTTTTCTCTTTCTCCCCTTTTTTTTCATTTTTTTTTTTCGCTTCTTCTCTTTTTTTTTCTTTTTTTTTGTGTATTCACTGCTTTTTCTTGCTTCAAGAATCATTTTTATGATTTTTCAGATCCTCAGTAACATGTCTCCTTTTTCATCATTCTTTCAAGAGCCAACATTCATGAACCACAAATTCAAAAGACATATGCACTGTTTAAGCATACATTCAGAAAACAAAAGTATTACCACCACATCAAAATAATTAATCTGTTATAAAATTCAAAATTCATGCAATTCTTCTCTTTTTCAATTAAGAACATTTTTTATTTAAGAAAGGTGATGGATTCATAGGACATTCATAGCTTTAAGACATGAACTTTAAATTTTATTAATCATGAATTAAGAACAAGACTCAAAAATAGATATAAGATAAGACTAATAGTAACAGAAAACAAAAAATTTAAATAGGCTCCTAATGATAGAGGTTATCACAGAGTTAGAACTCAACAACCTTGATTTTGAGAAAAGGATGCTCCCTCAACTTGAGGGGAGGACTTTTGGCGTTTCATCTCTTGAAGTTCACGTCCCTGCTTCTCTTGTTCCTTCAGCAATTTGCAGAGCAAGCAGTTCTGATTCTGCTGTTCTTCCTTAAGTTGCTCCATAGTTTCTTGCAACTTTGTGATAGATTCTTCTAGGCTGGCCCAGTAGTCAATTTCAGGAAATTCAGGGAGGAACTTGATGAGCGGATAATTTATACGCTTTTTGGCATTGTTTTTAAGTAGTTTTTAGTAGGATTGAGCTACTTTTAGGGATGTTTTCATTAGTTTTTATGTTAAATTCACATTTCTGGACTTTACTATGAGTTTGTGTGTTTTTCTTTGATTTCAGGTAAATTCTGACTGAAACTGAGGGATTTGAGCAAAACTCTGAAAAAGGCTGACAAAAGGACTGCTGATGCTGTTGGAATCTGACCTCCCTGCACTCAAAATGGATTTTCTGGAGCTACAGAACTCCAAATGGCGCGCTCTCAACGGCGTTCGAAAGTAGACATCCAGGGCTTTCCAGCAATATATAATAGTCCATACTTTATTCGGAAATTGACGACGTAACTTGGCATTGAACGCCAAGTTCATGCTGCTGTCTGGAGTTAAACGCCAGAAAAACGTCATGATCCGGAGTTGAACGCCCAAAACACGTCATAACTCGGAGTTCAACTCCAAGAGAAGCCTCAGCTCGTGGATTGATCAAGCTCAGCCCAAACATACACCAAGTGGGCCCCGGAAGTGAATTTATGCATCAATTACTTACTCATGTAAACCCTAGGAGCTAGTTTATTATAAATAGAACATTTAACTAATGTATTTGACATCTTTTGACCACTTTATCTCTTTGAATCATTCGGTCACTTGATCATGGAGAGGGCTGGCCATTCGGCCATGCCTGAACCTCTTTCACTTATGTATTTTCAACAGTGGAGTTTCTGCACACCATAGATTAAGGGTGTGGAGCTCTGCTGTACCTCAAGTTTCAATGCAATTACTATTATAATCCTATAAACTTCATTTATTCTTATTCCAAGATATTCATTCATACCCAAGAACATGATGAATGTGATGAGTAAATAACCCTCATTATCATTCTCACTCATGAACGCGCGTGATTGACAACCACTTCCGTTCTACATGCAACAGAGCTTGAATGTGTATCTCTTAGATTCTCCAACAGAATCTTCGTGGTATAAGCTAGATAGATGGCGGTATTTATGAGGATCCGGAAAGTCCAACCTTGTCTGTGGTGTTCCGAGTAGGATCCTGGGAATCCGGAAAGTCTCACCTTGTCTGTGGTATTCCGAGTAGGATTCCGGTAATGAATGACTGTGACGTGCTTCAAACCTGTAACCTGCCGGGCGTTAGTGACAGACGCAAAAGAATCAAGGGATTCTATTCCAGTAGGAGCGGGAACCAACCGGTGATTGGCCGTACTGTGACAGAGTGCGTGAGCATTAGCTTTCACTGCGAGGATGGGATGTAGCCATCAGCCATGGGTGATGCCTCCAGACTGATTAGCTGTGCGAGTGACAGCCGCATAGGATATTTTCCCGAGAGGAATGAAAGTAGCCACAGTTGCTGGTGAACCCCTATACACAGCTTGCCATGGAAAGGAGTAAGAAGGATTGGAAGAGAGAATAGTGAAGCAGAGTTTCAAAGAGGAGCACAGCATCTCCATACGCTTATCTGAAATTCCCACTCTTGATTTACATAAGTATTTCTATCCTTTTTATTTTCTTTTTATTATTAATATTCGAAAATCTATAAACCAATTTAATCTGCCTAACTGAGATTTACAAGGTGACCATAGCTTGCTTCATACCAACAATCTCTGTGGATTCGACCCTTACTCACGTAAGGTATTACTTGGACGACCCAGTACACTTGCTGGTTAGTTGAACGAGACTGTGAAGTTGATTTTACCCCATGGTATTGTGCACCAAGTTTTTGGCGCCGTTGCCGGGGAACAATCAATTTCGAACAACAATTCAAACAATTGTTTCCAACCCACAATGGTGCCAAGTTTTTAATCCGGCAACAACACCAAGTTTTTAGCGCCGTTGCCGGGGATTGTTCGAGTATGGACAACTGACGGTTCATCTTGTTGCTCAGATTAGGTCATTTTTATTTTATTAAAAAAAATATATATATATTTCGAAAATCTTTTTAAAATCTTCTCCTTATTTTCGAAAATTATTCAAAAAAAAAATTTTTTTTAATATGCATTCTAGAGTTTCATAAAGCATGTTGAAGCCTGGCTGGCTGTAAAAGCCATGTCTAAATTCTTTTGGACCGAGGTTTCACTCATCCTTATAGAAGAGCTTCTTTGTCTTTCTCAGCAAATTGGCTACTGTATAGGATGTTTCAGTTAAAGCTTGGCTGGCCATTGGCCATGTCTAGTGTTTTGGACTGGAGCTTTCACAAAAGCTTGGCTGGCTATTAAGCCATGTCTAATTCCTGGACTGGAGCTTTAAACTAACATTGCGAAGATTCCTGGAATTCATATTAAAAATTTTTGAATTTTTTATTTTATTTTTCCTATATATTTTACGAAAAAAAATCAAATAAAATACAAAAAAATTAGAAAATCATAAAAATCAAAAATATTTTGTGTTTCTTGTTTGAGTCTTGTGTCAAGTCATAAGTTTGGTGTCAATTGCATGTTCATCTTTTTCTTGCATAAAATTTTCAAAAAAATCATGCATTCATAGCATTCATCATGATCTTCAAGTTGTTCTTGATGAACTTTCTTGTTTGATCTTCATATTTTCTTGTTTTGTGTTGTATGGTGTTTTTCATATGCATTCTTGCATTCATAGAGTCTAAACATGAAAAATTTCTAAGTTTGGTGTCTTGCATGTTTTCTTTTCTTGAAAATTTTTCAAAAATATGTTCTTGATGTTCATCATGATCTTCAAAGTGTTCTTGGTGTTCATCTTGACATTCATAGTGTTCTTGCATGCATCATGTGTTTTGATCCAAAATTTTCATGCATTGAGTATTTTTAGTGTTTTTCTCTCTCATCAAAAAAAAAATTCAAAAATCAAAAAAATATCTTATCTTTTTAAAATCTTATCTTTTTAAAATCTTTTTCAAAAATCATATCTTTTCCATTTTTTCATCATTTTCGAAAATTTCAAAAATCTTTTTCAAAATATTTTCAAAATCTTTTTCTTATCTTTACATCATATTTTCGAAAATTGCATCAAAAATTAATGTTTTGATTCAAAAATTTCAAATTTGTTACTTTCTTGTTAAGAAAGATTCAAATTTTAAAGTTCTAGAATCATATCTTGTGATTTCTTGTGAGTCAAGTCATTAATTGTGATTTTAAAATTCAAATCTTTTTCAAAACTAATTTCAATCTTATCTTTTCAAAAATCATATCTTTTTATCATATCTTTTATATCATATCTTTTTCAAAATTTTATCTTTTTCAAAAATTTGATTTTAAAATATCTTTTCTAACTTCTTATCCTCTTATCTTTTCAAATTTGATTTTAATATCTTTTTCAACTAACTAATTAATTTTTTGTTTGTTTCTTATCTTTTTCAAAACCACCTAACTACTTTTCCCTCTCTAATTTTCAAAAATACCTCCCTCTTTTTCAAAAATTCTTTTTAATTAATTAATTGTTTTAAATTTTAATTTTAATTATATCTTATCTTTAATTTTCGAAAATTACTAACCCATTTTTCAAAATTATTTTCGAATTTCTCTACCCCTCATCTCTTTCTATTTATTTTATTTATTTACTAACACTTCTCTTCACCTCTCTTCATCTCCAATCACTGCCTCTATCCTCACCATTGTGATTGGATTCTCCACTTTTATTCCTTTCTTCTTCTACTAACAATAAGGAACCTCTTTACTGTGACATAGAGGATTGGTGGACGAAATTGTGATTCCTTCTTTTCTAATTCGAAACAATCCCCGGTAATGGCTCCAAAAACTTGGTGCACAAAACCATGGGGTAAAATCATGTACACAAAAACTATTGTGTCTCTTGTTCATTCACAATCCCGTTCAACTAACCAGCAAGTGTACTGGGTCGAATCCACAGAGATTGTTGGTATGAAGCAAGCTATGGTCACCTTGTAAATCTCAGTTAGGCAGATTAAATTGGGTTATGGTTTATCGAAAATTAAAGAAGAAATAATAAAAGGGATAGAAATACTTATGTAAATCAAGAGTGGGAAATTCAGATAAGCGTATGGAGATGCTGTGCTCTTCTTTGAAACTCTGCTTCACTATTCTCTCTTCCAATCCTTCTTACTCCTTTCCATGGCAAGCTTTGTTTAGGGCATCACCGTTGTCAGTGGCTACATCCCATCCTCGCAGTGAAAGCTAATGCTCACGCACTCTGTCACAGTACGGCCAATCACCGGTCGGTTCCCTCCCCTACTGGAATAGAATCCCTCTTTTGCGTCTGTCACTAACGCCCAGCAGGTTACAGGTTTGAAGCTCGTCACAGTCATTCAATCCTAGAATCCTACTCGGAATACCATAGACAAGGTTTAGACTTTCCGGATCCTCATGAATGCCGCCATCTATCTAACTTATACCACGAAGATTCTGTTGGGGAATCTAAGAGATACACATTCAAGCTCTGTTGCATGTAGAACGGAAGTGGTTGTCAATCACGCGCGTTCATGAGTGAGAATGATGATGAGGGTTATCCAACTCATCACATTCATCATGTTCTTGGGTACGAATGAATATCTTAGAATAAGAATAAATGAAGTTTATAAGATTATAAATAGTAATTGCATTGAAACTTGAGGTACAGCAGAGCTCCACCCCTTAATCTATGGTGTGTAGAAACTCCACTGTTGAAAATACATAAGTGAAAGGTTCAGGCATGGCCGAGAGGCCAGCCCCCAAAACGTGATCACTAGATCAAATACAATCCAGGATGAAATTATGATAGTTAAATGTTCTATTTATAATAAACTAGCTCCTAGGGTTTACATGAGTAAGTAATTGATGCATAAATCCACTTCCGGGGCCCACTTGGTGTATGTTTGGGCTGAGCTTGATCAATCCACGAGCTGAGGCTTCTCTTGGAGTTGAATTTCGAGTTATGATGTGTTTTGGGCGTTCAACTCCGGATCATGACGTTTTTCTGGCGTTTAACTTCGGATAGCAGCATGTACTTGGCGTTCAACGCCAAGTTACGTCGTCATTCTTCGAATAAAGTATGGACTATTATATATTGCTGGAAAGCTCTGGATGTCTACTTTCCAACATCGTTGAGAGCGCGCCATTTGGAGTTCTGTAGCTCCAGAAAATCCATTTTGAGTGCAGGGAGGTCAGATTCCAACAGCATCAGCAGTCCTTTTGTCAGCCTTTTTTAGAGTTTTGCTCAAGTCCCTCAATTTCAGTCAGAATTTACCTGAAATCACAGAAAAACACACAAACTCATAGTAAATTCCAGAAATGTGAATTTAACATAAAAACTAATGAAAACATCCCTAAAAGTAGCTTGAACTTACTAAAAACTACCTAAAAACAATGCCAAAAAGCGTATAAATTATCCGCTCATCAAGGATTCCTCTTTCTTTTCTTGTTCTCTTCTTCCCTATATGAGCAGGAACAAGGAAAAAGGCTTGCAAAAAAAAAAGAGAGAAAAAGGAAAGACAAAAAGCTTCCACCTCCAAGTCATGGGAGATGGAAAGACTAAATATAAGCCGTCATAGCTCAGTGGTAGAACATGTGGCTGCAAATCAAGAGATCCCTGAGATACCTCAGGGGATAAGTGGTCCTCCACACAAATATTGGAAGCAACTAAGGGGAGGAACACCAAAATTACTATGAATCATTCAACAGAAGCAAGGAAGAGACATAGAGGAGCTCAAAAAGCACCATTGGACCTTCAAGAAGGCGCCACCCTCACTCAGGTGGATTCATTCCTTGTTCTTTATTTCTTTCTATTTTTCGGTTTTTAGTATTATGTTTATCTATATTTTGTGTCTTTATTTCATGATCATTAGTATGTAACCATGCCTTAAAGCTATGAATAAATTCCATTAATCCTTCACCTCTCTTAAAAGAAAAATGTTTTAATTCAAAAGAACAAGAAGTACATGAATTTCGAATTTATTCTTGAATTTAGTTTAATTATATTGATGTGGTGACAATACTTTTTGTTTTCTGAATGAATGCTTGAACAGTGCATATGTCTTTTGATCTTGTTGTTTATGAATGTTAAAATTGTTGGCTCTTGAAAGAATGATGAACAAAGAGAAATGTTATTGAGGATCTGAAAAATCATGAAATTGATTCTTGAAGCAAGAAAAAGCAGTGAAAAAAAAATGGCAAAAAAAAAATAGAAAAAAAAAAAGAGAAGGAGCAATAGAAAAAGCCACGATTCCTTAAACCAAAAGGCAAAGGTAAAAAGGATCCAAGGCTTTGAGCATCAATGGATTGGAGGGCCCAAGGAAATAAAATCCAGGCCTAAGCGGCTAAACCAAGTTGTCCCTAACCATGTGCTTGTGTCATGAAGGTCCAAGCAAAAAGCTTGAGACTAAGTGGTTAAAGTCGTGATCCAAAGCAAAAGAGTGTGCTTAAGAGCTCTGGACACCACTAACTGGGGACTCTAGCAAAGCTGAGTCACAATCTGAAAAGGTTCACCCAGTTATGTGTCTGTGGCATTTATGTATCCGGTGGTAATACTGGAAAACAAAGTGCTTAGGGCCACGGCCAAGACTCATAAGTAGCTGTGTTCAAGAATCAACATGCTTAACTAGGAAAGTCAATAACACTATCCAAAATTCTAAGTTCCTAAAGAAGCCAATCATTCAGAACTTCAAAGGAAAAAGTGAGATGCCAAAACTGTTCAGAAGCAAAAAGCTACAAGTCCCGCTCATCTAATTATAATTAATATTCATTGATATTTCTGAATTTATAGTATATTCTCTTCTTTTTATCCTAATTGATTTTCAGTTGCTTGGGGACAAGCAACAATTTAAGTTTGGTGTTGTGATGAGCGGATAATTTATACGCTTTTTGGCATTGTTTTTAAGTAGTTTTTAGTAGGATTGAGCTACTTTTAGGGATGTTTTCATTAGTTTTTATGTTAAATTCACATTTCTGGACTTTACTATGAGTTTGTGTGTTTTTCTTTGATTTCAGGTAAATTCTGACTGAAATTGAGGGATTTGAGCAAAACTCTTAAAAAGGCTGACAAAAGGACTGCTGATGCTGTTGGAATCTGACCTCCCTGCACTCAAAATGGATTTTCTGGAGCTACAGAACTCCGAATGGCGCGCTCTCAACGGCGTTAGAAAGTAGACATCCAGGGCTTTCCAGAAATATATAATAGTCCATACTTTATTCGGAAATTGACGACGTAACTTGGCGTTGAACGCCAAGTTCATGCTGCTGTCTGGAGTTAAACGCCAGAAAAACGTCATGATCCGGAGTTGAACGCCCAAAACACGTCATAACTCGGAGTTCAACTCCAAGAGAAGCCTCAGCTCGTGGATTGATCAAGCTCAGCCCAAACATACACCAAGTGGGCCCCGGAAGTGAATTTATGCATCAATTACTTACTCATGTAAACCCTAGGAGCTAGTTTATTATAAATAGAACATTTAACTAATGTATTTGACATCTTTTGACCACTTTATCTCTTTGAATCATTCGGTCACTTGATCATGGAGAGGGCTGGCCATTCGGCCATGCCTGAACCTCTTTCACTTATGTATTTTCAACAGTGGAGTTTCTGCACACCATAGATTAAGGGTGTGGAGCTCTGCTGTACCTCAAGTTTCAATGCAATTACTATTATAATCCTATAAACTTCATTTATTCTTATTCCAAGATATTCATTCATACCCAAGAACATGATGAATGTGATGAGTAAATAACCCTCATTATCATTCTCACTCATGAACGCGCGTGATTGACAACCACTTCCATTCTACATGCAACAGAGCTTGAATGTGTATCTCTTAGATTCCCCAACAGAATCTTCGTGGTATAAGCTAGATAGATGGCGGCATTTATGAGGATCCGGAAAGTCCAACCTTGTCTGTGGTGTTCCGAGTAGGATCCTGGGAATCCGGAAAGTCTCACCTTGTCTGTGGTATTCCGAGTAGGATTCCGGTAATGAATGACTGTGACGTGCTTCAAACCTGTAACCTGCCGGGCGTTAGTGACAGACGCAAAAGAATCAAGGGATTCTATTCCAGTAGGAGCGGGAACCAACCGGTGATTGGCCGTACTGTGACAGAGTGCGTGAGCATTAGCTTTCACTGCAAGGATGGGATGTAGCCATCAGCCATGGGTGATGCCTCCAGACTGATTAGCTGTGCGAGTGACAGCCGCATAGGATATTTTCCCGAGAGGAATGAAAGTAGCCACAGTTGCTGGTGAACCCCTATACACAGCTTGCCATGGAAAGGAGTAAGAAGGATTGGAAGAGAGAATAGTGAAGCAGAGTTTCAAAGAGGAGCACAGCATCTCCATACGCTTATCTGAAATTCCCACTCTTGATTTACATAAGTATTTCTATCCTTTTTATTTTCTTTTTATTATTAATATTCGAAAATCTATACGGGACAGATGATCAGCTACTTGGTTCTCTGTCCCTTTTCTGTCTCTTATTTCTATATCAAACTCTTGCAGAAGTAACACCCATCTTATGAGCCTGGGTTTTGAATCCTGCTTTGTGAGTAAGTACTTAAGAGCAGCATGGTCAGTGTACACAATCACCTTTGATCCTACTAGATAGGATCTAAACTTGTCAATGGCATAGACCACTGCAAGTAACTCTTTTTCTGTGGTTGTGTAATTCTTCTGTGCATCATTTAGAACACGGCTGGCATAATAAATGACATGCAGAAGCTTGTTATGCCTTTGTCCCAACACTGCACCAATGGCATGGTCACTGGCATCACACATTAGTTCGAATGGCAATGTCCAGTCTGGTGCAGAGATGACTGGTGCTGTGACCAGCTTAGCTTTCAGGGTCTCAAATGCCTGCAGACACTGTGTGTCAAACACAAATGGTGTGTCAGCAGCTAGCAGGTTGCTCAGAGGTTTTGCAATTTTCGAAAAATCCTTTATAAACCTTCTGTAGAACCCTGCATGCCCCAGAAAGCTTCTGATTGCCTTAACATTGGCAGGTGGTGGCAATTTTTCAATTACCTCTACCTTTGCCTTATCCACCTCTATTCCCCTGCTTGAAATTTTGTGCCCAAGGACAATCCCTTCAGTCACCATAAAGTGACATTTCTCCCAGTTTAAAACCAGGTTAGTCTCTTGGCACCTTTTCAGGACAAGTGCTAGGTGATTAAGACAGGAGCTGAATGAGTTTCCATATACTGAGAAGTCATCCATGAAGACTTCCAGGAATTTCTCCACCATATCAGAGAAGATGGATAGCATGCATCTCTGAAAGGTTGCAGGAGCATTACACAGACCAAAAGGCATCCTCCTGTAGGCAAACACGCCAGAAGGGCAAGTAAATGCTGTTTTCTCTTGGTCTTGAGGATCTACTGCAATTTGGTTGTAACCTGAATAGCCATCCAAAAAGCAGTAATAATCATGACCAGCTAGTCTTTCTAGCATTTGGTCTATGAATGGTAAAGGGAAATGATCCTTTCTGGTGGCTGTATTGAGCCTTCTGTAGTCAATACAAATACGCCACCCTGTGACTATTCTTGTAGGAACCAGTTCATTTTTTTCATTATGAACTACTGTCATGCCTCCCTTCTTGGGGACAACTTGGACAGGGCTTACCCAGGAACTATCAGAAATAGGATAAATAATCACAGCCTCTAGTAATTTAGTGACTTCTTTCTGCACCACCTCCTTCATGGCTGGATTTAGCCGCCTTTGTGGTTGGACCACTGGTTTGGCATTATCCTCTAATAGGATCTTGTGCATGCATCTTGCTGGGCTAATGCCCTTAAGATCACTTATGGACCACCCAAGAGCTGTCTTGTGTGTCCTTAGCACTTGAATCAGTGCTTCCTCTTCCTGTGGATCTAAAGCAGAGCTTATGATCACTGGAAAAGTGTCACCCTCTCCCAGAAATGCATACTTAAGGGATGGTGGTAGTGGTTTGAGTTCTGGTTTGGGAGGCTTATCCTCCTCCTGAGGAATTTTCAAAAATTCTTTTGTTTCCTCTGGTTCTTTCTGATCAGGCTGAACATCCTTGAAGATGTCCTCTAGCTCTGATTCTAGACTTTCAGTCATATTGATCTCTTCTACCAAAGAGTCAATAATGTCAGTGCCCATGCAGTCATTTGGTGTGTCTGGATGCTGCATAGCTTTTACAGCATTCAACTTGAACTCATCCTCATTGACTCTCAGGGTTACTTCTCCTTTTTGTACATCAATGAGAGTTCGTCCAGTTGCTAGGAAAGGTCTTCCTAGAATGAGAGTTGCACTCTTGTGCTCCTCCATTTTCAGCACTACAAAGTCAGTTGGAAAGGCAAATGGCCCAACCTTGACAATCATGTCCTCAATTATGCCTGATGGATATTTAATGGAACCATCAGCAAGTTGGAGGCATATCCGGGTTGGTTTGACTTCCTCAGTCAACCCAAGCTTTCTGATAGTGGATGCAGGTATTAGATTGATGCTTGCTCCAAGGTCACACAGGGTTGTCTTGGTGCAAGCACCTTCTAATGTGCATGGTATCATAAAGCTTCCTGGATCTTGAAGCTTTTCTGGTAAGCTTTTCAGAATGACTGCACTGCATTCTTCAATGAGAAATACCTTTTCAGTTTCTCTCCAATCCTTCTTATGACTTAAGATCTCTTTCATGAACTTAGCATAAGAGGGTATTTGCTCAAGTGCCTCTGCAAACGGAATCTTTATTTCAAGAGTCCTTAGATAGTCTGCAAAGCGGGCAAATTGTTTATCCTGTTCCGCTTGGCGGAGTTTCTGAGGATAAGGCATCTTGGCTTTATATTCTTCAACCTTAGTTGCTGTAGGTTTATTCCCTACAGAGGTGGTTGAAGAAGCCTTTTTAGAGGGGTTACTATCAGCACTCTCAGGTGTCTGATTCCTCATTGGCGTTTGAACGCCAGGATTGGGTGAAGAATGGGCGTTTAACGCCAACTTTTCCCCCTTTTCTGGCGTTTGAACGCCAGAACTGGGCAGGAAATGGGCGTTTAACGCCAGCTTTTCCCCCTTTTCTGGCGTTTGGACGCCAAGAGTATTCCTCTCTGGGCTCTTACTGTCCTCAGAGGGATTTTGGACAGTGGTTTGGTTATTCTCTGTCAATTGTTCCTTTATTGGCTTCTTGCTACTTTGAGCAGTGTTATTCAATGTCTTCCCACTCCTCAGTTGAACTGCTTGGCATTCTTCTGTTATCTGTTTAGATAACTGCTGTTTTGCCTGATTCAACTGTGATTCTATGTTCTTGTTAGCAATTTTAGTTTCTTGGAGCATCTCTTTAAATTCTGCTAACTGTTTTGTCATCAGGTGTAATTGCTGATTAAGCTCAACCATCTGTTCTTGAGGATTAGGATCAGTGGCTACTGCCATAACTTCTTCTTTTGTAGAGAACTCATTGCTAGAGTACAAATGTTGATTTCTAGCAACAGTATCTATAAGCTCTTGAGCCTCTTCAATCGTCTTCCTCATATGTATAGATCCACCAGCTGAGTGGTCTAGAGACATCTGAGCTTTTTCTGTAAGCCCATAGTAGAAGATGTCTAACTGTACCCACTCTGAACATTTCAGAGGGGCATTTTCTTAGCATACCTCTATACCTCTCCCAGACATTATAAAGGGATTCATTATCCTCTTGTTTAAAGCCTTGGATGTCCAGCCTTAGCTGTGTCATCCTTTTTGGAGGGTAAAATTGATTCAGGAATTTGTCTGATAACTATTTCCATGTCTTTATGCTTGCTGTAGGTTGGTTATTCAACCACCTCTTAGCTTGATCTTTTACAGCAAATGGAAACAGTAATAGTCTATAGACATCCTGATCCACCTCTTTATCACGTACTGTGTCAGTAATTTGTAAGAATTGTGCCAGAAACTCAGTAGGTTCTTCCTATGGAAGACCGAAATACTGGCAATTTTGCTGCACCATGATAATGAGTTGAGGATTTAGCTCAAAGCTGCTTGCTTTAATGGGAGGTATACAGATGCTACTCCCATATGCAGCTGTAATGGGATTAGCATATGACCCCAGAGTCCTTCTGGACTGTTCAATTCCACTTAGGTCCATGATGGAGAAAGGGAATATGATATGGATTCACAAGTAAAGTATATTTTTTTTATTTGACCGAAAATAATAAAATAAAACAAATGGAAAATAAAATCAAATTTCGAAAACTAAAAGAAAATAAGATCAAAGCAAATTGAAAACTAAATCAATTATTTAATTAAAAAGATTTTGGAATTAGCAATTGAAAATATATGATTGAAAATTATTTTGAAAAAGATTTGATTTTTTTTAAATGAGGAAAGAGAAAAACAACAAAATGACACCAAACTTAAAATTTTTAGAAAATCAAACACAAATTTTCGAAAATTTTAAAGGAGAAACACAAAGAAGACACCAAACTTAGAATTTTTAAAGAACAAGAAAGAACTAAGAACATGCAAATTCGAAAAATTAAAAGAAAACAAAAGCATGCAATTGACACCAAACTTAAAATATGAAACTAAACTCAAATAAAAGACACTAAACAAAAAAAAATAAAACAGTCCTAATCTAAGCAACAAGATAGACCGTCAGTTGTCCAAACTCGAAACAATCCCCGGCAACGGCGCCAAAAACTTGGTGCACGAAATTGCAATCACACTTTTGCAATTCCGCACAACTAACCAGCAAGTGCACTGGGTCGTCCAAGTAATACCTTACGTGAGTAAGGGTCGATCCCATGGAGATTGTCGGCTTAAAGCAAGCTATGGTTATCTTGTAACTCTTAGTCAGGATATCAATAATTATCAGGGTTGATTGTAAAAAGTAAAAGAACATGAAATAAATACTTGTTTTGCAGTAATGGAGAACAGGTTGAGGTTTTGGAGATGCTCTATCTTTTGAATCTCTGCTTTCCTACTGTCTTCTTCTTCATGCACGCAAGACTCCTTCCATGGCAAGCTGTATGTAGGGTTTCACTGTTGTCAATGGCTACCTCCCATCCTCTCAGTGAAAATGTTCAACGTGCTCTGTCACAGCACGGCTAATCATCTGTCGGTTCTCAATCAGGTTGGAATAGAATCCAGTGATTCTTTTGCGTCTGTCACTAACGCCCAGCCTTCAGAAGTTTGAAGCTCGTCACAGTCATTCAATCCTTGAATCCTACTCAGAATACCACAGATAAGGTTTAGACCTTCCGGATTCTCTTGAATGCCGCCATCAATTCTAGCTTATACCACGAAGATTCTGATTAAGGAATCCAAGAGATATCTACTCAATCTAAGGTAGAACGGAGGTGGTTGTCAGGCACATATTCATAGGTGAGAATGATGATGAGTGTCACGGGTCATCACATTCATCAGGTTTAGGAACAAGTGATATCTTAGAATAGAAGCAAGCGTGATTGAATGAAAAACAATAGTAATTGCATTAATCCATCAAGACACAGCAGAGCTCCTCACCTCCAACCATGGGGTTTAGAGACTCATGCTATAGAAGATACAATGAGAAACGTGTAAAGTGTCATGAGGTCTAGATACAATGTCAAAAGATCCTATTAATAGTGAACTAGTAACCTAGGGTTTACAGAAATGAGTAAATGACAGAAAAATCCACTTCCGGGCCCACTTGGTGTGTGCTTGGGCTGAGCATTGAAGCATTTTCGTGTAGAGATTCTTCTTGGAGTTAAACGCCAGCTTTTGTGCCAGTTTGGGCGTTTAACTCCAATTTTTATGCCAGTTCCAGCGTTAAACGCTGGGAATTCTGAAGCTGAATTGCAACGCCGGTTTGGGCCATCAAATCTCAAGCAAAGTATGGACTATTATACATTGCTGGAAAGCCCAGGATGTCTACTTTCCAATGCCGTTGAGAGCGCGCCAATTGGGTATCTGTAGCTCTAGAAAATTCACTTCGAGTACAGGGAGGTCAGAATCCAACAGCATCTGCAGTCCTTTTCAGCCTCTGAATCAGATTTTTTCTCAGGACCCTCAATTTCAGCCAGAAAACACCTGAAATCACAGAAAAACACACAAACTCATAGTAAAGTCCAGAAAAGTGAATTTTAACTAAAAACTAATAAAAATATAATGAAAACTAACTAAAACATACTAAAAACATACTAAAAATAATGCCAAAAAGCGTACAAATTATCCACTCATCAAGTTTGCTTTTTGCTTGGAGTGCATTTTCTTGACTTCCTCTTGATACTTTTTAGGGTTTTTGCTTGTGTCTGCAAAAGGTTGTGTTTTTTACGATTTTCTGCTTCGTGTTGTTGACAATGCTCTTTGCTGGTAGACTATAGAAAGATAGTGGCTTTGATGATTTTTGTGTTTCTACTTTCCTTTTTCGAAATGCTTTGTTTGTTTGAAGTCTTCTTTTCTTGTTTGAGAGATGCTGGGATGCGAGCTGTAGATTTTTCCTGAAAACCTTGCTTTGTTACTGCCTCCAAAGGATGCCCCAGGACTTTGGTTTGAGTCTTGGGGTTTTCCTTTTCTGTTTGTTCGCCTGTGTCGTATTAATCGAGTTGTTTTGTCCTTCGTCGAGATGTTTTTAGTAATCCCATCTTCTTTTCTTATTGTAGGATTAGTTGGCCTCATGTCTTCTCGCAATAACATTGTAGAGATGTCTTCCAGAGTTCCCGAGGGGATGTCCGATTGGCTGGACTCCCTTGTCTTGATGTGTGTCTCTGTTGTGGATGCTGAATTTTGCGTAGAGCTGAGGAAGCGTCATAGGATCTGTGGTAATAGTGCCCGGGAGAAGAATTATGAGCTTGTCGCTCCTGATTCTGATGAAAGGGTTTGTTTTCCTACCTCCATCGAGGGAGAGCGTCCCTTTTTCTATGCCTATGAATATTTCTTCAGTCAGTTGGACATTACTTTTCCTTTTACTGCTTTCAAGACCGACCTGTTGTGGTCGTGTAACATTGCCCCATCCCAGCTTCACCCGAATTCCTGGGGTTTTGTCAAGATCTTTCAGCTACTTTGCCAAGAGTTAGGCGTAACACCTTCTCAGACTCTTTTCCTTTATCTGTTTGTTTCTGCCAAGCCTGGTGGTTCTTCCAAAAAGAAAGCTACCTAGGTTTCTTTCAGGTCTGCCCAGGGCCATAAAGTTTTCACCATGTATGACGAGTCCTTTAAGAATTTTAAGAATTACTTCCTTAGAGTTTGTGCTGTCGAGGGGGCCCGCCCCTTTTGTCTTGATGAAAATGATGAGCCTTCTTTCCCTCTAGAGTGGTAGAAGGATGTGAGAGTGTCTCGGTATACATGGGAGATGCTTGACGAGGTTGAGCGTGCTTTTGTTGTTGTTCTTGAGGATTTATGGGGAGAACCACACCATCTTGATACAAAAAGGTTTTTGAATAACCCGTCCTTGGTTCGGACTGTTTTGGGTACTTGTCTGACTTGTTTCTGTACTTGTTTTCTTAGTTTTGCTTCCTCTTCTTGTGATTGTAACCCTTTACTATGGCTGATTCTGTATTTGCAGATATGTCAAAAAACAATGACTCCATGAAGGCCTTCAAAAAAGCAAAGAAGGAAACTGCTGCTCAAAACATCTCGGTCAAGGTGGCCGAAGAGGAATCTTCTCAGGTTCCAGTGAAACCTCCTGTGCCGAGTTTTCCCGGGCCGAGGAAAGCAATTCCTATTCCTCGGGTTCGTCTGGTCGATCCTCCACAGACTTCTGCCGCTGCTTCTGGTGCTCCTCCCTTAAAAAAGCAAAAAACATCCGAGCCCTTTAACCTGGATGCCCTGGATTTTGATGCTGTCGAGTTTGTTGACCAGCAAATTGCCCCCTATGGTAGGCTCTCCATGGATGATGTGTCTCTTCTTCAGCATCTGGATTTTATCACCAAAAGTAGTGTGAAAATGGCACATATGGGTGCGGCTATTTTCCGAACTGTTCAGGGGATCCCGATTCATGCCACAGAATCCTTCATGGAGGAGGCCAAATCAGAATTTGATCGGATCAAGGGTCTGAAGGATGAGTTGGAGGTGAAGTTGGCGAAGGTAGAGAAGGAACTGGAGGGTGAGAAGGCCAGCTCTATTGCCTTGGCTGTTTCTTTGAAGTTGGCTGAGGACATGGCACTGAAGCACAAGGATAGCTATGTCTCAGCTTATAGGGAGTTGGTGCATTTCCGGGATGATTTAGAAACTGCTCAGGTTGATTATGCCGAGCTTCAGAGTCACCTTGTGGGCAGCGTGACTGCCGCCTTTGAGAACCTGATGGAGCAGTTCCGGATTGTTGCTCCTGATGCTGATTTGACTCTCGTTAGTCTTGATAACGTAGTAAAGGATGGCAAGATTGTCCCAGATGATCCCGATGATGATGTTGAACCTCCCCCAGTGCCTTCTATGAAGGTGTCGACCTCCTCGGTTCCTCTAGTTATGTCTGATCCGGATTGTCAAATTCTGAACCGGGATGATGGAACTGTAGATGCTGTGCCTATTCAGACTCACCCTCCTTCTCCCCGTACTGATGCTGCCGGGAAGGCTCCCGATCTTTGCTGATCTTCTTTTTAAGTATTTGTGTAAATAGCCCGGTTTGTGGGCTTTTGAACTGTTTTATTATTTTGTTTAACTGCTGACACTTTTTAGTTGCCTGCCTGGCAACTTTTACTTTGAAAAACAAAAGTAGCTTTCTGAGGTAGATTTTGGTGGCCTCTTGAAGCTTTATTATACTATGCTTTTATTGCACTTTAACATGGTATCTCTTCTGGTTTCTGAGAGTGTTGGAATCTTGCTGCTTGACCTCTTTGGATTGCTTTTGTACTTATTGTTTGTAACTTGGATCCTTTGAGGCCGTGACTATATGGGTCCGACTTGTTTCTCGGTTTTCTCGCTTTTGCTTGTATTTTTAGCGCCCCATAACCGATTTCTTTGTGTTGGTCCCCTTCTAAGTTATTTTTGTAATCCTCTTTCTTGGACTTTTGTCAAGTCTCTTTCAGGGATTACTTTTATAACTTGTATTGTAGGGGACCGACTTCGTTAGGTCGATCTCTTCTAAGTTATTTTTGTAATCCTCTTTCTTGGACCTTTGTTAGGTCTCTTTCAGGGATTACTTTTATAACTTGTCTTGTAGGAGACCGACTTCGTTAGGTCGATCTCTTCTAAGTTATTTTTGTAATCCTCTTTCTTGGACCTTTGTTAGGTCTCTTTCAGGGATTACTTTTATAACTTGTCTTGTAGGAGACCGACTTCGTTAGGTCGGTCTCTTCTAAGTTATTTTTGTAATCCTCTTTCTTGGACCTTTGTTAGGTCTCTTTCAGGGATTACTTTTATAACTTATCTTGTAGGAGACCGACTTCGTTAGGTCGATCTCTTCTAAGTTATTTTTGTAATCATCTTTCTTAGACCTTTGTTAGGTCTCTTTCAGGGATTACTTTTATAACTTGTCTTGTAGGAGACCGACTTCGTTAGGTCGATCTCTTCTAAGTTACTTTTGTAATCCTCTTTCTTGGACCTTTGTTAGGTCTCTTTCAGGGATTACTTTTATAACTTGTCTTGTAGAAGACCGACTTCGTTAGGTCAATCTCTTCTAAGTTATAGCAATTCCTCTTTAATAGGGTTGGCCAGACCTCTTTCCAGGGATTTGCTGATAACTTGGGTTGACTTTGGTCCGATTTTTTTTAGTGTCGGCCAATCTTTTAAGTTATTATATAGCAATCCATAAGACCTCGTCAGGTTCTTTTTGGGATCACTTTCGATAACTTCTTGCATTATTCTGTGTTCATCTTTGCCGATTTGTAGATGGTGGTTTCTGTCCTGGTTTGATCATCCTTTAGGTGAATCGTGTTTTCACCTTTGTCGGACGATCATTCCTATCGAGATCGTACAGTGAATCTGTTCTTCACTTTTTGTCGATCTGTTGCTTTATAATCAGACGATGAATGCTTCAGATTAATGCGTCTTGGGAATTTGTAGAATATCTGAAACGTATTTTATTCAAAGAAAGTGCAAATATATACATGCGGGAGTTTTTCGTACCCTTAAGTCGGATTAAATCTCAGTCTTGATGCCTCATTAAAAAACCTTTTCAGGAAAAAGAGTGCATCTTGTGATGAGATCTTTTACCTTTCCTAGATATAGTACCTTCTTAGGTTACAAGCGTGCCATGATCTAGGGAGTTCTCGTCCCTCGAGTTCGGACAGTCTGTAGTAGCCCTTCCCAAGTACTTCTTTGACTCGGTAGGGTCCTTTCCAGTTGGCTGCCAGCTTTCCTTCTCCGAGTCGAGTTGTTCCAATATCATTTCGGATTAAGATGAGATCGTTCTCAGTGAAACCTCTTGGCACTACCTTTTGATTATACCAGGAAGCCATTCGCCGCTTTAGTGCTTCTTCTCTGATCCGAGCTCTTTCTTGGATTTCCAAAAGTAGGTCGAGCTCTTTTCTTTGAAGTTGAGAGTTGGTTTGTTCATTGTAGTGGACTACTCGGGGAGACCCTTCCTCGACTTCTATTGGAATCATTGCCTCCACTCCGTATGCTAATCAAAATGGTGATTCATTCGTAGTAGAATGGGGGGTTGTTCAATACGCCCATAGGACTTGTGGAAGTTCCTCGGCCCAAGCTCCCTTTGCTTCTTGCAGTCTCTGTTTCAGCCCGGCCAATATGACTTTGTTAGCTGCTTCGGCTTGTCCATTGGCTTGGGGATGTTCGACGGAGGTGAACTGGTGTTTTATATTCAAGTCGGCCACTAGTTTTCTGAAGCCTGCATCTGTGAATTGGGTGCCATTATCTGTGGTGATGGAGTATGGGACCCCGAACCTTATAATGATGTTTTTATATAGGAATTTTCGGCTTCTTTGAGCAGTGGCGTTGGCTAGGGGTTCTGCCTCGATCCATTTTGTGAAATAGTCTACCCCTACTATGAGGAATTTGACTTGTCCCGATCACTGGGGAAAGGGTCCGAGAAGATTGAGTCCCTACTTTGCAAATGGCCAGGGTGAGGTCACGCTAATGAGCTTTTTCGGCGGGGCGATGTGAAAGTTGGCATGCTTCTGACATGGTGGTCATGTCTTTACAAATTCTGTAGCTTCTTTTCGTAAAGTTGGCCAATAGAATCCCGCCCGGAGTACCTTTTTGGTGAGAGCTTGCGCTCCGAGATGATTGCCACAAATGCCGCTGTGTACTTCCTCCAAGACTCCCTTTGTATTGGAGGTCGGTACGCATTTTAACAATGGTACTGAGATCCCTCTTTTGTATAGGGTGTTGTTTATGATAGTGTAGTAATGTGCCTCCCTTTTTAACCTCTTTGCCTCCTTTTCATCTGTAGGGAGCGCTTCTGTTTTGAGGTAGTTAATTATGGGGGTCATCCATCCTTGATCCCGACCTGTTATGGCTAGGACTTTTTCTTCTTCCGATCTTGACGGGTTCTGCAGTATTTCCTGGATGAGACTTCTATTGTTGCCCCCTGGTTTGGTGCTGGCTAGTTTTGAGAGTGCGGCAGCTCGGGCATTTTGCTCGCGGGGTATGTGGTAGATCCTATATTTCCCGAGTTGTCCGAGCTGTTCCTTGGTTTTATCCAAATATTTTTTCATGGTAGGGTCTTTGGCTTGGTAATTCCCTGTTATTTGTGAGGTAACGACTTGTGAATCACTGTAGATGTTGAGTTTCTGAGCTCCAACCTCCCTAGCCAGTTTCAAACCAGCTAATAACGCTTCATATTCTGCCTGGTTGTTCGAGGCCGGAAATCTGAATTTGAGGGAAAGCTCAAGTTGGGTTCCTTGGTTGCTTTTGATTATCACACCTACACCGCTTCCGGTTTTATTTGAGGAACTGTCCACGTATATATTCCACTCTATGGGGATCTCCGGGGTGTCTGTGAATTCTGCAATAAAGTCGGCTAGGTATTGTGACTTAATGGCTGTTCGCGCCTCGTATTGGAGGTCGAACTCAGACAATTCGATTGCCCATTGTAGGATTCTTCCTGCTAGATCTGTTTTCTGCAATATTCCCTTTATGGGCTGGTTGGTCCGAACCTTAATGGTATGAGCTTGGAAGTACGGGCGAAGTCGTCGGGATGTTAGTATGAGAGCGTAGGCAAACTTCTCTATTTTCTGGTAGTTCAGCTCTGACCCCTGCAATGCTTTACTAATGAAGTAGACGGGTTGTTGCCCACCCTCGTCTTCTCTAATTAGTGCTGAGGCTATTGCCCGACTTCCTACTGCGAGGTATAATATGAGTGGTTCTCCTTCTCGTGGTCGAAATAGGATAGGTGGTCGTCCCAAGAATTCTTTGAAGTCTCGGAAGGCTTGCTCGCATTCTGTTGTCCACTCGAAGTTTTTTCCTTCCTTAAAGTAGCGTAGAAAGGGAGGGATCTTATCGCTAACCCTGCTAGGAATCTGGACAAGGCCGCCAATCTCCCATTGAGTTGTTGTACCTCTTTGACGCAGGTTGGGCTCTTCATGTTGAGTATGGCCTGACATTTATCTGGATTTGCCTCGATTCCTCTTTGTGTGAGCATAAAGCCCAAGAACTTACCTGCTTCCACTGCGAAGGTGCATTTGGCCGGGTTAAGTCGCATGCCATGCTTCCGTATGGTGTCGAACACTTGAACCAAGTCGGTCAGTAATGTCTCTTCACTTTGTGTCTTTATCAACATGTCATCTACGTAGACCTCCATGATTTTTTTGATGTGGTCTGAGAAGACCTTATTCATTAGCCTTTGATAAGTAGCTCATGCGTTCTTAAGGCCGAAAGGCATTACGATGTAGCAATAGTTTGCTTTGGGTGTTAGAAACAAGGTTTTTTCTTGATCTGGTGGATACATTGGGATCTGGTTGTATCCCAAGTACGCGTCTATAAACGAGAGATACTTATATCCCGATGAGGCGTCTACTAGAGCGTCAATGCTTGGGAGTGGATAAGGATCTTTTGGGCAGGCTTTGTTGAGGTCAGTGTAGTCGGTGCACATTCGCCATTTCCCATTTGACTTTTTCACCAAGACAACGTTTGCTAGCCATAGTGGGTACTTAACTTCCCTTATGAATCTTGCCTCTAGCAGTGCTTGCACCTGTTCTGCCATAGCCTGAGACCGTTCTGGTCCAAGTTTTCTTCGTCTTTGTTGTATCGGCCGGGATCCCGGATATACTGCCAACTTGTGGCTCATTAGTTCGGGATCTATGCCTGGCATGTTGGCGGCTTTCCATGCGAAAAGATCAACATTATCTCGTAGAAACTGTATGAGTGATTCCTTTGCATCTCCTTTCAGGATTGTGCCAATATTACTTGTCTTATTCGAGGTGTCTCCGATCTGAACTTTCTCTACTTCACCTTCGGGCTGTGGTCGGAGTTCTTCTTGTCTCTGAACTCCACCAAGTTCGATTGTGTGGAACTCTTCTCCTTCGTCTCTGAGGTTTAGACTTTCGTTATAACAGCGATGCGCCATCCTTTAATCTGCTTTTATTGTAGCTATCCCTTCTGCAGTTGAGAATTTCATACATAGATATGGAGTTGAAACTATTGCGCCAAGTTGGTTTAACGTTGTCCGACCTATTAAGGCATTGTAGGCTGAGCTTACGTTGACCACGATGTAGTCTATCTTGAGTGTTCTGGATTGGTTCCCCTTTCCGAAGGTTGTATGTAACGATACGTATCCCAGTGGTTGTACTGGGGTATCCCTAAGTCTAAACAGGCTGTTCGGGTATGCTCTTAGCTTTTTTTCTTCTAAGCCGAGCTTGTTGAAGGCAGTTTTGAATAAGATGTTGGCGGAGCTTTCTTGGTCAATTAATGTACGGTGGAGGTTGGCATTTGCCAGTATGATAGTGATGACCATAGGGTCGTCGTGTCCTGAGATGATTCCAGATGCGTCTTCTTTGGTAAACGTAATTGCTGGGATGTCTGGCGCCTCCTCCTTTCCTTCGACATGGTATACTTCTTTGAGGTGTCGCTTGCGGGATGATTTGGAGATTCCTCCTCCCGCAAATCTACCGTGTATCATGTGGACGTGTCTTTCCGGTGTGCGAGGTGATCGCTCAGACCGTCCGACATCTTCATCCCTTCTTCTTTTTCTTGGCTCTTCATCCTGATTGGCCAAAAACCGATCTAGTTTTCCTTCTCTTACTAATTTTTCTATCACATTTTTCAAGTCAAAGCATTCGTTGGTGGAATGTCCTCGGACTCGATGATACTCACAGTATTCGTTCCGGTTTCCTCCTCCTCTTTTGCCTTTGAGTGGCCGAGCTGGGGGTATTTTTTTCGTATGGCAGACTTCTTTGTAAACATCTACCAAGGATACCCTAAGAGGGGTGTAGTTATGATATTTTTTATTTTCTCCCCAGAGCAATCTTCCTTTTTCTTGGATTATTTATCTTTGTCTCGGTAGGCGGAACCGAACCTCGAGGCTTCCCCAAGTCGTGAATTCTCCTCCACGTTGATGTACTTCTGCGCCCGTTCTTGTACTTCGTCCAGGGATGCAGGGTATTTCTTAGATATAGATTAGCTAAAAGGTCCTTCTCGTAGGCCATTTTTGAGGCCCATAATGGCAGCTTCTGTTGGTAGACTTTGTATGTCCATGCATGTTTTGTTGAATCTTTCCATGTAGTTACGAAGACTTTCCCGATATCCTTGCTTGATTCCTAGTAGGCTGGGGGTGTGTTTAGCCTTATCTTTTTGTATGGAAAATCTGGCCAGGAACTTTTTGGCCAGGTCGTCGAAGCTCGAGATAGACTTTGGAGGTAGGCTGTCGAACCATCTAATGGCTGTCTTGGTAAGAGTTGTTGGAAAGGCTTTGCAGCGAACTGCATCCAAGGCGTCAGTAAGGTACATTCTACTTCTGAAATTGCTGAGGTGATGGTTGGGGTCTGAAGTGCCGTCGTACAGAGTCATATCCGGAAGTTTGAAGTCCTTTGGGATTTTGGTCTTCATGATTTCCCTGGTGAATGGATCTTGATCCTTGCGAGAGCTATCCTCTGGAGTGGATCGAGTAGCTTTGGTTTTGAGATCGGATTCGAGTTTTAGAAGCTTATCTTCTAATTCCCGGCGTCGCCTTATCTCCCGATGTAGATCCTCTTCTTTTTCACGTTCATGTTGGGCTTCTTTCTCGAGTTGCTTTAATCGATCTTGAAGCGCCTCTATAGCTCCCGTGTTTGGAGAATCCTTTTTGTTCTTACGTTGAGGAGTATCCTTTGGTGTACTGTCCATGTTTTTGTGCGGCGTTCTATCCTCTAGATCTGAGTCGTGGTCATTGTCATGGTCATCCGCCATGGTGATGGGATGACTTCCAAGCTCCCCGGCAACGGCGTCAATGTTCTGATGGTTACTTGAAACTGGAGGTCAATCTCGTACGAGATCTTCTGTGCTGGATAGAGCGGTTGTGTCTGACTTATTGGACTTGGTGGTAGTGCTGATCCTTCGTCTCCGGAGGGTGGGGGTACCTGCAAGGGACTCCGATGCTTAAGTTAGCAAGGGTATTAAGCAGGTATTGAGTAGAATTAGAGTATGAGTTATACCTGGGTGCTCCAGTGTATTTATAATGGTGAGATGTGACCTTTTTTGGATAAGATAAGTTAGTTATATTATCTTATCTTATCTTTTGTCGAGGTCAGCTTATCTTCCATGGAACCGCCCTTATCTCTATAGGCTTGGGCTGCCTTTGGATCGGGGTCGTATTTCTTGAGTTGGGCTCTTCTTTGGCCTTTCCTGTCGATTTGGCTGAGTTCTTTATGAAGAAGTCGGTCCGCTTGACCTAAAGAGGTCGGTCGCTTTGCTATTGAACATCCCGGCTCGGACAGCTCGACCCAGGGTATGAACATTATCCAAATGGGTGGAGGCTATTGCAACACCCACTAATGATACTAAGACAGTGCTAAATTTCCTCTAGAAACGCATCTTCAACAGATTTGGTGTCCCTAGAGTACTAATCAGTGATGGGGTGCTCATTTCTGCAATAAACAGCTTTACTCTGCTATGATTCGATATGGAGTTAGTCATAGGGTGGCAACTCCATATCATCCACAGACAAATGGACAAGCTGAAGTCTCTAATAGAGAATTTAAAAGAATACTGGAATGGACTGTGATTAACCGTAGAAGGGATTGGGCAAGAAGCTTGGATGATGCTCTGTGGGCATACAGAACAGCATTCAAGACTCCTATAGGGACTTCTCCATACCAGCTTGTGTATGAAAAAGCTGTCACTTGCCAGTGGAACTGGAATATAAGGCCTACTGGGCAACCAGATTTCTAAACCTTGATGCCAAGTTAGCTGGAGAAAAACGATTGCTCCAGTTAAATGAGCTAGAGGAATTCAGACTCAATGCTTTCGAAAATGCAAAAATTTACAAAGAGAAAGCAAAAAGATGGCATGATAAGAAGCTGTCATCCAGAGTCTTTGAGCCAGGGCAGAAAGTTCTGCTGTTTAACTCTAGGCTCAGATTATTCCCCGGAAAGTTGAAATCCCGGTGGAGAGGACCATATGTGATTACAGGTGTGTCACCATATGGATATGTAGAGCTTTAGAATAATGACTCTAACAAAAAATTCATTGTTAATGGACAGAGAGTCAAACATTATCTTGAAAGCAATTTTGAGCAAGAATGCTCAAAACTGAGACTTGATTAAAGCTCAGTAATAGTCTAGTTAAAGACAATAAAGAAGCGCTTGTTGGGAGGCAACCCAGCCATTAACAAAGCTTATTTGTTAGTTAAATGATAATTTTACAGGTTCATATTAATTATCTTCAAGGTAAAATAGCAATTGCATGAGTTCACAGAGTTACAGAAGGATTCAGAGGATAAAACAGCAAAAAGAAGTTCACTGGTGCGAAAATGCCAGTAAAAGCTTTTTTGAGCGTTAAACACCCAAAAGAAGCATCTACTAGGCGTTTAATGCCAGTAGGGATAGCCATTTGGGCGTTAAACACCAGAATGGATACCATTCTGGGCGTTTAACGCCAGATTTGCAGCATCCTGGGCGTTCAGAAAAATGCCCAGTGATAAAGGATTTTCTGGCGTTTAATGCCAGCCAGAAGCTACAGCTGGGCGTTAAACGCCAGAAGCTACAGTTGGGCGTTAAACGCCCAGGAGAAGCAAGAGATGGGTGTTAAACGCCCAAAACATGCAGCAGTTGGGCGTTTAATGCCAGGATTGTGGGGAGAAGGTAACTTCGTTTTCACTTCAAATTTTTTCCATTTTTTATGTTTCAATTCATGATTTCTTGCATAAACATGTTACAAACTCTCATCTTTCAACTTCAATTTCGAAAATTTTTAATCCTAAACATATTTCTTAATTTTTCTTCAATATCTTTTCAAACCTTTTTCAAAACTCATTTATCTTTTTGAATTCTTTTCAAATCTTTTTAAATTCTTCTCAAATCTTTTTAAACTCATCATATCTTCTTTTCAAAATTCAGATTTATCTGTTTCAAATATCTTTCATATCTTTTCAATTTTAAATTACATCTTTTTCCTATCATACTTATCTTTTACAAATCATATCTTCCATCATATCTTTTTCAAAAATTTTCGAAAACCCACCCCCTCCCCTTTAAATCCACATTCGGCCTCCCTCCTCTCCTCCACAATTCGAACTTGGCTCTCCCTCTATCCCTCTCCTTTCCTTTCTTTTGCTTGAGGACAAGCAAACATCTAAGTTTGGTGTGTTTATCCGTGATCACTAAACCAATACCCACTAAGATCATGGCTCCTTAAGGAAAACAAACCACTCCAAGGGGCAAGAAAGAGAATATTCCAAAACCACTTTGGAATCAAGAGAAGTTCTTAACCAAAGAACATTCAGACCATTACTACAAAATAATGGGTCTAAGGTCAGTGATCCCGGAAGTTAAATTTGATCTGAAAGAAGACGAATATCCGGAGATCCAAGAGCAAATTCGAAACAGGAGCTGGGAAATCCTAGCCAATCCTGAAATAAAGGTGGAAAGAAACATGGTTCAAGAATTCTACTCTAATCTGTGGCAAATAGACAGGCAGAGAATAGCTGGAACCGCCTTCTATGACTATCGAACTCTGGTCAGAGGGAAGATTGTTCACCTCCACCCTGACAAAATAAGAGAGATCTTTAAGCTGCCTCAACTGAAAGATGACCCAGACTCCTTTAATAGGAGAATGATGAGAACAAATAAGGGCTTGGACGAAATTCTAGAGGACATATGCCTCCCTGGAACCATGTGGACAACCAACACAAAGGGTGTCCCAAACCAACTCAAGAGAGGAGATCTTAAACCAATCGCCAGAGGCTGGCTGGACTTCATTGAGTGTTCTATACTGCCCACTAGCAACTGCTCTGAAGTCACCATCAAAAGAGCAGTAATGATCCATTGCATTATGTTGGAAAAAGAAGTGGAAGTTCATCAGCTGATCTCTTGTGAACTTTACACAATTGCAAACAAAAACTCCAAAGATGCCAAATTGGCTTATCCAAGCTTAATCTCTATGCTATGTAAAGATGCTGGGGTAAAAGATGGGAGTAAATGAGTATATCTCAGTTGAGCAACCAATCACCAAAAAGTCAATGGAAGGACAACAAGTGCAGGACGACCCCATCAAAAGGAAAGCACAGGAGTTCCTCCTAAAAATCCCTCAAATCAAATACTGGGAGCATTTTAAAGCATCTATTACCAAGTTACAAGAAGCTATAGACCAACTAAAGGAAGAACAGAAAAATAAAAATAGCATGCTTTGCAAACTGCTTGGGGAACAAGAAGAGCAAGGGCGTGAACTGAAGCAACTGAAGCGTCAGAAGCTATCTCTTGAAGGGCCAAGCACCCCATAGACTAAAGGAGCATCCACTTCCCAAAATAAAGGTTGTTGAGTCCTGATCTTAGCCTTAACTCTGTGATAATTGTTCTTATTAGGAATTTACCTTAGAAGTTATATATGAGTAGTAGTAATTAGTATCTCTATTTTGATTTTATCTCCAATTAAGCTATAATTTATTTTTCTCATCATCATCAAACATGAATAAAATAGCAGATTTTTAGAATAAGGAGGCAATATTTTTTTGAGTTTTTAATAAGGAAAATTCTAATTATTTATATGTGGTGGTAACACTTTTTGTCTTCTGAATGAATGCCTGAATAGTGCATATTTTTTATATTGAATTTTATGAATGTTAAAATTATTGGCTCTTGAAAGAATGATAAACAAGAGAAATGTTATTGATGATCTGAAAAATTATGAAATTGATTCTTGAAGCAAGAAAAAGCAGTGAAAAAAAAAGAGAAAAAAAAGGAGCAGTAGAAAAAGCCAATAGCCCTTTAAACTAAAAGGCAAGGGCAAAAAGGATCCAAGGCTTTGAGCATCAATGGAAATGAGGGCCTAAAGGAATAAAATCCTGGCCTAAGCGGCTAAATCAAACTGTCCCTAACCATGTGCTTGTGTCATGAAGGTCCAGGTGAAAAGCTTGAGACTGAGTGGTTAAAGTCGTGATCCAAAGCAAAAGAGTGTGCTTAAGAACTCTGGACACCTCTAATTGGGGACTTTAGCAAAGCTAAGTCATAATCTGAAAAGGTTCACCCAGTTATGTGTCTGTGGCATTTATGTATCTGGTGGTAATACTGAAAAACAAAGTACTTAGGGCCACGGCCAAGACTCATAAAGTAGATGTGTTCAAGAATCAACATACTAAACTAAGAGAATCAATAATACTATCTGAATTCTAAGTTCCTATGGATGCCAATCATTCTAAATTTCAAAGGATAAAGTGAGATGCCAAGACTGTTCGGAAGCAAAAAGCTACTAGTCCCGCTCATCTAATTAGAATCTGAGCTTCACTTAAAACTCTGAGATATTATTGCTTCATGATTTCTTTTTATCCTATTTTATTTATCTAGTTGCTTGGGGACAAGCAACAGTTTAAGTTTGGTGTTGTGATGAGCGGATATTTTATACGCTTTTTGGGGGTAATTTCATGTAGTTTTTAGTATATTTTAGTTAGTTTTTAGTATATTCTTATTAGTTTTTAGGCAAAATTCATATTTCTAGACTTTACTATGAGTTTGTGTGTTTTTCTATGATTTTAGGTATTTTTTGGCTAAAATGGAGGGATCTGAGCAAAAATCTAATTTAAGCTGAAAAAGGACTGCTGATGCCGTTGGATTCTGATCTCCCTGCACTCGGAACGGATATTTTGGAGCTACAAAAGTCCAATTGGTGCGCTCTCAATTGGGTTGAAAAGTAGATATCCAGGGCTTTCCAGCAATATATAATAGTTTATACTTTTTTCGAAGATAAACGACGTAAACTGGCGTTTAACACCAGTTCCATGTTCCATTCTGGTGTTAAACGCCAGAAACAAGTTAGCAGTTGGAGTTAAACGCCCAAAACAGGTTACAACCTATTGTTTAACTCTAGAAACAGCCCAGGCATTTGAAAAGCTCAAGTCTTAGCCCCAGCACACACCAAGTGGGCCCCAAAAGTGGATTTCTGCACTATCTATCTTAGTTTACTCATTTTCTGTAAACCTAGGTTACCAGTTTAGTATTTAACAACTTTTAAAGATTTATTTTATATCTCATGACATTTTTAGATCTAAACTTTGTACTCTTTAACGGTATGAGTTTCTAAACTCCATTGTTGCGGGTGAGGAGCTCTGTTGTGTCTCGATGAATTAATGCAATTACTTCTATTTTCTATTCAAACACGCTTGGTTCTATCTAAGATATTCATTCGCACTTCGATATGATGAATGTGATGATCCGTGACACTCATCACCATTCTCAACCTATGAATGCGTGCCTGATAACCACCTCCGTTCTACATTAGATTGAATGAGTATCTCTTGGATTCCTTAATCAGAGTCTTCGTGGTATAAGCTAGAATCCATTGGCAGCATTCTTGAGAATCCGGAAAGTCTAAACCTTGTCTATGGTATTTCGAGTAGGATTTAGGGATTGAATGACTGTGACAAGCTTCAAACTCACAAGGGTTGGGCGTAGTGACAGACGCAAAAGGATCAATGGATCCTATTCCAGCATGAGTGAGAATCGACAGATGATTAGCCGTATGGTGACAGCGCACCTGGACTATTTTTACTGAGAGGACGGATGGTAGCCATTGACAATGGTGATCCACCAATACACAGCTTGCCATAGGAGGAACCTTGCGTGCGTGAAGAAGAAGACAGGGAGAAAGCAGAGATTCAGAAGACAAAGCATCTCCAAAACTCCAACATATTCTCCATTACTGCATAACAAGTATTATTTAATTCATGCTCTCTTGTTCATTTGCAAGTCAACTGATAATTATAATTGATATCCTGACTAAGAGTTACAAAATAACCATAGCTTGCTTCAAGCCAACAATCTCCGTGTGATTCGACCCTTACTCACATAAGGTATTACTTGGACGACCCAGTGTACTTGCTGGATAGTTGTACGAGTTATAAAAAGTGTGATTTACAATTTCGTGCACCAGTGCCTCCTATAGCTGCGAACAACTTTGAGTTGAAGCCACAACTGGTCACCCTGGTGCAACAAAACTGCCAGTATCATGGTCTTCCCCACGATGACCCAAATTAGTTTATTTCTAGTTTCCTGCAAATCTGTGATACTGTGAAGACAAATGGAGTAAACCTAGAGGTGTACAAACTCATGCTCTTCCCGTTTGCTCTGATGGATAGAGCAAAGTTATGGCTAGATTTCCAACCCAAGGAGAGTTTGGATACTTGAAACAAGGTGGTTACTGAGTTTCTCACTAAATTTTTCCCACCAAAGAAGCTGACTAAGCTTAGGGTGGAGGTTCAGACCTTCAGACAGAAGGATGGTGAAACTCTGTATGAAGCTTGGGAGAGATACAAGCTACTGACTAGGCAATACCCTCCAGACATGTTCTCCAAATGGACTCAACTAAATATCTTTTATGAAGGCTTGGGTGAAATGTCCAAGATGTGCTTAGACAATTCTGCAGGAGGTTCATTGCACAAGAAGAAGACACCGAAGGAGACTATTGAGCTTATTGAATTGGTTGCTAGGAGACAATCTTGTGAACTCTGAGGCTCCTCAGAAGAAGGGTGTCATGGAAGTAGAAGCTCTTAATGCTATTCTTGCTCAGAACAAGCTTATGTCTCAGCAAATAAGTCTACTTACTCAACACATGGGTGGCATGCAAGTCTCAACTATCAACACCCAAAATCCACCTCAATAGGTCTCCTACGACATGGCAGGAAATTTAGTGCAAAATGATAACTATGATTATGCTCAATCCTCTTCCGAACAGGTCAATTACATGGGGAGTAGTTCTAGAAATCCCAATAATGACCCCTATTCTCAGACATACAATCAAGGATGGAGAAATCACCCAAATTTTGGGTAGAGAGACCAACCTCAGAATTTCAATAATAATTCTCAAGGCGGCTTCCAATAGAATAATTACAATAACTGCCAATCTCAGTCTCAGCAGCAACAACAGCCTCAGCAGGCTAACTCTAAATCCAAGGAAGATTCTAATTGGGAGATGATGAGGAGTTTTATGCAGGAAACCAGAGCCTCCATTAGAAACTTGGAAGTGCAAATGGGCCAGTTGAGCAAGCAAATACCTGAGAGGTCTGCAAGTACATTTTCAAGTGATACAGTGGTGAACCCAAGAGAAGACTACAAGGTTATTCAATTGAGAAGTGATAAAACAGCTGGCTCTGAGACAAGGGCCAATGAAGAGCTAGTTGAAAAGAAAGCTCCAAAAGAGAAAAAGGAAGAAGTGGAGCACGCCCCTCCAAAGCGTGTAGACAACCCGTTCCCTGACTCTCTAGACACGTATCCTACATTGCCAAAGGCTCCTGAATATAAGCTAAAAATGCCATATCCTCAGAGACTTCAAAAGGCTTCCAAAGAAAAGCGGTTCTCTAAATTTTTAGATGTCTTCAAGAAGCTACAGATCAACATTCCTTTTGCAAAGGCTCTTGAGCAAATGCCTCTCTATGCTAAATTTATGAAAGAACTGTTGACCCACAAGAGGAATTGGAAGGAACAAGAAACAATAGTGTTAACCAAGGAATGCAGTGCCATTATTCAACACAACCTTCCTAAGAAGATGCCAGATCCAAGGAGTTTTGTAATTCATTGCACCATTGGAGATGTCACCATTTTGAGAGCTTTATGAGACCTTGGAGCTAACATCAATCTCATACCACTTTCAGTGATGAAAAAGCTTCAAATTGAGGAGGTAAAACTCACTCGTATTTTTCTTCAACTTGCTGATATTTCTATTAAATTACTTGTGGGTGTTGTTGAGGATTTACTTGTTAAAGTAGGACCATTCATCTTTCCTGTTGATTTTGTTATATTAGACATGGAAAAGGAGGTAAAATCCTTTACTATACTTGGTAGACCCTTTTTAGCTACAGGTAGAGCTTTGATTGATGTACAAAACGATGAATTGACCCTGAGGGTCAATGAAGAACAAGTGGTCCTTCATGTTTTTGAAGCTCTCAAGTACCCTAATGATTCTGAAGGGTGTATGAAAATAGATATTATTGAACCACTTGTTCAAGAGATACTGAAAGATAAGGTGCTTGATGACATTCTGGATCCTATCTCTGAGTATGAATTAGTTGAAGTTGATAATTCACCACCCCAGAAGGCTAGGGTTAACACGCCAAAAGTAGAGGAGGAAGCCCCCAATCTTGAGCTCAAATCCTTACCTCCTTCTCTGAAATATGTGTTCTTGGGTGAGAATGACTCATATCCAGTGATCATTAGCTCTTCCCTGAAGCCTGAAGAGGAAGAGGCACTTATTTCAGTGCTCAAGAGCCATAAAACAGCTCTTGGGTGGACCATTAGTGACTTGAAGGGGATTAGTTCAACCAAGTGTATGCACAAGATCCTCCTTGAAGATGATGCTAAACCAGTTGTGCAACCACAAAGGAGACTCAATCCAACCATGAAAGAGGTGGTCCAAAAAGAGGTAATGAAACTATGGGAAGTAGGAATTATTTACCGTATTTCTGACAGTCCTTGGGTAACTCCTGTGTAGGTAGTTCCCAAGAAAGGAGGGATGACAGTGATCAAGAATGAAAAGAATGAGCTTATTCCCACAAGAACAGTCACATGTTGAAGGATATGTATAGACTACAGGAGACTCAACACTGCTACAAGGAAGGATCCCTTCCCCCTGCCTTTCATTGATCAGATGCTTGAGAGGTTAGCTGGTCATGCATTTTATTATTTTCTAGATAGATATTCTGGATATAATCAAATTGCAGTGGACCCTCAAGATCAAGAGAAGACAACATTCACATGTCCCTTTGGAGTATTTGCCTACAAAAGAATGCATTTTGGACTTTGCAATGCTCCAGCAACTTTTCAGAGGTGTATGCTTTCAATTTTTTCTGATATGGTTGAAAAGTTTATTGAGGTATTTATGGATGACTTTTCTGTTTTTGGTAACTCTTTTGAATCCTGCCTTAAGCATTTATCTCTTGTCTTGAAAAGGTGTCAAGAATCAAACCTTGTTTTAAATTGGGAAAAATGTCATTTTATGGTTACAGAAGGTATTGTTCTTGGACACCAGATTTCAAGTAAGGGAATTGAGGTTGATAGAGCAAAGGTGGAGGTAATTGAAAAATTACCACCACCAACTAATGTTAAGGCAGTTAGGAGTTTCTTAGGTCATGCAGAATTTTAAAGAAGATTTATAAAGGATTTTTCTAAAATTGCTAAACCTCTAAGTAACCTGTTGGTTGCTGATGTTCCTTTTGTCTTTGATTCTGATTGTTTGCATGCTTTTGAAACTCTGAAAGCAAACCTTACCTCTGCTCCCATTATAGCTCCCCCTGACTGGGATCTACCATTTAAATTAATGTGTGATGCTAGTGACTTTGTGATAGGAGCTGTTTTAGGACAGAGGGATGGTAAGCTTGTACATGTTATTTACTATGTCAGTCGTGTGTTAAATGATGCCCAAAAGAATTACACAACTACAGAAAGGGAATTATTAGCTGTTGTGTATGTTGTTGATAAGTTTAGGTCCTATTTACTTGGTTCTAAGGTTATTATTTATACTAATCATGCTGCTTTGAAGTACTTTCTAACCAAACAGGATTCTAAACCAAGATTAATTAGATGGGTGTTGCTCCTTCAGGAGTTTGATATTGAGATAAAAGACAGGAAAGGGTCAGAGAATCAAGTAGCTGACCATCCTTCCAGAATTGAGCCTGAAGCAGGAGTGCAACCACCCACAGCTGTGACTGAGACATTTCCAAATGAGCAATTGTTCCTCATTCAGCAGGCTCCATGGTTTGCAGACATTGCAAATTATAAGGCCATGAATTTTATCCCAAGGGAGTATAGTAGGCAACAAGTGAATAAGCTATTGACTGATGCAAAGTACTACATTTGGGAAGAACCATACCTTTTTAAAAGGTGTTCAGATGGAATCATCCGGAGATGTGTCCCAGATGAAGAAAAATAGCAGATTCTTTGGCACTGTCATGGTTCTGAGTATGGAGGCCACTTTGGTGGTGAAAGGACAGCTACAAAGGTCCTTCAAAGCGGGTTTTACTGGCTGACTCTCTTCAGGGACTCAAGAGCATTCGTAAAGTACTGTGACAGATGTGAAAAAACCACGAATCTCCCTGCCAACCATGAAATGCCACAGCAGGGGATTCTTGAGGTTGAGTTGTTTGATGTATGGGGTATTGATTTCATGGGACCTTTCCCACCCTCACATTCAAACAACTATATTCTAGTGGCAGTGGATTATGTGTCCAAATAGGTGAAAGCTGTGGCTCTACCCACCAATGACGCCAAGGTGGTAATGAGCTTTTGTTCAGAGATATATCTTTAGCCGATTTGTGTCCTAAGGACACTCATTAGTGATGGAGGAAGTTACTTTTGTAACAGACAGCTGAACTCTCTTTTGCAGAGATATGGAGTCCGTCATAAAGTGGCAATCCCCTATCACCCCCAGACAAGTGGATAGGTTGAAGTTTCCAACAGGGAACTTAAGAGGATTCTAGAGAAGACCGTCAGTGTTTCAAGAAATGACTGGTCTAGAAAACTTGATGATGCTCTCTGGGCATACCGGACAGCGTACAAGACTCTCATTGGCATGTCCCCTTATCAGTTGATCTATGGCAAGGCTTGTCACCTGCCAGTTGAACTAGAGCACAAAGCATACTGGGCAATCAGGTATCTGAATCTTGATTCAGAAGCTGCAGTAATCAAGCGAATGCTTCAATTGAATGAGCTTGATGAATTCAGATATTCAGCCTATGAGAATTCCAAGCTCTATAAGGAGAGAACCAAGCTACTGCATGACAAGAAGATTGCCATCAGAGTCTTTGAGCCAGGACAAAAAGTGCTTCTATATAATTCAAAGCTCAAATTCTTTCCCGGGAAGCTGAAATCCCGGTGGTCAGGACCGTTTGTGGTTACCAGAGCTTCACCATATGGTCATGTGGAAATATAGAAAGAGAATTTTGACAGAAAATTTGCAGTGAATGGCCAGAGGTTGAAGCACTATCTTGGAGGCGAGATTGATCGCCAGAGGTCCACTCATCTGCTGAACTAGCAGAACTGACCGTCAAGCTAGTGATGTTAAAGAAGCACTTGTCGGGAGGCAACCCGATAATTTCGTATCCTTAGTTATTTCTCATAGTAGTAGTGTTCTTACTTATTTGATTTTTATTGAGTTCTTACTAATTTTTTGATCATGCAGCTATTTTAGAATAGGAACCGGATAATTAAACAAAAGAACACATGACACGCAAGCGTCGCTGACGTGTATGCGTCATATGGTGAAAAATAAAATTTGACAGAGAGTTGAGTGGGAGTAGCGCTGGAAGCACAAGCCGCATCACGCGTGCGCGTCGTTTGCACTTTTCGCCTTCCACGCGTGCGCGTTAGTGACGCGTATGCGTGACCTTGAAATTCAATGTAAATATGTGTTTGGGGAGAGAGTTGTGCTGGTTTGGGGCTGGAAGTGTGCTAGACGCACAAAATTGACCACGCATACGCGTCCCTGACGCGTGTGCGTCATTTGCACAAATGTTCATCCACGCGTGCACGTGCATGACGTGCACGCGTCGTATGAAAATATTGGTACCCAAGCCACGCGAATAGAGAGTTGTGCGTGCCCGCGGCTGGCTTCACGCGAATCGCACAAAACCAAGGGCACGCGTACGCGTGCCTAACATGTACGCATCATTAAGAAAATTTCGTGACCCACGCGTACGCGTCACCTACGCTGCACAACTACACTAGTCCGCCGCCCAGTTTTAATTTTCTTTCCCCCTCTCCCAATCCTAATTCTCTCTTGTTCTTTTATCCTTTTCTTTTTTTTTCATCATAATATTTGTCTCTTTCTATTTTCAGTTCTTCTTTGCTTGAGGACAAGCAAACCTTTAAGTTTGGTGTTGATGCTTTGCTTAAGGGTTTTCTGTTTATTCCTATGGCACTAAAAGGGAGGCGAATCATCTTCACTGAGGAGCACAACCTGAAGAATAAAGTGACCGCTAGGATAACTAAAGTGGTTGAGTTCCTTTCATTCTATATTCCTCCCCTCTTTTTCTATGCTATGTTCCGGTTTTCTGCTATTTTGCTTTGTTTGTTGCATGATCCTTTATTAGTTAGAATCCTAGGTCTAGTTTAGTTTTCTCTTAATTGCTTTAATTCCGAAAAGATGTCTCATGTATTATTCACTGAGCTTGAATTCAAATAAAAAATACAGAGGTGATGTATTGCATGAGAAATTGAGTTAATTTTAAGAGTAGTCTTATTTACTTAAATGTGGTGGTATTAATTGTAATTCTGAATGCATGACATGAACAGTGCATATTTAAATTTGAATCAAAGAATGTTGATGTACAAGGAACAGGAATTTAGAGAATTATTATGATTTCTCTGAAATTAATGAAAGTTTAATCCTTGAAGCAAAAGAAAAATAAGAGTAAGGTCCAAGGCTCTGAGCATCAATGACTAGGGAGGTCAGACATGATTAAAAGCTCAAAGAGTTGTTTCCCTAGTCACATTATTGTGGTGTTCTTGTATCAAGTAATCCTTGAGACAAAACATTTAGAGTCGAGATCAATTGCAGAGTACGCCAAAGGCTTTGAGCACCACTGTCTGGGATAATAAATAAAAAAATATTTAGAACTTAAAAAGAGTTCCCCAGTTAAGTGCTTGTGGTGTTTCTGTGTCAAGTAAAGCTTGAGACAAAATATTTAAAGTCACGGCTAGGCTCAATGTTCAAAGCACCAAAGAAAATTTGATGTGTTCAAGAATTAAATTGAGTTACAAAATATCAGAGAATTCATAATATTATTTGGATTCTAATTCCAAATGACAGTAACATTTTTCTGATTCAAAGGAGAGTGAGATGCCAAAACTATTCAGGATTGCAGTTGTAAACCCCACTATAAGAAGAGACATGAGCTTAATCGAATTCTCACTCTCATGCAAATTCACATCCTAAGCTTATATTAGTTTTGGTTGCTTGAGAACAAGCAACAATTCAAGTTTGGTGTTGTGATGCGTGAGCATCTTTCCTATATTTTCCTAGTGAATTTGCATCTAATTTATTGAGTTTAATAAATAATTAATTATCTTTTAGCCAATATGGATGCTACTTTGAGTCTCGTACAATTTTGTTTATTTTAGGTAGCATTTGGCTGGATTTGATGGAGTTTCTGCAGCACAAGAATCAAAGGAGATGGCAGCGAGGAGCGACGCATACACGTGACTGACGCGTACGCGTGATTTGGAGCTTTTCATGGCGACGCGTGCGCGTGACTAATGCGTACACGTGATTTGAAGATTTGCACAGCGACGCGTCCGCGTGACTTGCGGAAAAGACCATCGACGCGTACGCGTGACTGACGCGTACGCGTGACATGCGCCACGTGCAGAAAACACAGAAAAATGCTGGGGGCGATTTCTGGGTTGTTTTGACCCAGTTTTCAGCCCAGAAAACACAGATTAGAAGCTACAGAATGGACAAAACATGTGGTCCCCACCCATCAACTGAAGACCTGCTGATTATTCTGATTTAAATTCAAATCTTATTTTTAGGAAAAGATATCATTTTTAATTTTAGATAATTAGATTTCAAATCTATTAGGATTAGATATAAAAGGATATACAACATTGAACTATTTATTCAATTCCAGACTACCAAAATACATTTTATCAAAATCCTTATTTTCTTCTCTGAACCATGAGTAACTAATCCTCCATTGTTAAGGTTAGGAGCTTGGTGCACGAAATTGCAATCACACTTTTGCAATCCCGCACAACTAACCAGCAAGTGCACTGGGTCGTCCAAGTAATACCTTGCGTGAGCAAGGGTCGATCCCACGGAGATTGTCGGCTTGAAGCAAGCTATGGTTATCTTGTAAATCTTAGTCAGGATATCAGAAATTATCAGGATTGATTGTGAAAAGCAAAAGAACATGAAATTAATACTTGTTCAGCAGTAATGGAGAATAGGTTGAGGTTTTGGAGATGCTCCATCTTCTGAATCTCTGCTTTCCTACTGTCTTCTTCATCAAACACGCAAGACTCCTTCCATGGCAAGCTGTATGTAGGGTTTCACCGTTGTCAGTGGCTACCTCCCATCCTCTCAGTGAAAATGTTCCTATGCTCTGTCACAGCATGGCTAATCAGTTGTCGGTTCTCGGTCAGGCCGGAATAGAATCCATCGATCCTTTTGCGTCTGTCACTAACGCCCCGCCTGCTAGGAGTTTGAAGCACGTCACAGTCATTCAGTCATTGAATCCTACTCAGAATACCACAGACAAGGTTTAGACCTTCCGGATTCTCTTGAATACCGCCATCAGTTCTAGCTTATACCACGAAGATTCTGATTAAGGAATCCAAGAGATATCTACTCAATTTAAAGTAGAACGGAGGTGGTTGTCAGGCACACGTTCATAGTTGAGAATATGATGAGTGTCACAGGTCATCACATTCATCCGGATTAAGAACAAGTGATATCTTAGAATGGAAGCAAGCATGATTGAATAAGAAACAGTAGTAATTGCATTAATCCATCAAGACACAGCAGAGCTCCTCACCCCCAACCATGGGGTTTAGAGACTCATGCTGTGGAAGGTACACAAAGAAACGTGTAAAGTGTCATGAGGTACAGATACAATGTCAAAAGATCCTATTAATAGTAAACTAGTATCCTAAGGTTTACAGAAATGAGTAAATGACAGAAAAATCCACTTCCGGGCCCACTTGGTGTGTGCTTGGGCTGAACAATGAAGCATTTTCGTGTAGAGACCTTTTCTGGAGTTAAACGCCAGCTTTCATGCCAGTTTGGGCGTTTAACTCCAAGTTTTATGCCAGTTCCGGCGTTTAACGCTGGAATTTCTGAGGCCGAATTGCTACGCCGATTTGGGCCATCAAATCTTGGGCAAAGTATGGACTATCATATATTGCTGGAAAGCCCAGGATGTCTACTTTCCAACGCCGTTAAGAGCGCGCCAATTGGGCTTCTGTAGCTCCAGAAAATCCACTTCGAATGCAGGGAGGTCAGAATCCAACAGCATCTGCAGTCCTTTTCAGTCTCTGAATCAGATTTTTGCTCAGAACCTTCAATTTCAGTCAGAAAATACCTGAAATCACAGAAAAACACACAAACTCATAGTAAAGTCCAGAAAAGTGAATTTTAGCTAAAAACTAATAAAAATATACTAAAAACTTAACTAATTATACTAAAAACATACTGAAAACAATGCCAAAAAGTGTACAAATTATCCGCTCATCAGAGCTCTGTCTATTTGTATGGATTGATTTTATTACTTTTTCTATTTTAATTCATGTATGGATTTATAATTTAAAAATTGTCTTCGCTCTTTATCCTTTGAATTTGGGTGAAACGGAAGTATGACCCTCTTTCTATTTGAGTTCTTGTAAAACTTGAAAAAGCTCTTTACTTGAACAACAGCTTGAAAACATATTCTCCTAAATTTTAATTATTTGGATTTAACAGGATACGTGACATATAATCCTTTTATTTTTGGGTAATTAGAGTTTTTGTGGCATATAAACTAGAATTTGATCATGCAGCTTCTAACTGGAATTAATTGACCAAGGAATTGGCAGTTAATGAATTTTAGAGAACACTAGAAAGGTCTAAGGAATTAGGGTCTAGTCACATATAGTTTGCCATAAATTAAATCGTACATGATTAAAATAGTTAGTAAGAAAAGTTAATCCGGAAGAATAGATAATTCTGAAACCTTAACTATTTTTTCCATATTTTCTTCCCAATTTATTTACTTGCCTTCCTTCAATATTCTTTATATTGTTTAATGTCTTTTATATTGCCTAAACATTACTTTCTGTTTGCCTGACTAAGTCAATCACTCAATTATTGTTGCTTGATCCATCAATCCTCGTGGGATCGACCCTCACTCACCTGAGGTATTACTTGGTACGACCCGGTGCACTTGCCTGTTAGTTTGTGGGTTACAAAATACCGCACCACCTACCCACATGCATAACCGAACCGATCTCCACCCTACCTGTAGCGAATTGGATCCTTACCCTACCTTAACGGGTTGGGTACTCGCGGGTGGGTATACCCGGACCGGTCTCTGCCTTACTCGTAACGTGTCGAGTAGCCTACCCTACCTGAACGGGTTGGGCACCCGCAGCGGATTGGGGAGCCTATTCTACCTGAACGGGTTGGGTACCCGCGGGTGGGTATATCCAGACCGATCTCTACCTTACTCGTAGTGGGTCGAGTAGCCTACCCTACATGAACGGGTTGGGTACCTGATAAACCATTATTTTATGATTTATATTGTGTTTAATTGAGTGGTTTTATCAAGTCTTCACCCACTTATTCATATGATTTGCATGTATTTACAATTCCTTCCTATAATTGTTCTATGATTGAAAACTTGCTTCCTAAAGATCTTTTAATTGTATATTTTTTTTCTCCTTTATACCATTCGATGCCGTGATCTGTGTGTTAAGTGTTTCAGGCTTCATAGGGCAGGAATGGCTTAGAGAATGAAGAGGAGACTTGCAAAAATGGAAGGAACACAAGAAATTGAGGAGATGACCAGCGAGAAGTGACGCGAGCGCATGGCTCACGCGACCGTGCAAAATGGAGAAAATCGCAGTGACGCGCTCGCGTGTCTGATTTGAACGCGTGGATTGGAAGATGTACGAGTGACGCGAATGCGTGGAATGACACGCACGTGGGGCACAGAAAACGCTGGATGACGTGAACACATAGACGACGCGGTCGCGTGACGTGCGCGATCTGCAAAATTTGCAGAAAATACTGGCGTGGATTCTGGTCTGCATTTTAACCCACCTTTCGGCCCAGAAACGCAGATTAGAGCCAGGGAACATGCAGAGACTAAAGACAACTCTCATTCCGCATATTTTCTAGTTTTTAGTTTTAGATCTAGAGAGAGAATTCTACCTCTTCCTCTACGTTTTTTCTCTACATTCATAGTTTTAGGATTTGAAGATTTTACTTTGGTTATTGAGAAGAGTCTACCTCCGGAACTGGTCATTCTAGTTTGTTTACTTACTTTTTACTTACTCTTTCATATCTTTAATCTGTCCAAAGTTACAATTGGATTATTTTTAGAGTTTATTAATACAAAGAGTATTTTTATTTTTAATTGATCTCTTTGATTATTGTTTATCATGTCTCTTTCATTTTCCCTCTTAATTTTGTGAAGTCTACATTTATGATAATGGAGTAGTTTCCCTACTTGATTGGGAGTTGATTAAAAGGAGAACCTTGAGTTGGAATACTCAAGAGTCCAATTGTAATTGGTTCGTTGTTGGTTGGCTTATTAGTCACTAACTCTAATCCTTCCCAATGGAGAGGATTAGGACTTGTGAATAGAAGTTGACTTTTAACTTGACTTTCCTTCATTCATTGAGGGTTAACTAAGTAGGAACAACTACTAATTACTAATTGATCTTGAGAAAATTCCAACAAGGATAGAACTTCCAATTAATCTTCTCCGGGTCAAGATTTTTATTTAAATTGCATAAATCCTCTGATTTAATTTCCTGTTTATCAAACTCAAAACCATTTTGGAAAATCTCTGATTAATAAAATAGCACATCTTTCTACAACTCGTTGGGAGACGACCTAGGACTCATACTCCCAGTATTTTAATTCTAATTTTGTGACAACTCTTTTTCTAAATTGACAAGTGGATTTTTGCTGGTTAAGAGCTGTACTTGCAATGCCATTTTTCTTAATCCGCCAATTTTTGCCTGTCAAGGCAATAGATATAGTGGAACCCCTTGTGGCTACCAACAAGCCCCATCATATGCCTACGAACCACCTTCTCAACACAGCTTTGAACCACCACACTCACAAGCTCCTTTTCACCATTCACCACCGTATGATCCTTATCCACCCCAATTCCAATCCAATTACCCCCAAAACCACCACTTCCATATGCACCATGTCCATATCCATCAAGCCAAGAATCACAGGTTCACTTCGAAGAATTAGTAGATCAATTTTATGCAACCCTTCATCAACTGGAGCAAGCAATAAATCAATTATCTTCCAGACGTTCGGACACTCAAGGAATCCCCATGACTTCATGTGGAGAATCTAATGAAGAACGTAGCATGAAGGAGATACTAGAAACTCTAGTAGATAGTATAGAGCATGACTTCGTACTGGAACAGGTCGAGGAAGCTGTCATTATAGAAGAAGAAGAGTTGATTGAAGACTTAGGAGACGCTGAACCTCCATGGGAATCCAGATTTGTGGAGAATTTTGCCAAGGACGTTACAATTGATGCTAAGGAGGATAGTGCACAACCCCCAAAGCAGGTATTTTACGAAGAACTGAATGAATAATCCAAGACGCAAGTTTCCTTGATGATGATAATCACAAGTCAAGTTCTCTTAGTAATGAACTTGCATCCGCAAGTGAATTCTTTGAGATAGAAGAATCTTCCCCAAGTGAATACGAAGATAATGCTGAGGTAGATTTTTCTTAACCTCCAACTTATGACTTGAGTGATGATGAGGAAGAAATCGAAGACTTTGATCAAGGCATGGTTGACATTGAAGAAGTTTGCAAGGAAGTGGAGGAATTCACAGAAGAACACGAGGGAGTAGAGCTTACAGAAACACTGGAAACACTTATCCCAAGGCCACTACCACCCAACTCCAACTTCAAGTGGGTAAAATCCTTAGCTTTTATCTTTACTTTTCCACTTGAATATGGTTTACTTGAAACAGATGGCAAGCTTAGAGCTCTTTGCGGCTTTAAGAGTAAAAGGGAATTGACTCGCACTCAGAGTTGGTATGCGAGATTAAATGAGGTTTCACACTTCAATTTGAGGTGTAAGGATTGGTGTCAAGCTCAATTGAAAGGATCTCGGAAGCTGTTTGGTCACTACAGTAAGAATTCAGATTACCTATCACCCGGCTGGAAAAATGCAAATCAAGACAAAGACGGGTGTAAAAGCAAGGTTTGGGATCCTGGAGTCCATTCTGACATTCAGCACACTGGAAGCCTTGAAACCTATTTGAACTCACTCAAGGGCTTTATGTGCCTTGTTTGGGACCCCGGAGGCTGTTGGCATTCCAAACATTGGTGGAGATTTTTGGATGAATACAAGCATAAGCCACCATAACAGGAAGCTCATCAAATCCAACTTAAGAACTTTAACTAAAAGTGCTAGGTGGGAGACAACCCACCATGGTATGATCGTTCTTTTCCCTCTCCTTAATTCCCTTTTTCAATAACTCTTCTTAGTACTAGTGCCTATAGTTCGCATCTACATTTGCATATTGCATAAAAAAACACGCACGCGATGCATCTGCGTCACGGTGCGTTGGGAAGAAAACAAGATTGAATAGAGAGTCACGCGAAAGCATGGCTGGAGGTGTGCCTTTGACACAATTTGACCCACGCAACCGTGTCGCTGACGCGTCCGTGTCATGTGGGAAAAATGCCTCCCACGTGTCCACGTCACCCACGCGAACGAGTGCTCAAAAAAATCAACGTAAAAAGGGTGTATGGCAGCAAGTTGTGATGGAGCGGGGCTGAATTCGTGTTAGACGCACAAGCCCTTCCACGCGTACGCGTGCCCCACACGTACGCGTCGTTTTCAAAGTTTAGCCATTCATGCAATCGCGTCCACCACGCGAACGCGTCACCCTGCAATTTGGCAACAATGAGTTTTGAATAGAGAGTTGTGCGAACGCGAGGCTGCCCTCGCGCCACTAGCACAAACCATGTCACGCGTCCGCGTCAACTCATATAAGCGATATTCGCGTGAACGCGTGACCCACACGTCTGCGTCGCCTGCGCCGCATAACTTATCCAGATCAGCCAAAATATCTTATCTTTTTCTTCCCCAAATCCTTATTTCTTTCCCCCCTTCTTCCTTCTTCCTTCTTCCTTCTTCCTCACTTTCTACTTCCTCTTTCTCACCACCATTATCAAGGTCTTTTCTTTTCTTCTTCCCTCCTTACTTTTCTATTCTTCTTCTTATTTTTATGTTTTCTTCTTCTTTTTCTTTTTACTTTCATTATCCATGTTTTCTTTCTCTTTCTTTTTCTTTTTATTGGTGTTGGAAATTTATTTGGGTCATTATTTCTTATATTTTGCTTATGGATTGTTAAGGAATTGTTTGACAATTATATATTACTTTTTATAGGGTGCTTGCATGTTCAATTTAATACTTTCAATACCTTATTTACCATGCATGCTATGTGTTTGTAAAAACACCCGTATGGCATTGTGCACTATTTTTAGATTTCTTTTAATCTACTCCTCTAAATGCTTGCTTTTCACAAAAACCATTTTTATATTTTCTTAATTAAATATAATTGTTATTACAAACAGATTGTTAGTTTGACAAACTTGGTAATCTAACTTGGACATTGAATACTTGATCTATGCTACTCATGCCTTTGCCAGCATGCCAATAAACACCTTGCATTTAACTGTCATCCTATGCACTTGCTATATTTCCATTGATGACTTTTCACATGTAGTCATGACCATGTGTTAACGTCATTCTTCTTTACTGTGCATTGATTACCACCTTTTCCGTTTTCTTCCTTGCTCTAACCCTTGAAATTTTAACATCCTTACTCTTTCCCTTTCAGGATGGCCACTAAGAAAGAAAAAGAGAAAGCTACTCCCAAACCACCAGCAAGGAGAGGAACAAAAAGAGCATTAGTGGCAGAGCCATCTTCAACTGCAGTTAAGCCCTCAACAAAAAGAACTAAGAGGATTATAAAGGTCGATGAAAAGGAAAAAGCCTTCCCAGCAAAGGACATTGCGCGATTTCCCAACCGCTACTGTGAGCAGATGTTCCCCATCCTAGCAGAAAGGAATTACAACAACGAACACCTTCTTATCTTTCCTCCCCATATTGCTGAATTTGTTGAGCCGCGAATTGAACAAAGACACTGGGGATTCCTACGAAGACAGTTGATAAACCCCATATTTAGGGTTTATCTTGTATTGATTTTAGGGGATTTTAATACCTTTTACCCACATTTATTCAATGAAATAGCATGGTTTTGTATATTCTCCTTTAATTGTGCTTAAGAGTGAAAACATGCTTTTTAGGTCTTAAAATAAATAAATTCAATTCACCTTGATTCCATTAGATACCTTGATATGTTGTTAAGTGACTTAAGGTTTAGGAGGCAAAGATTGGATCAAGGGAATGAAGAAAGAAAGCATGAAAAGTTGGAGAACTCATGAAGAAATGAAAGAACCGGAAAGCTGTCAAGCCGACCTCTTCGCACTTAAATGACCATAACTTAAGCTACAGAGATCCAAATGATGCAGTTTCAGTTGGGTTAGAAAGCTAACATCCGGGGCTTCGAAACGATATAAGATTTGCTATAGTTGCTACACGTATGGTGGCGCACACGCGCATAGTACGTGCACGCGCCGTTGCTGCCACCTGGTTCACTTAAAGCACAACATGGCCAGCGATTTTAGAAGCCTTGTGGGCCCAATCCAACTCATTTCTGATGCTATTTAAGCCAAGGATTGAAGGGGAATCAACATACTTTTACCATTATGTTAGTTACCATTAGTTTAGTTTAGCTTAGTTTAGTAGTTAGAGTTAGTTTCTAGAGAGAGAAGCTCTCACTTCTCTCTAGGATTAGGATTAGGATTAGTTCTTAGATCTAGATTTCAATTCACCTTCTTCTTATCTTCTCAATTCTTTGTTGCTACATTCATCTTCTTCTACTCTTTTGTTGTAATTTCCTTTATGTTGTTCTTATATTTTGTTGTAGATCTAGTATTGTTCCTTCTACATTCTTCCAATTCAATAAGAGGTAATTCATACTAAATGTGTCTTCTTTGCTTTTCTATTGTTGATCTCTTGTTTTTGTAGTTGTAGATTCCTTTAATTCTTGCATTTAATCATGATTACTTCTATTGCACTTTATGTGTTTGTTGAAATGTCTCTTTTAGTTTTAGTGTAGATTTTGTTCCTCTTGGCCTAGGTAGAGTAATTAGTGACACTTGAGTTATCTAATTCCTTTGTTGATTGATAATTGGAGGGATTGCTAATTGGTTTGGAGTGCACTAAAGCTAATATTTCCTTGGGAGTTGGCTAGGACTTGTGGCTCAAGTCAATTCATCCACTTGACTTTCCTTTATTTAGTAAGGGTTAACTAAGTGGTAGCAATGAACAATTCTCATCACAATTGAGAAGGATAACTAGGATAGGACTTCTAATTTTTCATACCTTGCCAAGAGCCTTTTATAGTTGTTAGTTTATTTTCATTGCCATTTACTTTTCATGCTTCTTATCCAAAACCCCAAAATAACTCATAACCAATAACAAGACACTTTATTGTAATTCCTAGGGAGAACGACCCGAGGTTTGAATACTTCGGTTTATAAAATTAGGGGTTTGTTACTTGTGACAAACAATCTTTTGTATGAAAGGATTATTGTTGGTTTAGAAACTATACTTGCAACGAGAATTCATTTGTAAAATTCTATACCATCAAAAATCCAATCATCAGACAGCCACGGCAGGTTAATCTTTCATAGGTAGTTGAATTCTACTCCAACTTCCACTTGCCAACCATGCAGTCTGTCTATGTCCGTCAGAAGCAAGTCCCCATTACAGAAGAGGCCATTCAACGAGCCTTAAATCTTTCCCCTGCTCCAGAAGGACTGGACGCATTTCAAGAGGCCGTACTCAAGCACCAGACATACAAATTTGACTGGAACGCTGTTCTCAGAGTTATTGCGTAACCTGGCAGCAGATGGATTTATGGATACCATCGTTCCCGACCTAAGGGAATATCGGCTTCCGCTCTTACCTTGGAGGCTCGCGTATGGGCACAGATTATGTCTCATTACGTCTTTCCGAGCACTCATGAGTCCTCCTTCACTGCAGACATGGCCGTTCTACTATGGTGCTTCCTTACAGACCAGCCTCTAAACCTATCAAGACACATCCGGAATGCCATGGGACACGTACAAATTGTGGGCAACTTACCTTTTCCCGCCTTAGTCTCAGATCTTGTCTCACAGCCGGAGTCTCCTACAGAGCTGGGGACACCAAAGCCATGCTTCTATGGGATGATCAGTACGTCCCTAACATGAAATATCTCAACCCACCAACAGCCACTACCAACCAGTCCGCAGAACAAGCTGCAGACATTCCCCCTTCCACACCACAAGCACCTTCAACAAGTCAGCTGCTCCATCAAATACTGGAGAGGTTGGACCGGCAAGACTAGAAAGTGAAGCTACGAGAGCGTCGCAACTAGCACCGATTCAAATACCTCAAGGAGCTACTTACAGGCAACCACAGACCTGAAAAAGACCCAGACACTCTGAACTCCACTTCATTTACCAGCACAGGGAACCATGATGGTTCCGACTGTGGAGATACTGCTATCAGCCCACCTTTGTTCCTGACAGATGGCATCGAGGACGGTGCGAAGCCTTAAGTGTGGGAAGGTAGGTCAATATCTGACTTCCGAAGGTAATTTCTCTTCCCTAACATCAATAAAGTAGCACATTTAGTCAGTTTTTTTTCTTTAGGATAGATTGTTTAGAAATGGGATTATTTGCATACATGTTCTACTTGATTGAAAAGATAATAAGTTTCTTCTAAGACCCAAATTTTTGTTTTTTTTCACTAATTTAAATCAAAACCTTTATGTTAGATTTATTTGAAGTTGTAATTGGAACATGGTTTTTGAGCTAAAGAAAAAACACACAACCTGTGAGATTTTGAGCCTAAATACATGGTTACATTATTTAACCATAACTATTTTATTCTTGTGTGTTTACTTCTCTATGATTGTAATTTGAATTTTGTTTTATCCTATATGTCTAATGTTAATGTGTTATATGCATGCATATGATTAAGGTCATTGTTTGTTTAGCTCACTTATCCCAAATAAGCCTACCCTTTAAATTATCTTTGTTAGCCATCTTGAGCCGTTTTAATTCCATTTGTTCTATATTTTACCACATTACTAGCCTTAAGCAGAAAAACAATTAAATATCCCAATTGAATCTTTGGTTAGCTTATGATAGAAATTATGTGTTAACTGAGTATGGGAAGATTGTGGGAACAAAGGTTAATAAAGGAATGTGTCATGATAAAATAATGGGAATTTGGGTACCTACTCATGTGAAACTATAAAAGAAAATTAAAAATCTATGTGCATTGATAAGCTATGTTTATTTTTTATGTTCATATATATATATAGTAAATAAGGGGACAAAATTACCCCAATGATAAGTTAAAGTTCAATAATCAATGCACATGTGATAAAATTAAAATAAAGGTTGATGCATGAGTATAGAATGTGAAAAGGAAATTCTGGGTAGTTAGGTATGAAATTTGAAGTTATATAGAATATACATATATGATTAGGTGAAAGCTTGGGTTAATTTAAGATTCAATTTATAAGCTCACTTAGCCATATATACCCTTACCCTTGCCTTAGCCCCATTACAACCTTGAAAAGACCTCATGATGTCTGCATTGATACATTAAATATTGTTGATTGGTTAGGTGAAGAGCAAAAATTAGAAAGCATGATTAGAGAAGGATAGAGTGATTACCCTATACACTAGAGAGATTAGAGTGCACACACACCATCAGTGAGGGTTCAATACTTGATTCCATGTCCCCTGCTTTCACGAGCTGTCTTCTTACAAATCTACTTGCTTTTACTATATGATTTAAACTAGTAAAATCTGCTCTATGTTTTGTCTTAGAGAACTTATTTATTTTTAATCAGATAGACAAATTTATATAGTTGCATTCATATATATATATATATATATATATATATATATATATATATATATATATATATATATATATATATATATATATATATATATATATATATATATATATAAGTTGCATTGCATTGCATTGCATGAGTCTTACATGTCCCTATTCATTCATATTTATCTTCTTCAACTAAGCAAGAGGACATGCTAATGTTTAAGTGTGGGGAGGTTGATAAACTATTATTTTATGATTTATATTGTGTTTAATTGAGTGGTTTTATCAAGTCTTCACCCACTTATTCATATGATTTGCATGTATTTACAATTCCTTCCTAAAATTGTTCTATGATTGAAAACTTGCTTCCTAAAGATCTTTTAATTGTATATTTTTTTCTCCTTTATACCATTCGATGCCGTGATATGTGTGTTAAGTGTTTCAGGCTTCATAGGGCAGGAATGGCTTAGAGAATGGAGATGAGGCTTGTAAAAATGGAAGGAACACAAGAAATTGAGGAGATAACCAGCGAGAAGTGACGCGAGCGCATGGCTCACGCGACCGCGCGAAATGGAGGAAATCGCAGTGACGCGCTCACGTGTCTGACGCGAACGCGTGGATTGGAAGCTGCACGAGTGACGCGAATGCGTGGACGACGCGCACGCGTGGCACAGAAAACGCTGGATGACGCGAACGCGTGGACGATGCGGTCGCGTGACGTGCGCGATTAGCAGAATTTACAGAAAACACTAGCGTGGATTCTGGGCTGCATTTTAACCCAACTTTCAGCCCAGAAACGCAGATTAGAGCCAGGGAACATGCAGAGACTAAAGAAAACTCTCATTTCGCATATTTTCTAGTTTTTAGTTTTGGATCTAGAGAGAGAATTCTACCTTTTCCTCTAGGTTTTTTCTCTACATTCATAGTTTTAGGATTTGAAGATTTTGCTTTGGTTATTGAGAAGAGTTTACCTCCGGAACTGGTCATTCTAGTTTGTTTACTTACTTTTTACTTACTCTTTCATATCTTTAATCTGTCCAGAGTTACAATTGGATTATTTTTAGAGTTTATTAATCCAAGACTATTTTTATTTTTAATTGATCTCTTTGATTATTGTTTATCATGTCTCTTTTTATTTTCCCTCTTAATTTTGTGAAGTCTACATTTATGATAATGGAGTAGTTTTCCTACTTGATTGGGAGTTGATTAAAAGGAGAACCTTGAGTTGGAATACTCAAGAGTCCAATTGTAATTGGTTCGTTGTTGGTTGGCTTGTTAGTCACTAACTCTAATCCTTCACAAGGGAGAAGATTAGGACTTGTGAATAGAAGTTGACTTTTAACTTGACTTTCCTTCATTCGTTGAGGGTTAACTAAGTAGGAACAACTACTAATTACTAATTGATCTTGAGAAAATTCCAACAAGGATAGAACTTCCGATTAATCTTCTCCCGGTCAAGATTTTTATTTAAATTGCATAAATCCTCTGATTTAATTTCCTGTTTATCAAACTCAAAACCATTTTGGAAAATCTTTGATTGATAAAATAGCACATCTTTCTGCAACTCGTTGGGAGACGACCTGGGACTCATACTCCCAGTATTTTAATTCTAATTTTGTGACAACTCTTTTTCTAAATTGACAAGTGGATTTTTGCTGGTTAAGAGCTGTACTTGCAATGCCATTTTTCTTAATAATTATTAATCCGCCAATTTCCGCCATGTCAGTACCCGCAGGTTGAATATGTATTGCTAGCCCTAACTCCAGTGAAACTTGTCGAAGGTTTGAGGAAAATACTCAGCGAATCCTTATCAGTAAATCCAATTCCCAATCGCGTTTTTTTTAATGGACCTTCTATAGTGTACCAAAACTAAAAAAACTCTCATTACTAATCATGGTGAAAAATTCACGTTTAGCTCGTATTTATATACATTAGGACTATACTAAATCGAATGAACCCCTTTCAAATTATACAAAGATAATATTTTATAGTAAATCAAATCTAATGATTTCGATTTACTATTACACAATACTCATGGTAAATCAATTTTAATGAATTTGATTTACTAAAAGACTAAATCGTACCTTATTGATTCGATTTAATAGAGGTTACTCTAATTCAAATTTTTTAAATTCGATTTATTACTAAAATTTCTAATTCGAATTCCATAAATTTGATTTATATAGAAATATAAATGGAGATATCTACGTAATATTTTTGTATTTATATAGAAATGTAAATTCCTAATTTGATTTATATTGGGGTTTGTTTAGTTTATGGAGATAAATTAGCCCATATATAAGTATCTGGACAAACGCTTAAAGAAAAACTAACTAAACAAAAATTTTATACGATTAACCAAATAAAAGGACCATAAGATTATATGGTGAAGGCCCATGCCAAACACCCCACAAAAATATACTCTTCGTTACGCCACTCATCCTAGAAGGCTCAACAAGCCCTGCAAGGATACTGTTGGCTCTGACACATGTTTCGCGGCTCAACCAGCTTCTGGATACGTGTGCAGTTTTCATTGCATCACATGAAATATCTATAAATCTGTACAGAGTTAGCTATGTACCGTATAATTCACCCTCTTAAATATGTAACTTTTATGGTGTATATTTCCACTTTACCGCCTCGTGAAAATCACAAGGCTGGCTTTCCCGCCTAAACAGCCACTCACCAGGGAATGAGAGTCCACAGAAACTCAATACTACCATTTTGATTTTTGAACTTGGAAGTGTATGATGTCGTGCAAAGCGGAAGTAAAGGAGAAAATGAACTCTGCAGCAAAACCTAACAGGAGCAATGGCAATCATCTCCCGAAGAATGTGTACCACATCGGAGGCCTGCAGGTGGAGTTTCCGTACCAACCGTACGGGTCCCAGTTTGCATTCATGGGGAGAGTGATCTCCACCCTCGACCGAGCTCAGAGGGAAGGCCACTGCCACGCCTTGCTCGAGTCTCCAACTGGCACCGGCAAGTCCCTCTCCCTCCTCTGTTCCTCTCTCGCCTGGCAGCACCGTTACAAATCCCAACCCAAGCCCCCTCCGCCTTCCGAGCCACTTGCCGATCCTCTCGTCCACGGCGGCGGCTTTCTTCCCGAGGATGATGCCGTTTCTTCTCGTAACCATCTTATTCTTTCCTTTATTTAATTTATTTCATTTCATTTGGTTTTGCACTCTTGTTTTTCCTCAACAAGTTTCTCCTCAATTCAGCATCCGATAATCCGGAGCTCGCAGAACCCGAACCAGCCAAAAAAAATCAGAAGAAAAAGGCCGCTCCTACTATATATTATGCCTCGTATGTTTTGATACCTTTCAGCTCTCATTTGTGCGGATGATTTATCTCAATTAAATTCAAAACAGTTACCAGTGAAAAAAATAAGTGTTTTTATCTCAATTAAATATGTAGGAGGTGATCTACACTAATATTTTAGAACTAAGGTATCTGTTTTACAATCAATAGATACATTGTTCCAGAGTTTTGCCCTTGCCCTTTTTTCTGAGAGCATTGGCATGGTTGCTTAACTACGGCATTTGTCTTTCTTAAGGAGAACTCACTCACAAATCTCTCAAGTCATTCGTGAACTGCGGAAAACTACATACAGGGTGCCGATGGCTGTATTGGTAGGTTTAACGCATTGCTTTTGTATAGTTATTAGTTACATTTTCTTTTTTAATCTTAACTCCTCATTTGGTTCCTTATAAACCGTGGGTTCTCATGAGTAATTACATTTTGGCATTTATTTTTCAATACTTAAGGAAACTGATGCAAGATTTCATTTGGTGGCTTTTTGAAGAAAGACATTATCTTGCAATAGCTTTTCCTGAAGTACTTATTTTCCCTGCCATGAATTTAAAATATGTTGTTTTCAACTTCTGTTTACTAAGTGATATCTTATTTTGTTGGTAAAACATTACTAATATATATGCTATGCTAAGTAATGTTAATGCAAGAACATATGTTACATTTAGCATCAAGATGGTAAAGTGACATGGATTTGGCTAAGTGTTTTTCCCTTTCTTCATTTGGCAGGCATCACGGAAACATTACTGCACGAATAAAAATATACTTGGCAAAGAGAACATCAATGAAGAATGGTTGTTTTCATCCCTAAAATTTTAGTTGTTTGAATTTATTTCTGACTTTCCTACTGACACACTTCATTAAATGCTTTCAGTAAACTACTTCTGAAAGACCAGGAGATAGGGTGTCCAGAATTCAAGTAAGTATATGCTTGTCCGCACTTTGCTTCATTCTATTTTTTAAACCTCTTGAAGTAACATATATAAGAAACGTACAATCTAAGCAGAAATGCACATAAAGTCAAAGGACATCCCTCTCTTCAGAAAGGAGGATGTAATGAGGTGCATGACATAGAAGATCTTATAAAAGTTGGACATTCAGTGAAAGGTTCAGCTTATTGTTCTACTCTTATCTATTTATTTATTATTAAGCTTCTGCTAAGCTTTTCAAATGCAAGCCTTAGTTGTCTCCACTGTCAGGTTGCTCCTATTATGCTGCACGTAATATGTCAGATGATGCGCAGCTGGTATTTTGTCCTTATAGCTACATCATTAATCCTGTCATTCGGGGAGCAATGGACTTAGATATTAAAGGAGCTATACTGATTCTTGATGAAGCTCAGTAAGCCATTTGTGATTTGCCTCATTGTCTATTTGTGGAGTTTGCAATACAGTTCCTGGAGTCCTATTAAACTGAGCTGTCTTTATTTTCCAGACTGTAATCACTATTATATGGATTCAAGATGTCTTTTTATGCCTTCATTTGTATGTTTGCGAATCTAGAGATGAAGGTTCTATTTTTTTACTGTTGTTGGTAGTAGTTTATGTTTTTTGTCTCTAAATATCTGGCATTCCATGTTTGCACTCTGCAGCAATATAGAGGACATCACTCGAGATGCTGGCAGCGTGGATATTCAAGAGGATGATTTTGATAGTATGTTGTGAATGTTACAGTTTTTTTTTTTTTGAATTTCCTTATTTTTTATTTTATCCTAATAATGAGGCATCAATGCTAATTTATTGGTCATACTTTTGGCAGAACTGCAAATGGAGCTGCAGCAACTATGTTCTGTAAATGCTGCAATATACCAACCACTATATGAAATGGCACAGGTAATTTGGTTGGATGACCGATTTGAAATTTTTAAGTATATCCTTAGTAATGGTATAATAAAGTGTATTACCTTGTGTAGGGTCTTACTAGTTGGATAGAACGGAAGAAAAATAACCTAGACAAGCGTGATTTTCAGCACTATGTGTCATGGTGAGTTCAGGGTTTTCAAATCTATACGCTTCTGTTAATTATGATTCTTAATGCCTTTGTGCGTTTTATTTATTAATTCTTAAACTCTGTTAAGAGTCCTAAGCATTTTAGAATTGGGCGTAATGATGTAGATTAAGTGTAATAATGTTTGAGAAGCTATCAATGCAGCTTTTTTGAAAGAAGTGTGTTTGGTTTATTTGGTTGACAGAATTATAATCCAAGCAGAAATGTCTTAAGTTCTTTTGAAGATTTTCAGAAGCTAGTTTTTGGACAGATTTGATTTACAATTAGAAGTGACAGTACATGGCATGCTTCTCCACCCAATCAATTTACCAGCCTACTCCCACATGAACATATAATTTTTTTCATATCCATTTCAGTTATTTACCAGATAAAAGTGGTTATCTTTTTCTGAAAGGTTTGAACAAAAAGGACTTTTCTTAAATTACAATTTTGTTAGAGTATCCAAATATAACACATAATTGATTCTACAAATATGCGTTTAGGGTGCGTTTCTCTTTGCTTTTCCGAAAAGTAGTTTTACAACTTGATTTTTTTTATATACTTGAAAAAAGCCGAAAATTAATTTTACTTGGAACCTGTTTTGTGTATTGTTTCAGTTTTCCCAAAAAGTTGAAAACTGATTTTTTTTGTTTTGGGGGGGGGGGGGGTTTGGCGTGGGGAGTTATTTTATTAAATTTAGACAAATTATAAGCCCAATTTTAAGTAAAAAAAATGGTGATTTTATTTCATTTTTGGTGTCAAAATAAGTTGAAACAAGTGCGCATTTAATCTCACACGAAGTTGGAAAATTAGATAGAATCAAATTAACAACCTAAGCTATTGCTGTTAGAAAAATTTATTTGTTGTATTCTTCCAAATATTTTGATTTTTGCTCCCTCTTAGATAGTGTTGCATGTTATATCATTTGTTGAGTTTAGTAGGATCACTTGGTTCCCCCCTTTTTTTGTCCCAGGTAATCTGTGTGGAAACTAGCTATGAATTCATTTGAATTCCTTTTGACATTTTACATTTACTATCTGAGAATTGAATGGCTGATTTAAGCTCCAAATACTTGTGGTTTGTCTGTTGCAAGGGAATTGATATTCTGCTTAGTGCCTGTACATCCTTTAGAACGTTCTCATAAAATGAAAGTCAACATGAGAATTATATCTGTGATTTAACATATTCATTTGTATGAGTAGTTGGACTGGTGATAAGGCATCGAGAGAACTTGAAGAAGCAAATATCTCAAAACAGTGCTTCCCAATCTTACTAGAATGTGCTACTAAGGTATCTCATTTGTATGCCAATCTATGTATTATTATTCTGTTGTGACACTTGTAATTTATTAACTTTATTGTTTGTTCAAGGCAATCAGAATTGCTACGGACTTGGAGACAGATAAGCCACATTTAAGTGGCATGTCAGTGATAACATTGGAAGGTATGGGATTGTGGCATTTAAAATATTTCTGGTAACATATTCAGTTACTGATCAAAGAATATTTGGTATTGTCAATGACCTTTTGTTTTGTTTGGTAATCAATCTTATTTCAGGTTTATTCTCATCACTAACTTATTTCTTCTCAAGAAACGGATCTCACATGTTGGATTACCAGCTTGCTCTGCAGCGATGTGTTAGAAAAGATGCTGGTAAGTAGTTGCACTCCAAGCAATCAATAATAAGTTGCAAAACTCCAATTCACAATGCTTTTATCCTCATGTAAGTGACTGGTAGATGGTTTGGGAATCTATTGGTTTATAAATAAATTTTCTGGGGTATATAATTTAAAATAAAATATAGAATCCTAATTGAGAAATTGGAAACATTATATGGAATTTGAAAAAGATCTGTTTATAGTAAACCTTAAACCCTTTTAGCGTGTTATGACTAATGTAACCTTTTATTTTGATTGGGCAAACAATTAAGTGTTTAATCGACCAATTGCCCTATAAAAAGTTCCAATAGTGTGTATATTTTTGCCGTTTCTTTTGAAAGATTAATGCTGTAATTGGTAAAGTGCATTGTTATGACTTATCACCATTCATTGGTTTATGTCAGTAAGAGCTTTTGGAAACTGGACACACACTTTCAGCTTGTGGTGCTTGAATCCAGCTGTTGTGTTTAGAGATGTTGCTGATCTTTCTTTATCGATTATCTTGACTTCTGGGTAAGCATACTGCTTTGACACACAAGGGCAGGTTTTATACTTTGTGCAAGGGCAACATAATGTTAATTTAAACAACATTGCACCTTTGCTAAAATGAGGTGGACTGTGCTATTTGTGTTCTTAATTTATTAATTGATGCAACGCCCAAAATATGAGGGCTAAAGATTGCAAAGGTGTTGGTTCACTAATCACTATCTTCTTGATTTGGGTATTTTAGGACTCTATCGCCGATGAGTTCCTTTTCTTCTGAGCTTGGAGTTCAGTTTGAAACTAATCTTGAAGCCCCCCATGTAATTGACATTTGCACACAGGTTTCATCTGCTTCTACAATATATCCTTCAGGTTCATTAATCCTTTTAGTTCTGTAAGTGCAATTCAACAAGTTATAACATCTTGAATACAGGTGTGGCCTGCTGTAATCTCCACTGGTCCTGGTAATTACCCTTTGAATGCAAGTTATAAAACAGCAGATGGATATGCCTTTCAGGTATGCTTGATATACATATTTTCACTATTTGTAATTTTCTTGCTTCTCTAGTTACACCTTTTGACTGTAAGTAATGGTTTAGGATGCAGTTGGAAGATCTTTAGAAGAAATCTTCAACATTGTTCCAGGTGGATGTCTTGTGTTCTTCCCAAGTTATAAATTGATGGAGAAATTATGCAACCGTTGGACTGAAACAGGTCAATGGTCTCGACTAAATGCAAAAAAGCCCCTTTATGTTGGTGAGCTATCTATCTTCTTCCAAGTGCTTTCAGAATATGTTTTAGATCTGTTAGTTTTTGTTGATTCATTTTATTTTTCTCCACAACATTGAAGTTGAGATGATTTATATGTGAAGTTGATTTTCTTGTCTTTTGCCAATTATTTTGGTTGCTTGAATAATCTGTATTTTGTTGTACTTGACATGCAGAACCACGAGCTGGAGGCCAAGATGATTTTGAGACTACCTTAAAAGGGTATTATGACTCGATTCATCATGGGAAAAAGCCTGGTGCGCGAAGGAAAAGAAGGATTAAAGAAATTGATTCAAATCACTCCCATCCGGTTGATTCCCAAGAGGGTTTTGAGAAAGGAGGAGCTGCTTTACTTGGTGTTTGCCGTGGAAAGGTGCATTACAGTTTTACTCACCCAGTTATCGGTTATTTTGAATTGATATATTATCAGGCTAAAGTTATATAACGTCAATTATGTCCTTGTACTTTACAAGTATTATTGATATATCGGAATATGTAGGGCTTGTATGTGCATGTGCTTGCATATGAATATATTTTTCATTTCTTTACCCTTTTCATGAATGTCACACATAATAAGGTTTTAAAATTACTGTTAGCTAACTTATTTGTAAAAGAAGGTATACTTTTTGATAAGAAATAGAACAGCGGAAATGAAAGGATAGAAAATTAATAGCGAAAAATAGAACTAACAGAAAAAGGAATTTTCGAGTGTTTTTTTTTTTTTTTTGAATACAGGTTTATTAGAGGACTAGTAGGAAACTATCTTTTTATTTTCCGCTGTGTTTTTCATTCTTCGTCCTTCTTATTTTCTTTTCACTTTTGAATGCACCATTTATTTTACGTTGATTCAAGTCTTCAAGTTTTCAATAATGAAGGCATCAATTTTACTTTCTCATCACATGTAGATACTTATTTAAACGGGTAGCAGAGCATCTCTTCTTGTAGCAATGCTACCATCTTTCCCTTAAGCAGCTAGAACAAGCATGTTTTGCATTAGGCTCCTCAAACACGTCTTGAGTTGCTGTTTTCTTAGTCTCAACTCTCAAAGGTTACATGATTATTTAGAGTTGCACTTTGAAGTATTTATTTTACATTATTCTCTTTCGTTCTCATTTAAATTTGCTTTTTGATTTAAAACTTAAATTGATCATGTGGCTGTTTACTTTTGATATGATTAAGGTTAGTTCAGGAAATGGATATTAGTAGAAGCTTGTGATATGGACTATGAATTTATAATTGATAGTCCCAATCAGTTGCCTCATTTGAAATTTTCTTTTTATTGGAGTTAATGCCATTTCCTGTTACCTTTCACATATTTTTTTCTGCTAACAACCCCATTATATGATTATGTATTTTTACTGATAATTTTATCTTGCTTGCAGGTTTCTGAAGGAATTGATTTCTCTGATGATAATGCCAGAGTAGTTGTATCCTTATCTATACTTGTAAACTTACTATACTTTATTCTCTTTATTTTGGTCATCAGCATGAAAATAAGATATAAAATGTCTGTTCTTGACAATGTCAGATTATTGTTGGTATTCCATTTCCCAACATGTAAGAATATTTTCTTTTCTCTTCTATCCCCCCCCCCCTCCTCTCTCTTGAAGGAAGCAGCCTACTGGTTAATTTCTGATTGCCTAATTTATTGTCACTTCTTTGCAGAAATGATATTCAAGTTTCTCTAAAGAAAAAATATAATGATATGTACAAATCATCCAAAAATCTTCTCAGCGGAAGTGAGTGGTATTGTCACCAAGCATTCCGTGCTTTAAATCAAGCAGCAGGTAAATCATGGCTCTGGTTTTCCACATTGTAACCCAAGCCAAGTTAATCATTCTTTATTTTTCTTATACTGATTATGTTTACCTTCTGTAGGCCGTTGTATACGACATAAGCTTGACTATGGGGCAATAATCCTTTTGGGTAATTATGCTGAATTGCTGATCATATTATATCTCTTCTACTGTCTATCTTGTTTCAGAATTTAAGAACTGATTTAGTGAAGTCTTTATCAAGTTATTTGTTTCTTGTTTATCCTTCTTTTACTCTCTGTTTACACTATGGCCCTTGATCTATCTATACTGCCATGCCCATCTAAAAGTATAAGGTTTAGTTGTTGCTGTCGCCTTTTCCTATGTAACTGTTCTTCTGGTAATAGATGAACGTCTTCGTGAAGAAAGAAGTAGAGCATTCATTTCGAAGTGGCTAAGAAGAAACCTAAAGGTTTATGACAACTTCGAATTATCAATAGAAGGACTAAAATCATTCTTTGAGGATGCCAAGGTATAATGCTTGTGGCATAATATGAACTTATTATACCCTGCCCTGTTCGTATACTGGGCTTAGTGGAAAGAACTGTTAAATATACGGTGAACTTGCTGTAGGAATGGCATGCAATGAATACAGTGAATGTCAAACAGAATTTGAGCTTACATACTGATGGTGTCAATATCAAGAGTCAGAATAAGAGATTCACAAGAAAGAAAAATCAGAAACTTAACAAATCTTGCAATGGATTTGAGAAAGAAGGGTCAATTATTGAGGACCATGGCTCTTTTCCTGTACTAAGCTGTCAAGATCTTGTTGACAGTCAACCATCAGCTCAAGGGAATAGTAACAAATACAATTGTGAAGCCCATATAAACCCACAAATCTGTAATCCGACGGAGGAAAGGTACTTTTTCAGTTTTTCTTTGGGTGTTGCCACCTTTTATGCCATTAGTATGATTTGTTGCTAACTATTTAATAAGCCATATAATGAACATATCCAATTTGAGGAATTGTCAAATTGTGTTAAGTGGAATCTTTGTCCGGCCATAGCACCAATTTTGTTTACTTTGACCTCATTTGTTCAACTTCAAAAGATATGCGAGGGATATCAATTTTCTGTCAGCACAACTTCCAGTGCAGCCGTGCTGGCAACTATGCCTACTCTGTGATTGACTAGCCAATAACTACTGCTTTTTCATCATGTTAGTTGATCTTATAGCATATTGTTTATTTCATGTTCTCTGGAATTTGCTGATTTTGCCCTTGTGGTTGAGCACCTTTCAATGTTATCAGTTTGGGTGTGCAAACTCAGGGTATACAATTTTATAATAGAATATCAGTTTTGCCATATCTTCATCCCCTGATGCATGTGTATATAAGATTCATTTTTTTATCTGGTATAAAACTTGATAAAAAGGTCATTCCTTAACTCATCAAATACCATACTCGGAAGTTTAATGCAGCAGCAACTATGTTTACACCATTATACACTTCCAATGTCATTACTAGAAGTATATATTTCTTGCAGGTTCAATCGGGATTTATTTGTTGCATCCACGCTTGGAGAATGCTCCTCCATCAAGGAAACCCCTTGTATAGATGTTAACAGTGATCCAGGTAGCCCTGGTTTCTCTAAGGATGATAACTCTGTTTCCACCATAATTGAGGCCTCTGCTCAATTTTCAAATCACTTGTCAAGCGTATCAGTGTGTTTACCTGATGGAAGTAAAAATTCCTCAGGGCTTCACTCTTCAATAACTGTTACTCCTGAAAAGAATATAGCTAGAAATAATATTCCTGAAATGGAATCACCTGTGAATACAAGTGTTAATTCTCACTACCAGAAAAGGAGGAAGACCATGCTCTCACCATTTATCACAGAGGTAGAAAATTTAAATTATATTACACCTTGTGCCAACACTCTTATGACATACACAAAAAGCTCATTGGATGTTAGAGAGGAAGCTCATGGAATTGAACATGTTTGGGAGAGAAATTCGAAGTCAAATATTCCTGAGTTACCAACAAGTACTCTACCTAGTTCATGTTCGTTAACTTTCCCTTTACGGGATAGAAGGTTACAACTTTTTTGTTTACTCTGCAAAAACCCATTGGGCCGACCTGAAAACGATCTGTATCTCACGTGTTCCTTGATTTCCTCATCAAAAGTCCACTTAAGAACCCTTTTGAAACAGAGAACGAAAGCTTATGCTACTGAGACATCAAATAGTATACCCGTTATTCTAACCGATTCTTCATTTGTTGATCAACGTATCCGCACTGGCAGTGCACTGGAACAGGGTATTTGGTGTGTGGAAGATGGGTGTGTCTTCAGCTCTGTTCTCTGCCCCTTCTGCAGTGACCGCAACAATTTACTAGGAGTTCAGATCATTGCAACCAATTCATCAAATATTCAGTTACTTGAAAAGGTGCCCTCTTATAACCACTGCTTACAGGAACCCTTTTTACCCTTTCCTGCAATCCTAACTTGCTTACTATTACTGTTCTTTTAAATGCATTTCTTCCCCAGATACTGTTTTACTATGATTCTTTAGAGGTGAAGAGCTATGAGGAATCAGCGTCTGGTGTTTCCAAGGATGTGGTAAGATTGAATCATGTGGCCATTTTATCTTTTTCATAATATTCTTATTCTGAATGACAAAAGCAGATGGCCAAACAGTTTTCTATCATAATGCCAGAAACATTAGTTTATGGCTAGTTGAAAGATGTTGAACTTGAGCAGTTCATGACTGGAACAAAAAACAAACTTCTCAGAATACCGTCTTACTCGTATATGTTATTTCCACATTGATCAATTTTTGAGTCTAAGAAAGTTATTCTATGGTTTGCTGTTGCTACAGGATTTGAAGCCAGTTAATGTGAATGATCGAGGCATGAATGGAACTGCTGTCTTAAGTTCCATCGACAAGTATTCGTATGTTCCCCGGCCAAAGATTTCAGAAGTCAGTATTTAGGTTGCGTCGCAAGTATTTTTGTCAATAGCATTCATGTGTTAAGATTTGACTTTAATTGCAATGGTGCAGCAGCAGAAACTAAGGGGCTTGCCTTCTGAGGAAAACCAAAGTTGAAGCTAATAAGAATAAAAGACAAATCCCGGTGCAGTATTTGGAAACGATGTTTTGATTAAATTACAGAAACAAGCAGAAATTCTGGAACATCATTTGAAGATCTGCCACCCCACCAATATTGGTGAGTCCAAGACGGTTAGATGTCAACCTTAATTGTTAACCCAAATCAACTGAATGCCCTGTATTACTTCGGAGCTAGCTTTTGTCTTGTTTCTTTCGGGGAACACCGATCAAATAGCTAGTTACGCAATCTTATCATTATTTCACAGTAGTGCCCTGCCTTCCTCTGCCGCTGGAACTGTCGTCTGTCTGTTACCATTCAAATTGATTCAAATCTAATTTATGTTTCATGCAACAGATTAGATGGTTACAAAATTTTTGGACTATTAAGTGGTCCTAATAATAAAATTTAGAGAAATACTAGAGGATTAGTAAAATTTATTTTTACTCCGTAATGGAGTGTTAATATTTAAAAGTGTGGGCTAAACGTATGTTGTTGGATTAATAGACTAAAAAATTTGAGTTGATAGTTAAAAATGATAATAAAAATAAATTTTGTTAGTCCTCTAATATTTTTTTAAATATTTTTAAAATTTTTTTAATAATTATCAAAATAACACTTCTTTAATTTTATTTATTAATTTGTCTTTTATATATCATTTAATTTTAAAATCTACTCCCTAATTATAATTAATTATTTTATTATTTGTTATTTATTATTCATACATTTTATTTAATAATTCTATCATTAATAATTTAGAATTATAAAGAAATAGAACATTCATCAATGATGATTTTAATTCTAGCATATGTTCCATACAACGATTATGAGTTCAATGATTCGTTTTGTTTATCTTCTACTAGTATTTATTTTTTCATTTTTTTGTTTTATTCTATTAAAAATACTAAAAATAAGAAAAAAGTAAAAAAAATATAATATTGCAGAATTAGTAAGAAGAAGAATAATCTATATTTATTTAAGTAAATAAAATTGTAATACAGTATATAAATGTATAGAATTAAAGAAGATATTTTTGTACTTTTATAACAAAATTTTGGTGTTAAAAACTAATAAATGAATGTGTTATTGTTAAAAAATTTTAATGTTATTTTTTTTAATAAATTTTGCATAATTTAAAACTCTTCTTACCGATAGAAGGAGGAGGAGACGCATAAAAAAACACAAACGACCTGATTTCATGCGTATGTGGAGTGGATTTTGTTGATTTTGGGTTAATTTAATTGTTAAAAAGACCGAATATGTAGTGAAATTGTATTATATATTACATATCTATTAATAAAAATATATAACTGTGATTGTATTATCATTATTATTAATAAATTAATATTTTGTTATTCTATATATACTATTTACATATACTTCTATTCTTATAATTTCTTCTAATTTTCTTCAATTTTTTTTCAAATTCATAAAACTATTTTTTTTTCAAAAAATAGATCCAAATTAATTCAATTCTTTTTCAATTACTTGCAAAGTTCTACGGATATTTTTCACAATACATATCATCAATTATATAGTTTAACTATATTTTTTTTATATTAAATAATGTTGCAAATTAGTTTAAGCTCAAATTATATATTGTATATTATTATTATTTATAAAGTTTTTAATTTTTTTAATATTAATTATTTTATAATAGTGAATTTTTTTAATTTATAAATATTAATAATATTATTGTAAAAAATAATAAATATTTGATGTAAAGGTACTTTTATAATAAATGGACTATAAATAAAAATTGTAATGAGCTTTTCAATGGCAATGGTCTAAAATAGTTAACTATTGAGAGACTAAAGTAATTAATTAGAAAATAATTTACATATTAAAAAAAGTTAAAAAAAGTATTTATGCAATGATAGAGATTCAAATATAATTAGTTGTTTTTATATAAAATTAATAACTAAAAAGCATTAGATAAATAAACAAATTTAGTTAAATTATTATTAAATAAGTTTTAAATACTAACTTTATATAAAGATAAATTCACGTGAAATTTTCACCTTATGCAATAGCTAATATAAAACATTTGGCTGATTTATTTATACATATAATATTTATAATAAATATTTTAGATATTCGATTTAATTTACTGATTAGATTTAATTTTAAATTTTTAATCGTCCATTACAAAAATAAATGCTATAAACAACAGCTAACCAAATCAAAATACACTATACTTTTTAATTACAGAAAAAAATATATACTATATTTTTAAACGGGCCTGCTACACATACAAGCCTACAAGCAAACAAGTTGGCCCAGCCCAAACACGAATCACGCGCATGAAGAGAGATAAGATGGCGCGTCAAAATCACGCGCTCAACATTCGAACGGTTACGTATGGCAGACTCTTCCACTTCTTCCACTTCTTCCATTTCTCAAGGCACTTTCAAAATAACGAAACCTTCTCATTTTCGAGCGAAAATCAAGTTTCAAAATATAGAAATCGTAGTTCGAAAACTGCATCAAAACACCATCAACCTCTTTGTGAAGAATCTGAAGAAAAAACAAACCAAGAATACTCAACGTAAGTCCATTAAAATACTGTATATTTTACTTTTCTTCTACGTCGTTCTTCTAGGGTTTACTATTACTCTTGCTTCTTTGTTATACGTCGTTCTTCTAAGTTATACGTCGTTCTTCTAAGTTCTACGTCGTTCTACATTGTTATTCTAAGTTCTCCTGCTATTTTGTTGATTTTGGGGGTTTATTCCGTAGATTCGGGGGTGTAAACTGCTTAACCTTGTAATGTGGCTTTATATTGAAGCATGGTTGAATGATATCTGTCTGATATCTATATGGATGTATCTGAATAATATCTATGGGTGTATCTCACTGTAATCAATGGGTGTATCTTCTTTGACATCTTTGGGTGTATCTGAATAATATCTATGGGTGTATCTCACTGTTGTCAATGGATGTATCTTGCGAATATCTTTGGGTGTATCTGACTCATATATATGGGTGTATCTTACTGTTATCAATGAATGTATCTTATTGTTATCAATGGGTGTATCTGAGTCATATATATATGGGTGTATATTACTGATATCTTTGGGTGTATTTTTAGTTTCAGAGAAAATAGCAGCAAGAAACCAAACTAAAGACCTGAAATGTGCCACACATCTCCTGAATGATAAGTTCAGAAACATGACTGAGGAGAAGAAGGCGATTGTGAGGGATCTTGGATTTGGTGGGTTGATGCACATCCCACCACTGAGGGTGGATCACCAACTCTTAAGGGAGCTGGCAAACAACTTCAAACTTGGGGAGAACAAACTGAAGACAGGATATGGTTCTTTCCATATAACCCCAAAAAAAATAGGTGATGCGCTTGGCATCAATGCAACAGGTAATTAGCTCAAAATTATAGATGTATATTAGGTTGTTGCTTGGGTGTATATTAACCTGATGCTTGGGTGTATTTGAACCGACTTGGATGCTTTGTTGTCTTCCTTTTTGTAGGAGATCTATTTCCTGAGAAAGTTGACTATAAGAAACTTTCTGATGATGACAAAATAATTTATAGAAGATTCCAGGGTAAGACCCTCAAAAGTCTTACCGATGAAATGATGGACATCGGCGTTGGCAACGAAGAGGAACGCCTGATGTTCAAGAGGATATTCATCCTCTACATACAGATGGCGTTCCTTTTGCCAACGACGATAAACAAAATATCGCCCGTGCACCTGGTCCCAATTTTTAAGATGGACGACATAAAGGAGAGAAACTGGGGGGGGGGGCATGTTTTGACCTTCATGATCAAGGGCATAACAGACTATCAAGAGAAGAAGAAGAAGGCAATCAATGGCTGCCTCTTCGCCCTGATGATAATCTACTTTCATCTTTCAAAAAACAAAGGCAAGAACAGGGTTGAAAGACCACCAAAGCCATGGATTGCCAACTGGACTAAGGAGCAGTTGGTGGAAAGAATGAATGCAGAGAGAGAGGAAATTTGGTGAGTAATCATAATAAGTTGGTGTATTTTATTTACCCGAATGGTGCTAACTAAAATATCTCATGTTTCAGGGGATTCTGAATTTGGCAGAGACAAAAGAAAAAATGAGAAAAAAACAAAAAAAACAAAAAAAACAAGAAATAAAAAAAACAAAAAAAAGGAAGGCGAGCTCAACATCGTCTTCGGAGACAGAAACTACTGACAGTGACACTTCTACCTCTGAGTCTGAGGCTCAAGAAGACTCGGAGGATTCGGGAATTAAACACCCCGGCAAAAAGGGGAAAAAGTAAGTACCATACTTGGGTGTAATTTCTTTTTCGGTTTGGGTGTATTTTGTTTGTCCACGTTGGGTGTATGTAGCTTATTAAGCAGGGTGTGTTTCGTTTGCTGTTTTGGGTGTATATTGTATATTTAGTTAGGTGTATCTCGTGAATCCATTTGGGTGTATTTTTAGTATGTTCTAAATGACAATTGTTTGTCTGTAGAATGGACTCAAGAAAAAGAAAGCAGAGGCAAGAGGACTCAGATTCTGATTCAGAATCTGAATCTGAACCAAGTGATGAGTAATATCCTGAAATTATTACTCCTTTCTTTTGGCTTCTTTATAAAGATTTTGTGTATTAACTGAGGTGTCTTTTATTGACTTATAGGAGCGAAGAATCATCACCTGGGAAGAAGGAGAAGAAAAAGAAAAAAACAAAAACAACACCAAAAGAGTAAGCACTTCTTTCATTAATATTCTGTGATAAAATTAATTTTTTATTTCTGATTGGTACTGTTTTTTTTTTCCACCCAGAACACCACAAAAAAAGAAAAAAGTAGTTGTGGAGGATTCACCTCCTGAAGAAGATCAATACTTTTACGGGTACAGTACCTCATAAGCTATACTACGGTCTTTCATCGTAATTATTTTTGTTAACGTCTTATTTTATGAATGTAGTGAGACATATGAAATATCAAGTGACGAACTTGATGAATTGCTAGGGGAAAACGTTCATAAATCTGTTGCAGAGGGGTATGTCTTGCTGTGTTGTGTATTTGAGATTTTGGTGTCTTTTGTTTGCTAATAATTGTATCTTATTTTGCAGGGACAACCAGGCTGACCTGCGATCGACAGAAGGTCGCTATGTGTCCTCTGAAACGTAAGAAGCTTTATTATTTAATAAAATCTTGTTATCATGATTTGGATGTATTCTGTGAAACAATATGCGTGTATTTTGTGGATCAAGTTGGTTGTATCTTGTTTACTAAGTTGGATGTATATTTCGTTTGAATAACATGAAATCTGTTTAGACTACCGGCTGTGAACTTGGGAAGTGATGATCCTTCCTCTCAAGGACGCACAGAACAGAGTAGTGTAAACCAGCCGTCTCAGAGCATGTAATTTCTCTTTCAAATAACCGTTACTTTTGTTCTTCTAATAACTTCTACTTCTAATTCTGTATATATTTTTTTTAGAAAAAAAAGCCCTTTATTATTTTATTCAAGAAAAAAAAGGCAGCAAAAAAAAGCAAAAACTGCAATTATGTAAGTTCTCAAAAAACAAAGCCCGTCTTCTTTTTGAATTGTTCGGGTGTATTTTTTGACCTTCTTTGGGTGTATTTTAGGTTGACTCCGGATGATTCGAATATGATGGTTGTTAGGGAACAAACGCCGTCGGAAGCGCTTGCAATGTGAGTTATCCAAGAATATTTCAACCTTATAACCTTATTATTTTCAAATACGTTGTTAACCTTTCATTTTTATTCTTGTTTAGAGTCCCGATCCAGTTTTTTGTGCCGCCATCCCAGCAAACAACCACTGACGCAGATTCCGAACCAACCCCTATGCTACAGATTGAAGGGGCTAGAGAAACGTAAGAAAATAGTATTGGGTGTATATTTGTTTAGGGTTTGGGTGTATATTTGCTAAGAGTTTGGGTGTATACTCTTCCTGATCGATTTTGTGTAACTGTGCAGCACTCCTGAAACCCCCAAACAACTTCAAGAAACAACACCCAAGCTTCCCCCAGCTCCAACAAAAATGTAA